>NC_060275.1:54369247-54669247 GCF_021613505.1 Equus quagga | reverse complement strand
ATCAAAAAAGAATGATGGCAGTAATGGGCCATTACATGTTGAATTAAAAGAATAAAATAAAAGAATGATTTGGTATGGAGAGGGCAGGGTGAGCTCTTCTTATAGGAGAATAGCAGTTAATAAATGTAGAAGGAATGACAATTAGGAGGTCATTTTTCAGCCACCATTGTAATAATTAATTTAAACCAAGATCATCAGTGGAGGCCAGAGCCATTGGGTGTGCTGACAAGACTCAACACGGCAGGCCCAAGACTATTGTCCTTAGAAGGCCTGCTTGACTCTTGGCTGGTGTCTGGGAGTTTGGACTTCAGGAGGGTTCCCACCATTCCCAGAATGGGTAAGAGTGGCTCACTGTTGCCTATACTGTTTGTACAAACATTGAGGTTTATGACAAACATCTGCTTTCCTTCTGGGAATGTGAATTTTGGGACCAGCCCCCAACAGAAACCTTGTGCACTGAGTCTCTAATGAGCTTCCCTGGTAGACAGTATCTCGTGTGTGTTGTCACAATTTGCTGGGAGAAGACCCTCGGAAGCTTGTGCCTGTTTCCCTTCACCGATTTTGCTTTGTATATTTTTTCAGGATCCTGTGAGTCCTCCTAGCAAATAATCTTATATTGTTGGGTGAAGTTGGAAAAGCATGTAGTCCTTTAAAAATTATTGTGCTTTGTTCTGGAATGCAGTTAAGTTACTTGGGAATCATTTGGTCCTTTCAAGACTTCCAATAAAGTTTGCCATCTACCGTGGGTTCAGAACAACTTTCGGTCTAAAGCTCATTTGGCCCCACTACTGAGGCGACACGCCTCTGAAGACTCTGCCAAATGCCCAGGTGTAGGAGGCCTTTCCTCTCGTCTAGAAAACGAACTCTTCCAGGCTTTGTCTGCGCTGTGGTGGTTCTTCCACAGGCTCCCTGCCAG
Source organism: Equus quagga (assembly GCF_021613505.1). Classification (NCBI taxonomy): domain Eukaryota; kingdom Metazoa; phylum Chordata; class Mammalia; order Perissodactyla; family Equidae; genus Equus; species Equus quagga. Next base: position 54,668,331 of record NC_060275.1, on the reverse strand, counting down.
TGGTTCTTTCCTTAGTCTTAGTTTCCTTATGCAAATGCATAGATTAGGACTCAATGGAAGACTCAGCAGAAATCCTCCTCGGTTCACGGAAACTCCTCTCTGTGCAGCTCCCTCCTCTCTGGTGCTCAGCTCTGAAAATCCTGGCCTCCTAAACTCTGGGCTCTGCTTCCTGAGCTCGGGGAGGCCTCCAGGCTCTGTGTGGGCTCCCCCTCCCTGTGCTGTGACCTTGAACCTCTCTCCAGGCGGTGAGCTGGGGCATCCAGAGGGCTCACCTCGTTGGTTTCCCTTTTCTTGGGGTTACCCGCCTCCGTTACCTGTTGTCCAATACCTAAAACTGTTGTTTCCTATATTTTGTCCAGTTCTCTAGTTGTTTAAGGCAGGAGAGAAAATTTGGCACCTGTTATTCCATAATGTCTGGAAATGGAAGTCTTTAGTGATATTGTACTATAAAATGAAAAAATATTTATTTAAGAAAATTTGGAAATTACTTAAACATAAGGAAATTAAAGAAAAATGCCCATTGATCATTCACCAGACACGTGAAATTTTGATATATTTCCTTCAGGTATTGTGTTTCCTATGATTAGCTTGCTTTAATTAAAAAAATATTTAAAATTTTACATATATACAATTATATATATATGTAATTATACAATATATAAAATTTTAACATATATAATTTCAATACTTCTTTTTAATTTAACATTATTTCATCATCATTTTCCTATGCTCTTTCTTAGAATCATTTATAAAGACTGGACATTATCCCAACATGTAGACAGACATGTGTACCATAGACCAACCTTCTCTCAGCAGATAGGCATTTAGCTGGTTTCCAGTCTTTGCTGTTATTATAAATAATGATTTTTTTTTTGGTGAGGAAGATTGGCCCTGAGCTAACATCTATGCCAATCTTGCTCTGTTTTATGTGGGACGCTGCCACAGCATGGCTTGATGAGCAGTGCTATGTCTGTACCTAGGATTGGAACCTGCAAACCCCAGGCCTCCAAAGCAGAGTGCACGAACTTAACCACACGCCACTGGGCCAGCCCCAGTGGATATTTTTATATAGTTTTTTTGTTTAAATTTGTATGATTGTGATTTACTTAGGCAACATTGGAATTACAGGCTATAAGTATTTTTATGTACTCAATTCATTTTTCCCAAGTTGATTTCCAAAGGACTGTATCATTTGGAATATTTTATTCACCACTCCATGCACAATTTTGTAGTACTTACTCTGTGCCGCTCATTGTGCCAGGTTCTGGTGATGTAAGATGAGGCGGACTCTGAGCTCTAGGAGCTCACAGCCTAGTTGTGGAGATCAATATGTTAATAGATAAGTGTTGCAAAGCATTATGGGGTTCTGTAAATGCACAAACAGAATGTAGTGAGTTGCTTTGGGTAGAGAAATGTGTTTACTTCTTCATCTAACAGAGTCTGATGCAAAGTAGGCATTTAATAAAGAGTTTTTGAGGGGCCGACCCCGTGGCTGAGTGGTTAAGTGCCTGCACTCCGCTTCGGCGGCCCAGGGTTTCTCCAGTTTGGATCCTGGGCGCAGACATGGCACCACTCATCAGGCCACGCTGAGGCGGCGTCCCACACAGCACAACCAGAGGCACATCACAACTAGAATGTGCAACTATGTACTGGGGGGCTTTGGAGAGAAGAATGAAAAAAAACAAGATTGGCAACAGTTGTTAGCTCAGGTGCCAATCTTTAAAAAAAAAGAGTTTTTGAAAGAAAGAAAGAGAGAGGGAGAGAGAATGGTTAATGGAGTGACCGTTCAATCCACTTACTGACTTATTCAGAAAAAGTTTCTTAGAGGAACCTGTGATTTGTAATTAGCACACCATTTACTCATTCATACAGTTGCTTAAGTATTTTTTGGCAGTGTGCCAGGGACCGTGCCAGGCGCTAAGGATGTTGTCACCGCTGTTCCTGTGGAATCTGCTGCCTACAAGGAAGACAGATCATAAACCAGCAATTAGAATAATGGAGAACATAGGGTTGTCTAAGAGTATAGAGGAGCAGTGAGCCACTTAGTCTGGGGGTCAGGCGAGGCTTCCCGTGGGGAGTGACAGTTAAGGCCCGACTTGAAGGGTAAGTAAAAGTTAGTTAGAAAAAAGGGGGAAGTGACAAATGGTTCCAGGCAGAGGCAGTCATGTCATTCATCTATATGCAAATCACCACTTTTCTACTGTTCAAAGCAGCTTACAGACCGTTTATTTGCTTAGATATTTTCACATCCCTCCACCCAGCAATGTGGTTTACAGGGTTCTTGGTTTTCTAAGCCTTCTCTTTTATGAATAGCACAAAGGTAAACTTCACCCTAGATCCTAACCATATTCAAATTTAACGAGATCATAATCCGAAGGGTTTAACTGTGTTGCTTTAAAACCATCCTGTTTGATAAGCAATGTTGTGTCCTTTCTATAGCTGAGGAAACAGCCATAAGCCACAATGTGCAGGTGGTACATCAAAGGACCAGGCAGGCCACGTCACATATGTCCCTCAGCCTGCCTGACTGCACTGTGGGGCCATCCCAATAAATCCAGATTGCTCGCTGACTTGACCACCAAAAAGGTACATGCTATAGAGTTTACATATGTGCGTGTGTGTATACACATGTGAACTCTCTCTCTGGTTCTTTAGCGATCACCTGTGAACTAATGCTGTTGACCAGGGCCTGGAGTTTATTTAAACTGTACATGATTGTTTAAAATAATGTCTCCATTCATCTGGAATTGAGCGGGAATGAGGTCTTCTATAGATTTCCATATAACTGAAATTTACCTCTTTAAGCACAACACTTTTTACAAATGTGAATGTTTGTGAACATTAATCATTCTAAATAATTTGCACACTCTGCATTCTTACACAGTGTTTCTAACCACCATTTAACCTAATTACTCACATCCATGAGCATTGATTGTTTTCTATCATTTATTGGTCACTATGAATTGTCTATGTATCTGGCTCTATGCTAGGAATTGGGAACAAATTAAAGAAAATCACTAACAGATAATAATTTTATGATTAGAAGGAAAAAACATACCTAAACAACTAAGTTCACTATGTCCAATAAATATGCTGTGTTCTGGGAAGTCAATGCAGGGGCTGTTCTACCCGAGTCCAGGAAGGCATCACGGATAAGATGACTTTGGAAGCGGTCCTTGGTGGTCAGGGAGAAAGGTGGTGGTGGGGGCAGTGGGGGTGGATGGTGGGGTGCTGGTTCTCGGGCTGAGAGGAGGGAGAGGAGCCTCTCAGCCATGAAGTGGCATGAAGGAAGCAGAAGGTACAGTTAGAAAATTGGTAGTGGGCCATGGCGTAGGCAGTGTGGTAGGAAGAGGCAGAGATGACACGGGGAGGGTGCATTGGCCCAGGAAGGGCCTTGGTGCCATGACGAGGAGGGGCATCTGAGGTTTCTAACAGGGAGTGGCGTGATCTGCATTTGTTTTGATAAAGATTACCCAGGTGGAGCCTGAAAAATGATGCAGGCATGGTGGGCAGAGACTAGAAACAGAGAAGCCAGTCAGGGGTTTGTTACAACCATGTAGAGAGACAGGTGGAGCTCTGAGCCGGCCGAGGGAGGAGAAGAGGGAGAGCTCAGTTTGAGGTAATACCTAAAACGAGATAGTAAAATATGGTTGAGAGCACAGGTCTTCGAGGCAGATCTGAGCTGGGACTGAGGCCTTGTCCCTTACTGGCTGAAGGACCTGGGGCAAACCACTCCACTTCTCTGTGCTTCCATTTCCTTGTCTGTAAAACTGTGTTCTTAATACCTCACAGGATGGCTACATAAGAGATTGAGATAATAAATAAGTACATAGTACTGAGCAGGCAGTTTGCAATTTATTCTTTTCCTTGTTCTAAGAGACTCAAGGCACGGGAGCATCCACGTTAGATTGGGTGGTTTTGGGGGACCTCTCTTCCTGGTAACTGTGTCTTTTTTGATGGCTTTTGATCATTCTTCTGTTCAACAAACATGCTTTGAGCATCTACCATGTGCTAGGCAATGTCACTAGGCCTGTCCCTGCTGGCACCAGGATCTCCTGAGAGTTGACTACTTCTGTTGGCTGTGGGCTCAGAAATCAGAGATTTAACGTGTTGTTAGTGTCCATAGACGCGCTGTTAGTGTATATAAATGTGTCAGTGGACACAGAGGAAGCGAGGCCCCGAGGCCTGCTCTGTCACATGGAGTGCTTGGCTTTGGGACTGCCCTTCATGCTGCTCAGAACACTTTCCCCAGACTGCTGGGTTCTCACATGTCTTCCAATTTATGGGAGGATCTTGTAGACACATGAGACCTTGCTCTCTGAACAGATGGTGGGACTGTGTCGGGAGCATAGCTACTACAGCCGAGGATGCTGGCTTACACTACTACAGCATTATCCTAAGAAGAAGAAAGCCCTGCAAGCAGAGGGCGTTGGGAACCAGATCATTAGCCAAGGAGCTGTAGCATCCACTCCTGGAGATGCCTGGGACAAGAGACATTCTCCCAGGCTGACTCACAGGCTGTGTAAAGAGAGGGGCATGGCCCGCCCCATACCCCCGCCCCAGCCCCTGCGAGTCCACGCTGTCTTCCGAGTTTCGGGGGAGATTGTAGTACACATCTTCGCAACGCATTACATCATCTCCCAAAGGCAAGGGCCACTCGTGAGTCTTTGCTGGCTAAGACCTCAGGACAGGACTTGGTGTCCTTGATGTAGAACATCTGTCTTGGGAGGCACAGTTGGGAAAGAATGAAGGATTTTCTGGGAGCCCGACTGGCTCACTGAGCAAAAGCCAGGAGGCGTTTGGTGAAGTAGCGGGAAGGCTGTGAGATGTAAACACAATGTGAGTGTGCTTCTCGGGGGTGACCGGGAGTCTGCAGAAATGAATCAGACGTGTCCTTTCCCCTCAGGGGCAGGACGGGAAAAGGAGCCTTGTACTATATGTATGTTTGCTTGATTCAGTGGATAAACATATAGATTACCCTGGGCGTACAAATGAGTATCTGTGGATATCATCTTTTTCCCAGAACAGATGCTATTTATATAAGATTCACTCTTTGTCTAGATAAAGTTTCTTCCCATCAAATACCCCAATGTCCTGAAATTAGTTTATTTATGGAATATGCTTTCAAAGATGCTGATAGCAACACAAAAAAGTAAATGACCCCTTTCTCCCATCTGTATTTCTGTGGAGACAGAAGAGTTATATAACAGACTCCTATTCTCTAAAAGCAAAAGGAGGGCACACAGTCTACAACAGCGTATTCTGACTAAACTGAATGATAAGCTGGATAGAAGCTTGTAGGATAAAAACAAGTCAGAGGATAAGAGCTAGAACTGAAAGGAAAAGGTTAATGAAGAACTTAAATGGCCACTTATCAGAAATTCTGTCCTGACTTCTCTAGCTTTGGAAGACCCATGGCTTTTGGGGTTCGCCTACTGGAAAAGAGAATAGAGGAATAATGTGAAGAAGGCAGTTGGAAAAGCTTCTTCCTACCTCCCTGGACCTCCCAATATGAGACAGAAATGATCTGAAGGTGCAGTGGATTTTCTCCCTGAAGCTCCTGGCTACAAGGTAGGCATGGCTCCTTGGGATATTGAAAAATTTATATGCTGCCTATATGGACACAAAAGCGTGTGTGCGGGGTGTGCTCACTCTAGTTGTCTCAGGACAGCTAGATCACACTTAATCATCTTTCAAGAATTGACTCAAAAGAAACCCCATCTTCCTTGCTGAAGACTTGTCTGACTCCTCTCCCCAGCACTCACACCAGGCAGAATCTATCCCTTTGTGTCCTCAATTTACTCCATATATTCACACAACTTTTATCCCACCTAGAACACTGACTTCCCATGTAACTCTGGTCAGGGATTGTCTGAGTTCTTTGTGTAACCTAGCATCTAACTCAGTCCCTGATGCATAATAAAGGATGCAAATTGAATAAATTAATTTATGTATATGCAACTTACTATCTCCATTTATGCATTCATATACAAATAGAAAAGAATACCAAATGTTAGAGACAAAAGGATACATAAACTGCACGTGAGATATGTTTGTGCTTTGAAAATAGAGTCAAGGACAGACTTTAAATCAGTGTTTTCTCTAAAACATATTATGATTCAATTAATCTGGAATAGGTGTTTTGTTTCGTTTTAACACTCTCCAGATGATTCATATGTGCTGCCAACATTATAAACCACTAAATTAAGAGGAGAAAGGTTTATTTAGGGAAAGTCGAATTTATCAATTTTTTTTCTTTTATGGTTAGTGATTTTTGTGTCTCAGAATACCTGCATACGCCAAAGTTGTAAAGATTTTCTCCTGCTATTTTTTTTCTAGAAGTTTTATAGTTGGGCATTTACATTTAGATCTATAATTCATTTCAAATTAATTGTTGTGTATGGTGTGAGGTAGGGGCCCAGGCTCATTGACATACAATGCTTTACATACAATCAGACGCATGCACTTTAAGTGTACAGTTTAATGGGTTTTGACAAATTTATGTACCCGTGTAATTACCACTACAATCAAGACGTAGAATCTTTCCATCACCAAATACTCTCGCTTTCCATTAAGTTATGCAGGTACCTTTTTCAGAAGTCAATTGACCATGTATGTGTGGACCCACTTCTGGACATGCTAATATGTTTCATTACTCTATACATCCATTTTAGCTCTAATGGTACATTGTCTTGATTACAGGAGCTTTATAGTTAGTCTTAAAATCAGTCCTGGAACGTGATTGTTAATTTTCAAGATTGTTTTGGCTATTCTGTTTCTTTGAATTTCTATATACATTTTAGAATCAGCTTGTATTTTGATTGAGGTTGCATTGAATTTATGCATCAACCAGAAGAATTGATGTCTTAACAATATTAACTCTTCCTGTCCATGAACATGATATATTTCTCCATTTATTTAGGTATTCTTTAATTTCTCTAAGTAACATTTGGTAGTTTTCAGAGAAGTCTTTCCTATCTTTCATTAAATTTACCCTTAAGCACTTTGTGTTCTGGCACTATTATAAATGGAACTGACTTTCTTTTTTTTTTTTAAAGATTGGCACCTAGGCTAACAACTGTTGCCAATCTTCCTTCTTTTTTTTTTTTTTTTTCTGCTTTATTTCCCAAACCCACCCGGTACATAGTTGTATATCTTAGTTGCAGGTCCTTCTAGTTGTGGGATGTGGGATGCTGCCTCAACGTGGCCTGACGAACGGTGCCATGTCCGCGCCCAGGATCTGAACCCTGGGCTGCTGCAGTGGAGCGCGCGAACTTAACCACTCGGCCATGGAGCCAGCCCCTGACTTGTTGTAATTAAATTTGTTATTTTGAGTTAAATGTAAATTCACATGCAACAGTAAGAAATAATACAGGGAGCTCCCATATACCCTTTGCCTGAGTTTCTCTTAATGGTAACATCTTGCAAAACTATAATACAGTATCACAACCAGGATGTTGGCATTGATTCAGTCATGAGACAGAACATCACCAAAGGATCCCTCAGGTTGCCCTTTTCTAGCTATTCCAATTTCCCTTCTGTCCTCACCCACTCTTTAACTCCTGGCAACAGGTAATGTGTTCTCCTTTTCTCTGGTATTGTTATTTTAGGAATGTTATATAAAAGGAATAATAAAGTTTGTAACCTTTGGGGATTGGCTTTTTTCACTCAGCATGACTCTTTAGAGATTCATGAGCATGGTGTGTCTATCAGTAGTTTGTTCCTTTTGTTACCGAGAAGCATTCGTTGCTTATGGAGGTGCTGGTTTGTTTAACCATTCACCCACTGAAGAACATCTGGATTCCTTCCCGTCTTTGGCTGTAACAGATAAAGCTGCTATAAACATTCATGTACAGGTTTTTGTGTGGGCATAAGTCTTCAATTCTCTGGGATAAATGCTCTGGAGTGCAATTGTTGGGTTGCGTGTTTAGTTTTTTTTTTTAACTATCAATCTATTTTCCAGAGTGACTGTATCATTTTACATTCCCACCAGCAATGAATAAGTGATCCCTCATTCTCTGCATTCTCACCAGCATTTGATATTTCACTATTTTGTATTTTAACTCTTCTGATAGGTGTATTAGTGATATTTGCACTTCTCTAACGGCTAATGATGCCAACTATATATTCTCTTTGGTGAAGTATCTCCTCATATCTTTTGCCTATTTTCTAATTGGATGGTTTTATTTTTTAACTGCTAAGTTCTGAGAATATTTTTTATTTGCTTGATATTAGCCCTTTGTCAGTTATGTGGTTTGCAAATATCTTCTTCCAGTCTGTCACTTGTCTTTTTATCCTCTAAACAGAGTCTTTTGCAGAGCAAAATTTTTATGTTTTGATAAGATCCAACTTAGAAATTTTTCCTTATATGGACCATGTTTTGGTGTCAAGTCTAGGAACTCTGCCTAGCCTCAGATCCCCAAGAGTTTCTCTTATTTTTTTTTTTGAGTTTATAGACTTCTGTTTTGCATTTAAGCCTGTAATGCATTTTGTGTTAATTTTTGTATAAGGTAAAGACTTCAGTCAAGGCTTATTTTTTTGCCTGTGGATGTCCAGTTGTTCCAGTACCATTTGTTGAAAAGGTATCTTTCCTCCATTGAATTCCTTTTGCACCTTTGTCAAAAATCAGTTGGGCATTATTTGTGGGGATTTATTTTGGGGTTCTCTGTTCTGTTCCATTGATCTATGTGTCTGTCTGTCCACCAATGCCATCTTGGTATAGTCTTGATTACTATAACTATATAAAAAGTCTTGAAATACAGTGGACTGAATTCTCCCATTTTATTCTTCTTTTTCAAAATTATGTAGCACTTCTAGCTCCTTTGACTTCCATATAGATTTTCAAATACTCTTGTCTATTTCTATAAAAAAAATCTTGCTGGGGTTTTGACAGGCAGTGCATTAAACCTGTATATCAATTTGAGGAGAATTGGCATCTTTATTATACTGAATCTTCCAATTCATGAACAAAGTCTATTTCTCCATTTATTTAGAGGTTTGATTTTTTTCATCAGCATTGTGTATTTTTCAGCGTGCAAGTCCTGTACATGTTTGGTTAGATTGATACCTAAGTATTTCATTTTGGGGGCATCGTAAATGGTATTGCATTTTTAATTTCACTGTCTATGTGTTCACTGAGAGTTTTTTAATAGTTATTTTCTATCCTATGACTTTGCTGAGCTCAATTATTCTTTTTATAGATGGTCCAAGAGGTGTTTTTTGTAGAATCCTTGGGATTTTCTACTTAGACAATCATGTCATCTGCGAATAGGGCTAGTTTTATCTCTTTCTTTGTAAACTATATGCCTTTTATTTCATTTTCTTGCCTTATTGTACTGTTTACAACTTCCGACACAGAACCAAATAAGAGTGGTGAGATTGGAGATTCCTGTCTTGTAGCAGAAAAGTATTCAGTCTTTCACCCTAAGTATAATGTTAGCTGTAGGTTTCCTGTAGGAGCACTTTATCAGGTTGAGGGAGTTTCTTTCTATTCCTATATTCTGAAAGCTTTTATGGTAAACAGGTATTGAAGTTGGTCAAACGCATTTTCTTCATAGATTGTTAAGATTATGTGATTTTTTTTCTTTAGCTTGTTAATATGTTGGATTACATTGAGTGATTTTGATTTTAAAGTATTGAATCACACTTGCACTCCTGACATTAATGATTCATTTTATATATATATATTTATAAATATATATAATATTGTATATATTTATATTATAATATTATACATATTTATAGTACTCATATAAGCATATATAAGTATATATATGTTTTATATATTGCTGAATTCTGTTTACTTATATTTTGTTAAGAATTTTTACATGCATATTCGTGAGGAATATTGTTCTTTAGTTTTCTCTTTTTTTGTACTGTCTTTGTTTTTGTTATCAGAGTGATACTAGCTTCATAAAATGAATCAGAAAGTCTTCCCTTTTCTTCTATTTTCTGGAAAAGATTGTGTAGAATTCATGTTAATTTTACTTTAAACATTTAGTAGAATTCTCCAGTAAACCATGTGGGCTTGGAGAGTACCTCTTGGGCGTTTATAAATTATGAATTCAATTTCTTAATAGTTATAGTTTTATTCAAATTATCTATTTTGCACTTTTTTTGAAGTCACTGTTATTTTATTATTTTTTAAAAGGGTTTATTGTTTTTGGGTTTTTTTTTTTTTTGCTGGGAAAGATTCACCCTGAGCCAACATCTGTTGCCAATATTCTTCTTCTTCGTTTTTCCCTCCTCCCCAAAGCCCCAGTACATAGTTGTATATTCTAGTTGGAGGTCTTGCTAGTTCTTCTGTGTTAGCTGCTGCCACAGCATGGCTACTGACATACAGATGGTGTGGTTCTGCGCCCAGGAACTGAACCTGGGCAGCTGAAGTGGAGCATGCCGAACTTTAAGCAGTAGACTATCAGAGCTGGCTCTTATTTTGTTTTGTATTGAAGTACAATTGACATACAATATCCTATTAGTTTCAGGTTTACATCATAGTGATTCAATATTTATATATGATACAAAATGATCATCATGCTAAGTCCTAGTGACCATCTGTCACCATGCAAAGTTATTACCATATTATTGACTATATTTTCTATGCTGTACGTTACATCCCCATGACATTTACTTTATAACCGGAAATTTGTACCTCTTAATCCCCTTGACCTATTTCAACTGCCCCCAACCTCTCCCTGCTCTGGTGACCATCGGTTTATTTCCTGTATCTGTGAATCTGTTTCTGTTTTGTTTTGTTTGTTCATTTGTTTTGTTTTTTAGATTCCATATGTGAGTGGAATCATATGGTGTTTGTCTTTCTCTGTCTGACTTATTTTACTTAGCATAATACCCTTTAGGAATGAGTTTGGTAGTTTGTGTTCTTTGAGAGAGTGGTCCATTTTGTCTAAGTTTTCAAATGCATGTGTGTAGAGGTGTTCGTAGTATTCCCTTATTGTCTTTTTGATGTCTGCAGGGTCTGTAGTGATATCCTCTGTTTCACCCCTAATATTGGCAATTTGTATTTTCACTTTTTTTTTCTTTCTCGATCTTGTTAGAGTTTTGTCAACCTTATTATCTTTACCAAGAAACAGCTCTTTGTTTTGTGGATTTTCTCTATCATTTTTGTTTCTAATTTCATGATTTTCTGCTTTTTTCTTTATTTTCTTTCTTCTGCTTGCTTTGAATTTATTTTTCCTTTATTTTTCTAGATTTTGATGTGGGAGCTTAGATTATTGATGTGAGACTTTTCATCTTTTCTAATGCATGTATTTGGTGCTATAAATTTCACTTTCAGCACTGCTTTACCTGTGTCCCACAGATTTTGTCATGCTATATTTTTGTTTTCATTCAATTGAATATATTTTTTTATTTCTCTTAAAACCTCCTGTTTGACTCATGGGTTATTTAAAAGTACACTGTTTAGTTCCCAAGTGTTTGTAGATTTTCCTGTTATCTTTCCGTTATTGGTTAATAGTTTGATTCCATTGTGGTCAGAGAACATCATCTTTATGATTTCAACTTTTCAAAATTTGTTGAGTTTTGTTTTATGTCCAAGATATAGTCTATCTTGGTGTCTGTAACATAGAGACTTGGAAATAATGTATATTCTGCTGCTGGGTGGTATTCTATAAACGTCAGATAGATTCTGTTGGTTGATGGTGTTGTTGAGTTCTTTTATATCCTTGCTGATTCTCTGTCTAATTGTTCCATCAATTGTTGAGAGAGAAAGAGGTGTTGAAGTCTCCACCTATAATCATGGATTTGTCTATTTCTCTTTTCTGTTCTATTATTTTTTGCTTTACATGTTTTGCAGCTCTGTCGTTCGGTGCATACACATTTAGGATTGCTATGTCTTCTTGGTGGATTGACCCTTTCATCGCTACATAATGTTCCACTCTTTCTCTGGTAATTTTCTTTGTTCTGACATATACTTTATCTGATATTAATATAGGCACATTTGGTTTCTTTTGATTAGCATTTGCATGATATATCTTATTCCATCCCTCTACTTTCAATCTGACTATATCATTATATTTGAAGTGAATTTCTTGTAGATAGCATAGAGTTGGGTCCCATTTTTTAATTTGTTACATAACAGTAGATACAAATGACATGATATTAATGTTTCCACCTTCTAAACCCAAAATAGAGCCATATGACTCTGCAGGACAAGTAGGTGACCTTGGAGCATCTGCTCAGTGCATGTACTTCATTACAGCACATCTGCCAAATCTCTCTGGATTCCTCTCTTAACAAAAGAGATACCTTCCCAGGGCTTCCTAAAGTCCTCACTAAAAATGTCTTAGGTATAACCTAGTTATCACGATGTGGGTGGTTGGTCCAAGGGGACACATACCCACAAATTGAAGGAAGTTCTCAGTGTTAGACTTCAGAGAGTTGTGGTGAGGGGTGGGAAGTCAGATGCAGTCTCTGCCTCATTGTTCTTCTTGCCCTATATGCAGGTGTGGAGCCCTACTGCTTCTAAGGGTATCCCCCTATGAATGCTCCTTGAGTGATCAAAAGTGTACTATGTGGATCCCCTTCACTCTCTCTCAATATATACCCTCTTTTCTCTCTTCCTGGAAGCAGGCTCTCACTCCCAAAGTTTTGGCCTGTCTTTTCTTGCTGTGCTATGGGGCTTCCCACAGCCTCTTCTTGTCTTGGAATCTTCACATTTTCAGCATGGGATGAGTCACAGCTATGTTTCTTCCACCCCATCTTACGATAGAAAGACTCACCAGCCCTGAGGTTGGAAGAGAGGACACAAGTTATTCTCACGCCAGGTAAAAGGGTATTGTCAATTTTTTTTTTATTTCCTTTTAAATTTTCACTAAAAAAAAAAAAAAACCAGACATCCTGCATGAATCGCTGTTGGAACTTATTATATTTTTTCAAGTGTGTCTGTCTTCTTCCTGAATTTTCATTCCGCCATCCAGCAATGTTCTACAGATTTAGCCTTGGGAGACGCCTAATCTTGACTTCCCAATTCCTGTTTTGTTTCCTTTGTCGCAGAAGGTAGAGGCAACAGCAATTCTGCTTCACTCCGCTTCACTCTCTGTGTTTGTTGCCTTTTCTTACCCTGTGTACTTTGGTAGGTTTTGCTAAACCACGCTAGACTTACTTTGTTGTGTCGCAACAATCTACATAGTGGCCAAGTAACAAATCTCTTGTCTCCTGAAAAGGAGTTTTAATTGTCAAGAGAGGGATGAGACTGACAACAGGAAATGAATTCCTTTAATATAGCGCTGCTGCAAAAGAGAGGGTGAGTTTAAGAGACCCACTGTGAGCCCTGAAAGAGACCTCAGAAAGCCACAGTTCTTGAATCTAGAGCCTGAAGTCTTGCCCTGCCCTGAAAATGTCCCATTTTGCTCGTTCCACCCACAAAGTATAAACTCCAAATGACTGGACAAATTCTTACAATTCCAACCCTGTTGAAGCTGCTGCCAGAAATGGAATTGCCCAGAGGCCCCGGAAGCAGGAAATGCAAGGATAGAAGCAGAGCGAGGCAGGGAGAGCTTCAACGTTGGCCTACTGGCTTTGCAGCCCTCAGCCCTTAGCTCCCTGGGCCTCATTCTGCTTTCAGTCTCCTTCCCTGAATCTTGAGCCACAGGGACTTGGGCCTTTGTCTTCTCTAGACCTCTGACTCCCCTGGACTTCCCCAGACATGGGGCCCACTCCTGGCCTGAACCCAACAAACTGCAATGAACCCCTTTCAGTTGCTGGCCCACCACCCACTTCTCACTCAGAGAAGGGGCTCTGGATGCATAAATGACACACGCCCCAGGGATATTGTGAGGCTAAAATGAATTAAAAGAGTGTTCTTAGTGGTAGACGTAGAGGTGGAGATAGTTAGTGGCGGTAGAAATAGTGGTTGATAGGACTGAGTAAAGAGTAACTGGCCACCAACCTTCAGAGGGAAAACCCTCGGGCTCTTTAAATTCATTAGCTCAGAACCAGTGGCATAGAAACAAATTCGACCTCCATGCTTGTAATGCAGGAGACTAAAGGTCCCAGGAAAGCCAGCTCTAACACACGGTCACAGCTCTGTGTCTACAGCTCTCTAGCAGTCATTAAAAATGTTTCTGCTTATTCAGCGAGGCACATTTACTGGGGATTAGGAGAACCCATAAAATGCTGTACTCTATTCAAAGTCTTCAGATAAACCCTCTGAAGCTTTGAAGTATCCTCTTGCCAAGGATTTTTCATTACCCCTTATCCCCTTGGCAAAGTGCCTCTGTGTGTGTGTGTGTGTGTGTGTGTGTGTGTGTGTCTGCATGCACCTATTTTCTTTTTTAGGGTCTTGGTTGATTTAAAGATCAACCCACACCACAGAGGTGGATGGAGAATATTTTTGTTTTTGGATCATCAATGGATATCCAGATACGCCATTTGTAGTTCCATCATTTTCCAAGAGCATGGTGTGCTGGGAAGGGCACTGGGCTAGGATTTAGAGACCTGGCCTCTCACGACGGCTCTGCCACCAATTGGTTACATGATCTTCGGCAAGTCACTCACCTTCCCAGGCCTCAGATTCTTCATGTATAAATTTAAGGGATAGACAGATGAACTCTAAGCTTCCTTTCTAAAAGTTAAAGCTCCACCTCTAACTGACTCAGTTTTCAGCTGAAGACTCAGTCAAATGCAGTGCTTCCCCACTCCCAGCAGCACCTGGAGACCACCTTTGGGGGACGGTAGAGCATGAAAAGAAAGTGACACCAGGGTTCTTTGTCAACACGATCCGTGGAACATTAACGAGTCTTGTTTTCACATTGTGGAGGGTGTGTGTGTAAGTGTGTATGTACCTGAGTTCACAAGTTTATGTGAGCATGAACTCAGAAGACATTTTTTTTAGAACTGTTCAAACTCTTTATCAGCAGCAGAATCCTTTCTTCAATGAAATTTTATGCAGACTCAACACATATAAGAAATAAGAATAGAGCTCTGGCTGTGGAAACCCAGGACCCGTCTGTTTCTCGGTTCCTCCTTTCTCATCCACGTCTACCTGGATCTCAAAGGCTCTCCATGGAACCCAGAGCTTCTGGGCACCTGGCTGAATAGGTCACAGGGGAGCAAACCGAAGCTCAGAGAGGCAGGCTGTGGTCATGCACCAGCTAGGGGAAAGACTGGGGCTTTTGAATGCCTATCCAGGGATCTGTGAACACATCATGTTATAGTTCTTTTTATCACCATTATCATAGTGATTAGGTACATAATTGCAAGTGTGCCAACACCTCCAAGAAGAAATTTCCAAGGATGGTGGGAGTTTTAAAAGTCAACGACAGTCAAACAGCATCTGTGTTAAGATTCAGGAAGCTCTTGATTTATTATCCTGTGGCTCAGTGCACAGATTACTCTTTTTGTGAAGACAAATACGACCTTATTCCTAAAGTGCTTTTTAAACTGAGATATTAAAAAAAAGAAGTCTTGTTTAAAAGCGCATTTCATATTTAATTAAAGAAAAGAAATGGTTCAAGAAGAGGCAAAATGAAGTCTTTTCCCTTGCTCATTTGGGAAACTGTTCATGGAAACACATCACCACTAGCAGAGTGAGCTCCTGAGATGTCACGCAGAAATGTGAGGCTCCTTGCTAGGGCCCGGTGCAATGAATGTTTCTGGAAAAATCTGCATCAGTAATCATGACTGTATAGCTCCAGGATCCAACTCTAGATTGCAAAATACTTCCCCTTTTGGACTTCAAGTCGACAATAATTCAAAGGTGCAACAACTTCGTAGGAAGTGGACCTTGAACAAGAGTGACAGGTGTCTTAGTTCAGCCGGAGCTGCCCAAGAAGCTCGGCGGTGGAGCAAGTAATCATATGCTTTGGCCTTCCTCTCTCACAAAAGAAACATTTGCCTCTTGCAACCCAAGCATATTTTGTACAAAATCTTATTCCCATTTTGCTTTTAAGCGGTATTTGGCAGTTTGTCTCAGTTCTTAATGGCTTGTTCTGGTCACAAATAAACCTCCTCTGGCCACTTTATAGGCAAGCTGAATCACAGACTGTTAGAGCTGGAATTGGCCCCAGAGGTCATTGAATCCAGTCCTGTCACTTCATAGCAAAGGAGTCAGAGATAGAGAGGGGAAGGGACTTGACCAAAGTCGCATAACGAGTTCAGGGTAGAGAGCGGGCAAGAGCAGAGCTGCTGTCCTGATGTTAAGGGCTTTTCCACTGCTCCGTGCCTCTTCTTTTAAATTAGCTACAACACAGCGAGATGAGGTATTTTCTACACGATTCACTGGTGCTGTATTTGCAGTCAGACATCAGAGATCTATCAGGCACCTTCAGTGCACTAGGGAAACCCCTCAAGAGGCTTACAGTCTGGCGAGGAAAACAGGTATTAAACAAATAATAAGAAATGATTACGTACACAGTCGCCAGTGTGCAAACACCTCTGTGAAGAAGAGTCAGCTGCTGTGGGAGTGTTATCTCCAGGGCTGATCGGGGCTGTTTATGTCCAGGGTCAGCTCTGATTGGTTGGCCCTGTGACTTAGCAGTTGAACTTGTTGACTCTTACCTTTGGTCATCTCCCGAAGGTCGTTGACATAATGTGTGGGTTACTTACACCATTTGACTCTGCTCCTCTTTGTTTCTCCTACCTGGAGGCAGATTACCTATCTGCCTCCAGGAAGACAGGTACTGCGAAGGAACTACAGTTCACACAAGCAATCTTATTCTCTCACATAACTGCTTTGACGAGTGGAGCCATGAAGTGGACTTTCGAACTATCCGTGCGTCCCGTGTCTTTGCGCTCTCCCTGGGACAGCATGATGGATGCTGGAACCCTGATATCCCAGTCAGATAGTTCTTAAATTCCTTACAATTGTATGGAGACTAAAGCAGTAACTCCAAACTGAACACCAACCTAATTTTGAATATTAGCCCCCCCTTGTCTTCAACCCCCACCAACATGTTAGCATGCCATTCCTGTGACGACTTCTCCTGCAAATGCAGCCTCTGCAGAGTTAGAAATCCTATCATGAATCTTTCTGGAAAATGAGCTATCATGCCCAAATTCCTTGTCATTCCGGAAGTATGTAAAGAAGCAACAGTTAAAGGAAATTCCTACACACTGGGCTTCACATCGAAGAGTTAATCACAGGACATTTTTCTAAATCAGGGTTTGAACTTGGGGTCTGGGTTAGCACCTGGAGGAGCTCTGAGCTTGAGCCAAGCTCCAATGCACCTCTTTCCAGCTCACTTTCCATCCCGGATTCTTCCCTTCCTCCTTCTTTCCATCGTGTTCTTGAGGTTTCCTTGAACCCCTTCCTCATTTTTCCCTACGTCCCCAAGTTTGTTCAAATTGTTTTCTTCTTCTGCAATAACTCCCTCCCAGCTTTTCCTGGCTTTCTCTAAGCCCTGCATCTTCATGGGTGGGCCTGTTGCCTCTCCTTCCACTTGCCAGTCTTTTCCTCCTCTCTCCTCCCCTTCCCCTAATCGTGAGAGCTGTACAAAAGCTGGAACCAGGCAGTAGAAGGGGGAAAGAGCAAAGTTGCTTGTCCCGGCATTTCCTTCCTCTGGCTGGGTAAGTGCCCCAGGGAGAGGGCGCTGAACTTGCCTGGCAGAGGACAATGTGTCCAAAGCAAGTTGGCTTTGAGTCAGATTCAGCTTTCGTCGGTGCTTTCTCTCCTTTGAGAAATTGGGCCAAGTTTGGCCAAGGGCCCATTCAAAGTCCAGTTCTGGAATACGCGTCTATTCCTCCTCTCCATCTACTTTCCCCAGAGAGCCCAGGAGGCCAGACAGGCTGTTCCCACATCGGGCTCTCATCAGGGTAGCTTGACATCACTTTTCCTCTCCAGGAAAAGAACTAGGGTTGAACTTTCCTTTAAGCAGATCCAATATAGATTTAGACTTAGAGAATAACATCTCTTCTTACAAACAGTTTTATCATGGAAGTGTTTTCCATAAAACATGCCTATGTTACATTTAAAATATGATTCAGTTTACAAACGTTTCTAAGCTGCTTTCAGAAATACATTCATTGCGTAAAGCAAGACACTGTAATAGCAAGTCATTGTCCAGCCAGAAGACAGAACCAGCCTTGCCTGATGTCCTTGCGCTTGTCCCGACCTTCTACCTCATACCATCTCCATCTCTTCCTGCTATCTTCTCCTGTTCTTCCCCCATGTCTGAGGTATGGCTACAAAATGTAACCACCCCACTGGAAAAATGCAGTGCAGGCATTCAATGCATATTATTAAAATATCCTGACTTGAATTATACATCCAAATGAATATTGTCCTCTAGAGTTGTCATACTTTAATTTATTGCAATGATGCTGCTCTTAGTTAAAATTCCATTTTGGAATTTAGCTCTTTGAATTGCTTTGGAATTACATCCAGATCCAGCTTAGGAGCTAAAATTAAAAAACTCATAAAGAGACCTTAAAAATCATCTGGTACACCCCATGATTGTATAAACGAAGAAACCGAACCTGTAGAATTTGTGCATTTGGTTTTTTTCCTCCTACATCAAGATGTTGTTACCTCATTCTTCTGTAGACTAAACCAGAAAACAACTGCACTGTTCATCCATTAGTCATTTGATTAGTAGACTCAAATGTCTCCATTAAGCCTACAGACGTTCTGATATAAGAGGTACGATTTATTAAAGATGGACTGTACCAACACCTGTACAAACAACAAAACACAGAACACTTGTTATCACAACAAAAACACACACCAGCAATATTATAATGTGCAATTCTGGAGGAGGTAAATGAACTGTGTAAATCAGAAGTGACTTGCTCAGAACCACACAGTTAAGAGGTGGCACTGGTGGAGGACTCAGGTCGCTCAGCTTTTGAAGCCTACGTACTTTTCACAACTCTGTGGTGCACTAAAGAAAGCCGAGAAACTGTTTGTTTTCAGAATGTTAGGGACTGTCAGATATTGTCATTATGAAAACCAAGAGAGCTTACAATTTTAAACAAAGCCTTTCCCGCCAACCACACACATACCCACACACGCACACAGTTTACAAGAGGTTATAGAATGTTAGAGCTAGACAGGAAATTGAAGAGAAACTTCTCTTTTTTTTGAGGGAGATTAGCCCTGAGCTAACATCTGCTGCCAATCCTCCTCTTTTTGCTGAGGAAGACTGGCCCTGAGCTAACATCCGTGCCCATCTTCCTCTATTTATATGTGGGACACCTGCCACAGCATGGCTTGATAAGTGATGTGTAGGTCCACACCTGAGATGCAAACTGGTGAACCCCGGGCCACTGAAGCGGAACAGTGTGCACTTAACCACTGTGCCACCAGGCCACCCCAAGAAACTCTTTTTTTTTTAAGTACAGAGATTGAGGTCTAGTGAGATCTCAAACTCTGTCCTGAGCCCCACAGTAGCAAGTGGTGGGCCAGGAGTGACATCTTCCATTTCAGGCCCGGGGCTTTCTCCATCATGCCCTGTTGGGGCCTCAGCTGTGCCCTTGTGCTCCAGGGCAACAACCTAGAGGTGTGGATGCTTCGGGACACCACCTCGACCCAGGCACATCGCTGGCCCTTCTAGATGAGCTGTTCTCATGCAGTGGAAAACTGTCTCCAAGACAACTCCTTTCAACAGCACACCCCAATATGGCCTAACGTCTAAAGCTGGTAGTTTCTACATCTAGATCTTCCATCGACACAACTGGAGCACAAGAGAGCTCACTCTGAGTAACTATCATTCTGAAAAACCCTAACTACAGACATTTTCCAGCACACACACACACAAACAGAAGGAAAAGAACACAAAGGCTCTGAAATAGCACCTTTCTCGCCCCCTTCTTTCGTGATTTGGGCACTGACGCAGGGAGCGGGTGCCCAGTCAAAGCAGTTAGTTAAGGGCAGATCCAGAGCCTGAAGACAGCTCTTCCCAGCTCCCAGCTCACTGCTTCCTGCACTGCTGCTAAGTCGTGCCTCGTGCCTCATGTGTCTGAGCAGAGTCTTCACTGCCGTGACGGGAATTCCTCATGGCTGTTACTAAAGTCAAGTCCACTCTGCAAGAGCAGAAAATTGCCACTACGTCAGAGCTTCAGAGAAGATTCTGCCTCTTTTGGGGTCTGAGCGCAGCAGGAGCAGGCCTTCCATAGCCAAGCAAGGGAAAGCCATGTTTTAGGGACTGGATTGCATTACCGGCTGTCACCACTCACATTGTCTAAGGGAATTTTGGTGGCCCAGAGAGACATCAGATTTCACCCACCAAGGTCTGCTGTGGAGTTTCTCTTCTGCAAATTGAATCAATAATCTGCCGGTTGATCTGCTGTGTGTGGAGGCTTGGCTCTGTGTGTAGCCTGAGCAAGCCGCCACGAGAAACAGTAAAGAGCAGAATGGACCTCATGTGCCTTCAAGAGACATAGAGGGACTTACTCGTGTGGTGTTGTCTCCTTTTCCAGTGGACAGCCAGCTCTCTGAGGGCCAGGACCAGGCCTGAGTCATCCGTGTACCTACTGCCCAGCACAGCGTATGTGGATGGTGCACACTGACTATTCTCTGAGCGATAGGTAGGTGAATTTCACCTGTGAGACACAACAAGTGGAGAAGCAACATGAGTTACTTCGAGTTTTTGCTCTAAATATAATACTGATAACAGGTGCTACTGGAGGGCAGAGGAAAGACATGGGTAAAGATGCTTCTTGGAAGGGTGGGGACTCACCTGGGCCCAGAAAGATGGCTCAAGTTTGGTCAGTAGTAGAACAGAGGTGGCTGTATTCCAGGCTGAGAAAAATAATGGGAGCAAATGAACACAAATGGAAATTAATGGAGTGGTGGAGAAAGCTTGAACATCTCCATCTGGCTGCTGTCTTAGACAGTTTCCTTCAAATCAATGTGTTAAAAAATGAATGCTTCATATTTCCTCCCAAACCACTCCCTGTCCCAATTGGTAACTCTAGAGTCTAGCCAGAAACCCAGAGGTCATTTCTCTTTCCATCCCAACTAATCAGTCATTGAGTTGAAATGTTTCTCTCTTACAAATAGTTCTCAGTTCTATTTCCTCGTCCCCATGTGAACA
The DNA here is from genome assembly GCF_021613505.1 of Equus quagga. Lineage (NCBI taxonomy): Eukaryota > Metazoa > Chordata > Mammalia > Perissodactyla > Equidae > Equus > Equus quagga. The sequence goes on along the minus strand of NC_060275.1, from coordinate 54,647,341 downwards.
TTCATGGCCCTCTCTCCAACTGCCATTGCCTGTCCCTCCACCGTACTCCTCTCACTGGTCTCCCTGCCCCCAGACTGGCCCTGCCCAACCATCTGTACAACAATTTGCTTATTGAGACCTTTCCTCATTCCAAAAATGTTGTAAAAATTACTGTACCATAAGAGATAGTGTATTGTAGAAATATATATATCAGAGGTCAGGCAAATAAGGACAGAATAAGACCAGGCCAGATAAAAATTTAGGACACAAATATATACTATAAAATTCTACACAGTGGATAGTATATGAAGCATTAGTATATGTTAGATGGGGTATTTTTCTATATTTGTGTGTTTCACTATAATAGGGGAACTGAGGATAATGTGCATTGAGAATATTTTGAAAAATAATCAGTTGACTCAAAATTTATTTCTTAGTCTTTTGCTGTTTAAATGATGATTTTGAAAGATTAAACTTGTACTATTGGTATTACGTAGTGTATGGACCAATAATCCCTGTAGTAAAGATTTTATATTTTAAAAAAGGCAATAACGGTCCATACACTATACAATACCATACAGCATACACTTGAACGTCAGTTCTAATCTCCTAGTGGCCAATAAAAAGAAGAGAATACATTGAGTTACTTGGTTTGCATTGTCAATAAACTTTCTAAAAACTCATGCTCTCTGTTAAGGAGAAGCAAAACATTTTTTAACAAAAAGCTATGAGAATACTGTTGCTTTTGAGGCCTTTTAAAGGAGACATTGCCTGATACAGTGGACAAGACCTCAATAACATCCTTAAAGCAAGCGTGATTAAAGCACGTTTCAGGGTAACAGTGCTCTCTCTTACACAAGCTGAGGGCATAACACCAAAATGCAATTTTACAGCAGGTGTAAGCCATTCAGACTGAATCTGCAGCTCCGTCTGCAACAGCCTCTCGTGACCCAGGGCTGGGGTAGGGGCAATGTAGATCATTAGGACGATCGAATGAGTGCAAATGCTTTAGGAAACACTTTATAAATACTGGTTTGTACAACTGACTCCCCGTTAAACGTTGGGCTCATGCTAAAATAAAGTTTAAAAAAATTACTATATTTCATGTAACCTAAGCTATTTTAAAATACTCACAGAAAAAAGACTAGGAAAAAATACACCAGCAGTGGGACTCTGGGTGGCAAGTGTATATGTAACTTTTTTACTTACGGTTATTTATACTTTTCCTTACATTTAACAGAATTACTTTGGCTTCTGTGTTGAAAATAGGGTAGGGGTGGGAGGGGAGACAGGCAGAAGGAGGGAGGCCATTCAAGAAGCTTCTCATTGGCCCCATTTTCAGAGACATGGGAATTGGATATGAAATAAATTTAAAAACAAGGATAACAAAGTACCATATACTTGTAATCTCAACTATTTTAAAATACAGATAGAAAAAGACTACAAGACTGTTCTGAAATGTTAATGGTTGCCTCTGCAGGAAGAGTTCCTGTGTAATTTTTTTCTTATGGTTGATTATGCTTTGGTGCACTTTCCAAAGTTTCTACAATACACATGTGTTAGTTTTATGGTTTAGAAGAGTGAGAAAATTATTCTCCTCAGGAGACAATTCTGGGACTGTTATAACATAATCGGAGAGAATTAGTTTTCCAAAACTTACCGTGTTACTCCTGAAAAAAAATCCATTCGGTGACTTCTATTGCCTGTGGAATACAAGATGGATTCCTAACATGAGTTATGAGGCTCTTTATGGCCCTTGTCTACTTCACCAACTCCTCTCCGCTCGCTTTATCCTTTGGCAACACCAAATTCTCCTAGCTCTTCAAATACACTGTGCTCTTCAATGCTCCAAGCTTTCCTCATGCTGTGCTCTTTTCCTAGAACACCTCCCCCTGCCATTCTTTCTTCTTCTCTGAAAGCACACCTCACTCAACTAATGCCTTCATGATTCAGCCTCCTAGAGAATGCCCCATTCTCTAGGGAGCCTTCTTGGACCCCTCCAGGTTAGTTTCTATGCATAACACCTTCGTAACTCCTATCGCGTTGACTTTGAATTCTGTCTACCTGTCTGTCTCCCCCCAAGTGAACCATCTGTGTCACTCATCTTTGAGTATCCTGGCATGAGCATTGCTGAATATCACAGAGGTTTCCATAGCCTTTCTCACACAGTAGATCGTGAGGATCAAGGTCACCATTCTCCCAGGTTCTTCCCAAGACAGTCTCTGCTGTATCCTGTGAAGACATACAATGTCTGACTGATGATCAAAATCTTTTGTGATGAGAATGTGGTGGTCACGAGAGGGTCCCTTCCTGGTCCGACTGCTGTCCTCTCGTGTCCTTAGACACTGTATGTGAACTCGCAGACTCCTGAAGCTGCTCCAGCTCCTCTATTTGGCTGAGTAGGCACCTAATGTTTAGAGGACTGATTTGCCATGGGCCCAGAGCTGGCGGGCATCTTTCGTGTCTTCAAGATCAATGCATTTTCCACCACATCAGGGATAGGTAGGTAGTTCTGTATGACGTTATAAATAATCAAGTTTGTATTTGCTCTGAATATGGCATTCCATATTAGCTTCCCTCTCACTAGCATCAAGTCTCTTTAGCATCACTGATTTCCAGTTTCATACAAAATTTCCTCTGGTGGCTAAGACTGCTTTGTGGTTGCCAGAACCCATTCCCTCTTCTTCCTGGGCCCACAGTTGGGCTACATTACCCAGCCTTCCTTGCAGTTAGGTGTGACTATGTGACTGAGCTCTAGTCAATGACATGGGAGGGATCATGGGCATCACTTCCTGGCTTGGCCCATAAAAGCTCCCCAGGGATGACTCACCATTCTCCCTCTTCCTCCACCTTCCAGTGGGATGGCGACATCCAGGATGACTTGGGAAGTTACATGTTGAACACAGCAGAACCTCTCTCAGCCTAGGTACCTGAATAACTGTGGAGCAGAGTAGTCCTATTCCCATAGCCAATTAGACTGTGCCTGGGCAAGAAATAAACTTCTCTTGTGTCAAGCCTCAGAAATTTTAGAGTCATTAACAGCACTTAGGGTTACCTTAATTTATATACCAAGCCACACTTTTCCATGCTCTGAGCGGTGAAGGACACATAGTATGCAGTGTTTAACTTGATCTCTTTGTGAAGTGGTCATCATCTAGGGTCACGGTTCGTCCAACAGAGAGAGAATGGTAAATCTTCCTCATTGACATTTCTATTGTATGAACCTAGGAGGAAGATTCATTGTTATTTGCGCGGTATACACCCACTCATGACTGCAAAGATGTTTTCTTTTACTCTAGAACTGGAGTTGGCAACTTTCTTTTTAACAGGCCAGACAGTAAGTATTTTTGGCTTTGCGGGCCATGTAGTCCCTGCCATCTATTCTTTCTTTGATTGGGTTTGTTATTATTATTAACAACTCTTTACAAATGTGAGAAACATTCTTACACAAGTCTTACCAAAGTAGGCTGCAGGCCAGATTTGGCCCACAGGTCATGGTTTGCCAGCCTCTATTCTGTGAGGACAAATAACCTTGTACTTCAATGTCCTTCCAAGCCTTTTCTAAGTAGAGAACATGCAAATGAGGCGTCTCAGGTCTACCTCCACCATCAGCCTCAGGACTCGTCAAGCACAGGGTTTTTCTTTTCCTCTCTCTTTCCCCAGGGCCATAGCATAAGCCTGCAGAGAGAAGCTCTTGAGGAACTTGGGTGAGTGAATGAATACACAAATGTACGTGTTCTAGAAACTATTTTTAAGTGTACTCCAGAAGCTTGTGGGTCACAAAGGAGGCTGTTTGGGGGAGCATAAAGGATCTACTGAGCTACCTCTTCCAGACAGCTCCTCAGAGTGCATGGACTGTGTGCATTGCCGTCAGGGAGGATGCAAGGAACGCTGGAAAGAGAACAGGCTTCAGAGTCAAACACACCCAAGTTTGAATCCCAGTCTCACTGCTTACCAGGCGTGGGACATTGGAATGCCTTGGCTGGTGGCTTGCTGGGCCTCTATTTCCTCGTCTGAAGAAAGGGGAAAATTTAATCCACGTCGTAGCTCTATCTCGAGGGGCTAAGTATTTGACATATAATAGGTGTTCAACAGATAGCAGGGGTGGTAAAAGTATTAACCCTAAGGACTCCTGCCGTATGATCAAAGAGACCCCAGAAAGGCGGCCTTTGAGCCGGATTATTACTGATCCTCACCAGGCCTGGGCTAGAGGAGTGGGTCTCAACCAGGGATGATCTTAGCCCCCACAGGACATGTGGCAATATCTTGAGATATTTTTGATCATCGTGATTGGAAGGGCTGCTCCTGGCATCTAGTAAGTGGAGGCCAAGGATGCTGCTAGCCATCCTACAATGCATGGGACAGCCCCACCACAAAGAATATTCTAGTCTAAAAGATCATAAAAACCCTGGAATAGAGGAATGAATTCCCTCCTTTGCAGATGACAGGGAAGATTCTAGGAGTTTCTCATGGGGATCTGCGGAGTCCCTCAGACTGTCCCAGATGAGGGAGGCCCTGTCTGGAACAGCTCTGACTTTGGTCAGCCAGTAGGAAACCCAGGAACGGGTACGGACTAAGGAAGGTATGGACTGTGAGTTTCAGAAAGGCAGAATTTTCTGGAACAGAAGTGGAGATGAAGGTCCCCATGGGGTCATCAAATTATCTGCGATAGAGAAGAGACCTGTTGCTGGAAAAAAGTGCCTCCAGGCCCGCATCATGGAGCTTGCGGGAGGCAAGGCTTGGTTGGAGGTGGTGACCAGGTTCTGCCCTGTCGTATACTTTTTCCTCCTCTTTGAGAAATGACCAATGATAAAGTTGCCCTCTGCTTTTCTCTTTGCAAGAATGGAAATGAATGTTTGATGAGCTACTCCTTAGTGCTGGATACTCCAACCTTCAGGGATGGAGTTTTCAGCCTGAGTACCTAAGCTCTCCACTCGGCCCCATACGCTCCATGAGGAGTTCCTCTTTTTTCTCCATAGGAAGAATCCTGCTGTCAGAAAATTGCTGAGCTTTGGTGATTGAGTTTTAGGACAGGTGCTCGAAGATCCCTAAAACTCCATCACCAAGATCCAAGGGAACTTGACTGGAAGTTCTCTTCCAGGGTGTTAAACCTGCAAACTTTTAGCAGAGTTAAGTTTAGAATAATTCAAAGGCATCTTTCATTCATCTCCTTGAGATTAATTAAGTACTTATTAGTGCCAAGCAAGTTAGTACAGGGAGTGTGGAAAGTCAAATAAACAAACAAGGAAAAGAATGCCTTAGTTTAGAAGGGTGACAGATGAATCAACAATGACAAGTCAGGGTGATGGGTGTGGGTTGGGGAGCCTTCAGTGTGCTACCGGAACCACGGAATGGGCACCTAACTCAGGCTGAGAGTCCGGCATGACAGGAGGGTCATGGAGACTTCTCAGAGGAGACGAAGGCGGAACCACACCATTTGGTTTTCTCCCCTCTTCGGATTTATTTATTTATTTTCCTAGACTTCTCAATTTGGTTTCCTTTTTCAGGCAAATTTGTACATATCTACAACTTCCCTCAAAGGAAGTTAGAAGAACAGAAGGAATGAAGGAAGGAAGGAAGGAAGGAAAGAAGAAAGGAAGGAAGGGAACCTATGGCAGGTCCTGTCAGGTCCCTGCCTATGGCTCCCACCATTCCCTTGCATACTGGTGACCTTGATTGCATGCACCTGCCACTCTCTGCCTTGGAGCCTTTCCTGCTGGGCCTGCGTGCAGCACAAGGCTGGAAGTGCCTGGGCACTGAAGCTCCTGAAATAAATCAATGGCAGAGAGGAGTTGGTGGATCAGTATCCCAGCTTCCTTGTCCCTAGGGAACGAGAGCTCTGGATGCATCTACACCATCACCCAGAGGTCCCCAGGGGATTGAGCCTCAGCTGCCCACAGCAGTAACCACCCATTAACACACCTTGCTTTGGCCTCCCTCCCACTCCCCTGCTGGGGCTCCCTGGGATCCCCTCCCAAACCAGCTCCTTCCACTCAAATGGATCTCAGGGTTGGCTTTCAGCTGAAGATAAAGCATGTGCCGATAAAGCACACACACTCGCCTCATTCCAGGGGTTCAGCCAGGGCGTGCACCCTTGGTAAGGCTATTCCTGCATCAACATAAAAAGTAGGTTTTTGTTCTTCAAGAAAACTCATGCAGTTGCAAATGCCTTGGAGAGTTAGGGGACTATCCTGAAACACAAACTCACTGATATGCACATGCAGGGCGGTTCTTCTGGAGACAGTGATGCTGGCGTGCAGGTCAAGGTGGCCTGGTCCCACTGCTCTGCTGACATTCGCAGCCAGGGGCAGACTCAGACAGAAGCTGTCCTAGAGAGATGATTGACATGATGGGGTGTCCCAGCCGGTCCTTCCTAATCCAGCATCACAGCATATAATTCAGACATGACCGACAATGATTCTGATGTCCCCACTGGCAGACCAAAAACCATTTAAGGCTAGTTTTGGAATCCATGATATATCTGTGAGTGTGTATGGTGGGAGGCATCTCTATGTATCTAATGATGCCTTAATCAAGCTGATTTTCAAATTAGCTTGAATTCTCAGAGCTCCCAGGAGATGCAGCTTATGGAATAGTAGATGATGGGGAAAGATCGCCCACAATTAAACGTCACACGGGATAAACGCCAAAGCAGAGGTCCCACCCTGGGAGAGTTATGAATTGACTGCACCCTTTCTCATCTCCACTCCCTCAATCATTGCTGATGGGCAGAGGGAAACCATTTTCTGCCGTCTGGTTTTTGCAAAAGTCAGGCAGTAAGCTCCCTGGGACAGGCATCTTATCTCGTGTAGTTCAAGAATGAACACATGGCTGTGTACACTCAACAAGCCCTATTAGTACTGAATGCAATCATAAAAATAGCCCAAACGTGGATGTTTGATAACGTCCCTGCAGTCAGCCTGAGTCATTGTGTCCAAAGGGCACTGGGTTCCCCAAGCTGGTGCCTCATGTCTCACAGACGAGCACCTTGGCTGATAAGGTTGCGGGCTATTGTGAAAATCACACAGTAGTTCCCAGGATCCTGCAAAAACAGCAGTTCAATCACAACTTTTTTTTTCCTGGGTGTTTGACTTTGGCACTGAGTTCTTTTCAAATGAGAACTATGCCAAACATCTTGTCTGAGCCCTTCCACTCAGCAAGTATGCGAACAAGCTCTCTGTAGCACGCCAGGGGAAGGGGGTGGGGGAGAGTCTTGGTGGAAGGTACGGGAGGCTCAGAACCCTTCTCTGCAGGCAGGAGCCAGCTCAGAGTGGCATCTGGAAGCAGGACGTGGACTGAGCAACTCCGAGTGCACAGCCCAACGTGGGCCTGCCCGGCTCAAGCAGCACTTGAGACTCTCTGTCTCCAGGTCCCCTGGGTGACTCTCAGGGTCGGCAGTCACCCATGTTTCCTTCTGCAGGAAAAGCTCACAGACATTAGGTGCATGTATCATTGTTGGCGGATCTGGAGCTGAATTCTCCTCCAGGACCAGCTATGAAATCACTAGAGCAGAACAGGAGAAAGCCATGGGGTTGAGTGTGTATTTGCACATAAATTCATAAATGTGCATGCAGTCATGTGCACATGTGTTCAAGGGGGTACCGGGATGGTCGTGGGATGCACACAGCAGTCTATGTCAGGAGGAAAACCTTGCATGCAGGATTCACTGGGGAAGAAGCTCCCCTCCTGAGCGAGGAAATCCTTTTCCCATGCTCTGAGAAACAGCCTCCCTGGGACGGCAAGCAGGGTCCTCAGGATGCTGGGCTGCAGGAGGGCAGTGAGAGAAGCTTCCCCAAGACAAGCCATCCCAGTTCCCAGCCGTTTCTGGGACTCCAGCACTCTTTGCTGACGCTGTCCGTCTCCAACTGCAGGGAAATCATCCTTCTTTATTCCCAGAGCAAATTGTTCCTAGGAAAGAGCAAAATCTTAGGAGGAAATCACATCATCCATGAGGGGAGAGCCAGTTCCTTTGTACTATTTTTCAAGGCTGCCTTTGGAGCCAATAATCTGTCATTCCTTGAATAAACAAGCACCTTATCATATCACAAACATTTATTTAACCCTTTTCTCCTGCACGTTTACCAGCAGGGAGAAAGCAAGCGGTTAGCAGGGCAGCCGGAGCCCTGTGGCAGAAATGCCAAATTCCCTGAGCATTACACCCAATCTGTAAAGTGTCAGCCGCCCCTTCTCTCTGCCTCCATAAAACCCCGGAGCCGGTCACCCAGACGCAAGCACCACATTCCCGCCTCCCACTGGCATTCCCATCCCCCGTCCATCTCCATTAATACCCCTCACTCCTTTGCAGACAGGCCCTTAATTCCATCCAAATGGAGTCTGGACTAATTTGTTAGGTTCTTTAGGGGGCTGATGAGGGAAATGGAAGGGTGGAGGGGGACAAGCAAGAGAGTATTTACATTTCTCCTTTTCATGACAGTCCTCTTGATGGACAGAGCTGGTGAGCCCTAGCGTTTTTTAATGTGTGTGTGTGTGTGATTTTTTTGAAAGGCATATTCTTGGGCTCTGACATCACCAGAAAATGGAATGAGCAAAGTATGTAAATTTCTCCAAGCTCCCACAATATCCATTTTCTCTCAGTGGATGGACTTTGTTTTTCTTTTCGGGTGTTGCTCCCACACAATGGGGCCAAATCTTGTTCAGGACAAAGAAACATATAAATAGAACACGCATGTGGTATGCAAGGGAACTCTTGGAGACCAGCGACTGTTTGAAAAGGCATCTGGGGGCTGCCAGGGGGAATCGTGGGGTCTTGGCCCAAAGGGTTCGACAGACAGATGTCTGCTTGTCTCTAAGGTTACAAGTCAGAAATTTCAAAACCATTCTCATTCTTGCGGACATTCTAAGAAATATTGGAATGGGTACAAATGTAAGAGAAGAATGCGAGGGATCTGTGTGTGAGTGTGAGCAGCAGTATGTCTGTTGGATGTAAGACGATGATGAGCCTCATTGGCAGGCTGATCAAGCTTTGTCGAGCTGATGGAATAGGTCTTCTTCTTCCTTACCACGAAGGATGCTAAATCACACGCAGGATCTCACACTCCGCCTCTTCTCAGTGGCCATCACAGACCAGCTGAAACTTTCATCAAACATGTTTTCCTGCGCGAAGCGTTTGCAATTGTTTCAGCGTCAATCATCCGCCAACCAAACCCTCCAGTCTCCTAACTGCGCACTACAGCTCCAGCCAAAAAGACTTTTATCAGCGTGAGTTTGAACAAACTAATGTGTGCAGGCCCTGAGCGGTTATTTTTGTTTCCAAGTCTGGACACAGAATCACTTGTTCAATTTCCTGCTGGGTTATATCAAGCAGTTTTAACATGTAAATCTCTGATAAGGAAACTGACTAATTTATGTAGGTTGCCATCTGAGTAGCTGTCAGTATTGCCTTTTTTTCCTGCTTCCTTTATTCTTTCTCACTCATCATCGTCATTGCCGTTACTGGTACTAGCGAGTAATCCTTATTCATTGTATATTTAGAATATGTTCCTATGCTAAAAATGTTTTAAAAACAAACAAAAAACTGCCCCCCTGAAGTTTGTGTGGGAGTTCTGTTGGCTTGGATGTCTGTTCTTCACAACCTGGATTTGAAATAAACACACCTATCAGACTCCTTCAAGTAATGTCCTTCACAATCAGAAGATTGTTAATTTAAATTAAAATTTAAAAACAGTAATAATCACAGGGCCGGCCCAGTGGCCTGGTGGTTAAGTTCATGTGGCCCACTTTGGCGGCCTGGGGTTCACAGGTTCAGATCCTGGGCGTGGACATACACACCACTCATCAAGCCATGCTGTGGTGGCATCCCACACACAAAGTAGAGGAAGCCTGGCACAGACGTCAGCTCAGGGACAATCTTTCTCACCAAAAAACCAAAACCAGTCCTAATGTCAGCTACTTCTGTTCTATTGATGATCATTAACCAGCCTCATCCAGCTTCAGCTGAGGGAGCTTCAGCGACTCCCGGTTGAAATCAGGCTGCTTGGGCACCAGTTTCTAAAACCCACTCTGGTGACAACCTGCAGGTAAGTCAATCCCTGTGGGTTTTTCCATTCAATCGTTTGAACAAACAGGCAAATATTTTCACATAATTGTTAATTCTATGTGTGAATACATTGACGGGGAGGGGGATCGACTCACCACAAACTTGTAATCGAATATGTGGTGCTGTTCTCACACAGGCGGTAGACCCAGCCTAAGCCAAGTCCAGGGCCGCCCGCAGACTTGTGAGCTGGGCACAGTCTTCAGTGACTCAAAGTCAAAGCCTGCCATCCCATTGGCTGGGAACCGAAACAGAATCCATCTGTTCTGGGGCTGGGACAGCAAGCCAGGTAGGGTGCTGCTCCCTGTGTGGGTGGCTGGGGGAGTGAGGGGTGGGTGGTGGGGAGTATGCCGGGCCAGGAGGCCCAGAAGTGGCTGCCCTTCCTGCCCCTCCCTCTGCTCCCCCCGCCCCCCCGACGCCTCTCCCTGCTGCCCCCACAACTGCCTTGACCTCTCAGAAGCCCTTCACTTTAGAGATTTTTAAGACAACAAGACAATGTGAGACTGAAAGCAAACTGGCTTCAAAAATGACCATTTTTGTATCCACTGGCGATTCCATAAAGGCCTCTCCCGCCCCTCGTCTTCCCTTCCCCCACGGTGAACTTTAGTCCTTCCATCCATGGGGACTGAAGGCAAAGTATCTGGGTTTTCTTTCCCAGCCCACTTGCCAGTCTGGCTTTTCTCCTCTGTGTTTGGATGCTCTTCTTTATGGCTCCTTGCCAATGCACAGATGTAAACTATTGTCTGATTATTGAAAGAAAAGAACCAAACACACAAAACACACACGCCATCAGTGTTAATGACTGTAGAACTGTCCACTTATAGTCAAGGCTGTGGTCTGGCGCAAACCACAAGTCATTGGCCTCTGCCTCTCCGGGAACTTCTACTTTCTCCAAGGTTGGATTAAGAACAAATCTAGGCAAACACAACAGGCTGAGAAAGGAGCACCTCTGTGCTCTTGGTGCTTTGCTGGGCATCCTCAGTGCCACCTCTTCCCCATGTCAGTTCCCTACCTCTTGGCACCCTCTACTCTCTTATATAATCTTCCCTAGTCTAGTGGCCTCATGCTTGGTCTCCCTTGCCCTCAACAAAACAGTGTAGCCATGCTGACTCCTATTAATAGCCTGTTGGAGTCGAGGGAGCACTGGGTGAGGAGTCGGGACCTGGCTTCACCCCCACTTCTGCCTACCGTTTGCATCACCCTGGGCAAATTTCTGCTCCCTTCCCAGTTTCCTTGTCTGCAAAGCAAGAGGGCTGAGCTAGATACATTCCTTCCATTTTTCCCTAAGCAAATGTCTATTTAGCTCCTACTCTGTGCTGGACACTGAGGATGGAACCAGAAACAGGACAAACAAGGTCCTTGCCTCATGGAGCGTAGGGAACAGTGGGAGGAGAGAAAAGAAAGAAAGTAAAAGAAAACAAAATCTGAACATCCTTGTAGCTCCAACAACCTTTGAATGTTTGTTAATAACAGCCTATGAGTCGTCCTTCTGATCTATCAGGGATCAAAGTCTTCAGTAAAAGATGTGGGGCTCTAGGGTGGAATGTCAGGCATGAGCTTCAGGGAAGAAGTGATAAGGAGGTCTCCGTGATCCTGAAGTCCCTGCCTCTGTGGACACCTGCTACTCCTCTCCTGAAAGCCAACCCGGCCAGAGGTCCCTCTAGGTTTGCATCTCTCCCCAAGGGCCGGGTGTCTGCGGCAATCATTCCATTTTCCGCTCTAACTGGGGGAATTTTCAGAAACAGCAGGCATGTGTGACACAACCCCAGCCTCTCACTCCACCCTTCAGTGGAACTGTTATTTTTAGTCTCCTCTCTCTTTCCATAGCCTTCTACATACCTCCCTTAATGAGTCATTTCTGTCTATAGCCCCATGTACACATGACTCCTTGGATATGGGGCTGGCTTGTTTTAACAAACCAACTCACTCAACTCCATCTGTACCTGTAACACTCAGAAGACTCCACCGTGGGAAGAGCTGGGAGGCTTCCAATGCCCCCAGATATATGCTATACAAAGTGACAACTACCCGCAGGGAAGCTGCAGGACGCAGCTGCCCATGAGCGAGGGAGTTACCCAGTCATGGAGCTGAGCATAGTGTTTCCATATTTTCTTTGCTCCATGTTCATATCCACGTGACTGACACTTGACCCCAGAGTTGTCGATACAGGGAAATGCTCTCACTCAGTTTGGGACCATTTTACCCAGACACCAGGCATTGAGGTCATGTCCTGAAAAATGACACCTTGCAAGGCTGTTAGTCATCTGTACAAGATGCTGAGCTCTCAAAATAACGCATAATGAAATTGGAGTATTTCTAGAAAGTGTTGAGCATGAATCATCTATTTCTATCAGAAGTTTTAGTCTTTTTCTTTAGCTATAGAAAAAAATACTTTTGAGTTGATATTTCAGGCAATGTGATGACAAAGATAAAAGCATTGTCACATGCATCCAGATCAGTGGTCCGTTCATGTGAGACCAAGAAGTCTGTAGAGGAACGGTATAAAGATACCCCTTCATGGGCGCTGGCCCTGTGGCCGAGTGGTTAAGTTCGCGTGCTCTGCTGCAGGCGGCCCAGTGTTTCGTTGGTTAGAATCCTGGGCGCGGACATGGCACTGCTCATCAAACCACGCTGAGGCAGCATCCCACATGCCGTAACTAGAAGGACCCACAACGAAGAATAAACAACTATGTACCTGGGGGCTTTGGAGAGAAAAAGGAAAAAAAAAAAAAAGATACCTCTTCATGTTAAGGAGGGAGCTCCTTCTTTCATAAATCGATTCTGTAGTCACTTACTGGTATCCAGAGCGTCATCTCACAGCCATCTTCCCTTTCCTCACCATGCCTCACGCCCATGTTGTGTCTGTATTCAAGTTTGTTTGTTTTATTTCAGGTCTTCCAGGATTTCAGGCTTTCTTATGGCAGGGCGTCCTCACGCGTTATTCCTTCTGCCTGGTATCTCTCCTCGCCGCATTCTTCACCTGGTTAACTCTTCTCTTTCTTGGTTTAAAGGTCTTTTCTCCAGGGAAGCTGTCTCAGCCCCATCAGGTGCAGGTGGATTTCCTTGTTCCTTGTTCTCATAGCATCCCATGTTTTTCCTTTGTCCCGCTTATCACAAATGTATTTAAACGATTACTTGCTAAATTAATTTGCTGCACATCTCTCTACCCCAACAGATGCTGTTGGACGCCAGCCTCAGTCATTCCCTGCTGCTGCTCTGATCCCCAGCACAATGCCTCACAAATAGGAGGATTTTTCTCAATAAATGTGCTGATTTGCTAACTGTTCTCGCTCTCAACATTCACAGTCTAGTAAGAGGGCAGCTGAAAAACAATGTGGTGCACTCGCTGTTAGACAAACATGAAGACCACGCTGCAGATGCACAAAGAAAGCAACGAAAGACTCCGCCAGGAATCATGCGAGAGGAGACTTAACAGAAGTGGTAACATTTGAGCTGGGCCTTGAGGTGGGAATAGGCGTTCAGGTGAAAAAAGAAGAGAAACGAATTTTGAGAAGATTTGGTACAAAAAAGACAAGAAGGGATGAAAGCATAGAATGAGTTCAGGGAAAGCACACAGTCAATTGCGTTAGAATAGAACACGACTGTAGGGGATGCAGGCAATGGTGGAGGACTTGTATTTTCTGCTAGGGACTTTATATCTTGAACAAACAAGAATAGAACTTGGAATACATGAAAATTAAATAATCAGTTTGTGTTCTAGAACGTTTTCTCTGGTGACAAAGTGAAAGACAGACTGGAGTAGGGAGTGGATGAAAACTATTTAGGGGGTTGTTACAGTAGTCCAGGCAAGAGATGGTGAGGCCAGGTGGCTGGAATGGTGAGAAGGAGGGTCATGAGAGAGACGGTGGGAGCCCAGCCATGCAGGCTTGGTGTGATTAGATATGGCGAGTGAGGGCAAGGCGCTCACCAACTATGACTGGGGATCCCAGCATGGGTGCTGGGTAACTGACAATGATGTGGTAACTGTGACAAGATCATGGGAGGAGTAGGGTGAGGACTGGGAGCAAGATGAGGGAGGGGAGCTCATTTGCTTTTGGATAAGCTGCGTTTGGCATGTTTCTTTCTCGGCCTGGAGGAAATGTCAAGAGCAGTGTTTCTCAATCTTCTTTTCATTATCAACCCTTAAGGAGCCTTTTGAGATATTTGTTTCCTAATCATCCTGCCCACATGAAATTTTAATCCCACAGCTATACTGTAAATCTCTTTACATACTGTATCTGGATCTATACTTCAGACATCAAAAGAGTAGGATTTTTTGCTCCCCAAGAACCCGTTTTTGTCCCCTTGAGAATGGCCAGGAGGAGAGGGAGGGAGGTGGGCTGAACTATTCCGTGTACAGGGAGTGAGGAAGGCTTCATGCGAAGGAGCATCTGCAATGGGCTTTGGAGATTGGGTTAAAAATAGTTTTTCAATTTAGATTTCTATTGAGATTTAATTGACCTATAACACTGTGTAAGTTCAAGGTGTACACCATGTTGATTTGATACACTTATGTATTGTAGTATGATTACCACCATGGTGTTAGCTAACACCTCCATCATGTCACGTAATTAGCATTTCTCTTTTTTTGATGAGAGCACAAGATCCACTCTCTCAGCAACTTTCAAGTATGTCATACAGTATTATCGGCTATAATCACCAGGCTGTGCATTAGATCCCCAGAACTGATTCATCTTATAACTGGAACTTTGTGCCCTTGACCAACACCGCCCCTTTTCCCCGCCCCCGCCCCTGGTAACCACCATTCCACTCTCCATTTGTATGAGTTTGGATTTCTTAGATTCCACATGTCGGTGAGATCATACAGTATTTCTCTTTCTGTGTCTGACCTATCTCACTCACATAGAGAAGATGCAGTGTGTATACATATACACACACGTGCACTCCCACACACACACACAACGGCCTATTATTCAACCATGAGAAAGAAAGAAATCCTGCCATTCCTGACAACGTGGATGGATCTTGAGGGTGTTACACTAAAAACAGTTTTTCAGTTGAGGTGAAATTCACAGGAAGAAGTTGGTTTGGAGTGACAGATATGGGAGCAATCCAAACGACAATGAAACCCCAGGAGCTGGTGAGAGTGCCAGGAGAACGGGCCCACAAAAGGAAAAGAGAGAATGGAGGGCACAGCTCTTGAGGCCTCCAGAACTCCACGTCAGCAAGACAGCAAGGGCCCCCCGGGGGAAACGGGCTTCGAGATGACAGGTCACATGGTGCAGCGAGGAGCGCGTGAGAGAGAGGGCCAGGGGATGGCCGCGCGCTTCTGGAGAGGCCAGACAGAAGAGTGGGAAAAGTGCGCGTAAACTTGACAAATCCAAGCCCGTTAATGACCCTCTAGGGCGTGGTTTGAGCAGAAATGTGAGTAGAAGAATAAAATAAAGGTGAATACATATGCTAGGAAGTTTCCAACATGCCTTCAAAGATTTTACAGGAAGAAATGGACAAAGTGACGGAGCTGTGTTTGGAGTTACAGAGTCGGGGGGCGGGGTTGATTCTTCTGATGATTTCTATACTTTCTCTGTCTTTTGATATCAAGCTGACAACTCTCTACTGTTGTTAGTGATTCTACCTTCAGGAGCTCCTCTCTCCTAATTTCCTGTGAACCTGGAGACCTGAACTGTCTCCTAGAACCGTTTGTAAAATTAGTCAGTGAGCTGGAAGGGATCCTCTGAAGGGTCCTCCGTGTGAAAGGGGTCTGAGAGGTAGTGCACGTGTGCCAGGTAATGGGGATGTGAGATGGGAAAAGAGAGAGAAAAAAACAAAAAACCAAACATTTGGCAGGAGGCTAGTAAGTTCCCCATAGATAAGATAAGGATTTAAGTTGTTTCCAAGCTTTTGTTTTTACAATGTGGTAATGAGTATTCCTGTGCGCTCCATTTCTGTATTTGTGACTATATCTGAAAGATAAGTCCCTAGAAGGAAAGTTGCTGGGTCAAAGGTCATGTGATTTAAAATCTTGACGCATGGAACCAAATGCTGTCTAAGAAGATCGTACCAAGCTGTACTCTCAGCAGGGAAATGTAAGAGAATCCACTTCCTTGTGTCCTTGCCAACTCAACGCACCATGTTTCCATTGCTCCCAATCTGATAGTGGAAGAGTAGTACCTTTTAGTTTAAATTTGCATCTCTTTTTATGGATGGAATTGAGTCTCTTTCATAGGTTAGAAGCCAGTTTAAGTTTTGTTTTTGGTGAAATGTTTTAGAGCTTTTGTCCATTTTATATTCGGTTAATCGTACAGTGATTTGTAGAAGTTCTTTATACATTAAGGGAAATTTGTCTTTATTTAGTAATATGAGCTGCACACGTTTTTCCCAATTTGTTATTTTTTGTCCATTTATGACATTATTGTGCAAGACACACTTTAAACATTTTTTGGTAGTAAGAGTTACCAATATATCATTTTATGGTTTCTCAGTTTTTTCTTATACATAGAAAAGCCTTTACTACTCTGATTTTACTTTTAAAATATATTCCATTTTTTATTCTAGCATTTTTCTGGGGCTTTTTTCCTCCTGAATGTTGGGTCCCTCTAGAATTTAATTGTAATAATGTGTGAGGTTGGAATCCAAGTATATATTTTTTCCCAGAGGCTTATACATGTCAGTATCAGTTATTGAATAGGTCATCTTTTCCCTACTGATTTGAGCTGCTGACTTTTTTCATATACTAAATTCCCAGATATCTTCCATTTATTTCTGGACTTTTTATTCTGTTACATAGGTCTACCTATTACTCACGTACCAATACGATGAAGTATTAATTGATAGCACATTACCTGCATTTTAACATCTGGTAGGGCTAGTCTTACTCATTAATCATCGCACCCCACCCCACCCCAACTCTGGCTACTTTTAAGATCTTCTCTTTGTCTACAATATCTATAGTTTCCTTGTGATATGTCTTGATGTGAATGTCTTTTAATTTACATTCACTGTTAATTTTTCACCAATCCACCACCCTATTCTTTTCTTTTCTCACCTTCTGAAATACCATTTACACTTTTGAAAGAGAAGAATTTCTTTGAGAAGAGACCTTCTGTCTCTATCTTCCAAGTCTTTTAATCTCTCTTGTATCTTCCATTTCTCTGCCTCTCTGCACTACAATTCTGAATAATTTATTCACACTGCCTTCAGTTCTCTAATTCTCTTTTCTGCTGTCTAATCTGCTGCCACACCCATCCATTGACTTTAATTTCTGTTACTGTATTTTTCATTTCTAGAAGTTCTGTTTGGTCTGTCTCAAACCTGCTATGTCACTTTTAATTGTTCCCTATTCCTTACAGATATTTTAAAGCTTATCTTTCATTGATTTTAAACAAAATTAGCGTAGCAGTTTATACTCCGTGTCTGATCATTCAAATACCTGAAGTTGTGTCATTCCCTTCTGCTGTCTGTTTTTGCTGGCACTAACTAATGGGGTCTTGTTTTCTAGGGTGTTTGGTAGTCTTAACTGCAATGCTTATTGCCCAAGAAAAATAATTTGTACAAAATCCCTGCGGCCTAGGATGAAAGCATCTGCCTCCAGAGATGAATAGAGTTTGCTCCTTCCAGGTGTTTGGGAACACTGTGGTTTGGTGTCACACTAAACTAGATTCATGGCTTGAAGTTTCTTGGCTGACTCCAGTGACATGCCTTTGGGCTATAAGTATGCACACATGGTGGCCAGTGGTTCAATGGTGACACCCCATCAGGGACAGATTTTTTTTCCTTTCCCTGCTTTGCTTAGTGTCAAGGCAACTCTCCCTATGGTCCCCTGAGGTAGGGTAAAGGGGAGCAGGTTTACCTCCAGTTCACCTTTGGGAGTCCCAACTTAATGTGGGGTGAGAGTCTCCTATGAGACCCTCTGTCCTGTCTTGGGTGAGTCCTGGCCTTTGGGTTCTGTCTTCTTCATCCTGAGACTCTATTAAAACCATAGCCAACTCAATTTAACCTGATCAGCATGGCAAAAGTTAATCACTTGACAGCTCCTTGTTATTTGTCGGCTTTTAAGAAGAATTTTACTTAATATTTTATCCAGTTTTTCATTGTCTTCAGTGGAAGGGTTCATCTAAATAATTGCGCCCACTGTCACCAGAAATGGAATAATGCCTGTTGATTTTTCTTTAATCCATTTTGAGTTGCTTTTTGTGCATGGTGTAAGGGAATGGTCTACTTTCATTCTTTTGCATGTGGCGTCCAGTTTTCCCAACATCATTTATTGAAGAGACTCTCCTTTCTCCATCATATGCTCTTGGCTCCCTTGTCGAATATTAGCTGTCCATCAATGTGTGGGTTTATTTCTGGGCTCTCGATTCTGTTCCATTGATCTGTGTGTCTGTTTTTATGCCAGTAACATGCTGTTTTGGTTACTATGGCTTTGTAGTATATTTTGAAATCAGGGAGTGTGATACCTCCAGCTTTGTTCTTTTTCCTCAGGAATCCTTTGGCTATTTGGGATCTTTTGTTGTTCCATATAAATTTTAGGATTCTTTGTTCTATTTCTGAGAAAAATGTTGTTGGAACTTTGATAGGGATTGTGTTGAATCTATAGATTGCTTTAGGAAGTATGGACATTTTAATTATGTTAATTCTTCCAATCCAAGAGCACGGAATATCTTTCCATTTCTTTGTGTCTTCTTCAATTTCTTTCAACAATGTTTTATAGTTTTTGGTGTACAGATCTTTCACCTCTTTGGTTAAGTTTATTCCTAGGTATTTTACTCTTTTTGTTGCAATTGTAAATGGGATTGTATTCTTAATTTCACTTTCTGCTATGTCATTGTTAGTGTATAGAAATGCAACCGATTTTTGTACGTTGATTTTGTATCCCGCGACTTGACTGTATTCCTTTATTGTTTCTAAAAGATTTTTAGTGGATTCTTTAGGGTTTTCTATAGACAAAATCATGTCATCTGCAAAGAGTGACAGTTTCACTTCTTCTTTTCCAATGTGGATCCCTTTTATTTCTTTTTCTTGCCTGATTGCTCTGGCTAGGACTTCCAATACTATGTTAACTAAGAGTGGTGACAATGGGCATCCTTGTCTGGTTCCTGTTCTTAGAGGGATAGCTTTCAGTTTTTCTCCATTGAGAATTATATTTGCTGTGGGTTTGTCATATATGGCCTTTATTATGTTGAGGTATTTTCCTTCTATACCCATTTTATTCAGAGTTTTTATCATAAATGGATGCTGTATCTTGTCAGATGCTTTCTCCGTATCTATTGAGATGATCATGTGATTTTTATTCTTCATGTTGTTGATGTGGTGTATCACATTGATAGATTTGTGGATGTCAAACCATCTCTGCATCCCTGGAATGAAACCCACTTGATCATGATGTATGATCTTTTTAATGTATTGTTGTATTCGATTTGCTAGTATTCTGTTGAGAATTTTTGCATCAATGTTCATCAGTGATATTGGCCTGTAATTTTCTTTTTTGTGTTGTCCTTGTCTGGTTTTGGTATCAGGATAATGTTGGCTTTGTAGAATGAGTTAGGAAGCCTCCCCTCCTCTTCAATTTTTTGGAAGAGTTTGAGAAGGATAGGTATTAAGTCTTCTTTGAATGTTTGGTAGAATTCACCAGGGAAGCCATCTGGTCCTGGACTTTTATTTTTTGGGAGGTTTATGATTGCTGTTTCCATCTCCTCAGTGGTCATCAGTCTATTCAAATTTTCTACATCTTCTTGGTCCAGTTTTGGAAGGTTGTATGTTTCTAAGAATTTATCCATTTCTTCTAGATTATCCAATTTGTTGGCATATAGCTTTTCACAGTATTCTCTTATTATCTTTTGTATTTCTGAGGTATCTGTTGTAATCTCTCCTCTTTCATTTCTGATTTTATTTATTTGAGCCTTCTCTCTTTTTTTCTTGGTGAGTCTAGCTAAGGGTTCTCATTTTTTTTTACCTTTTCAAAGAACCAGCTCTTGGTTTCATTAATTTTTTTCTGTTGTTTTCTTAGTCTCTATATCATTTATTTCTGCTCTGATTTTTATTGTTTCCTTCCTTCTGCTGATTTTGGGCTTTGTTTGTTCTTCTTTTTCCAGTACATTTAGATGTGCTTTTAGGTTATTTAGGATTGTTCTTCTTTGTTGAGGTAGGTCTTAATTGCTATAAACTTCCCTCTTAGAACCGCTTTTGCTGTATCCCACAGATTTTGGCATGTCGTATTTTCATTTTCATTTGTCTTCAGGAATTTTTTGTTTTCTCCTTTGATTTCTTCATTGACCCAATCATTGTTCAATAGCATTTTGTTTAATCTCCACATTTTCATGGGTTTTCTGATTTTCTTCCTGTAGGTGTTTTCTAGTTTCGTACGTTTGTGGTCAGAAAAGATACATGGTATTATTTCGATCTTCTTAAATTTATTGAGACTTGTTTTGTGGCCTAATATGTGATCAATCCTGGAGAGTGTTCATGCGCATTTGAAAAGAAGGTGTATTCTATGGTTTTTGGATGGAATGTTCTGTACATGTCTACTAAGTCCATCTGGTCTAATGTGTCCTTCAAGGCCAGTGTTTCCTTATTGATCTTCTGTTTGGATGATCTATCCATTGGTGTAAGTGGAGTGTTAAAGTCCCCTACTATTATTGTGTTACTGTCTATTTCTCCTTTTATGTCTGTTAATAGTTGCTTTATATATTTAGGTGCTCTTATGTTGGGTGCATAGATATTTACAAGTGTTATATTTTCTTGTTGGATTGTTCCCTTTATCATTATGTAGTGCCCGTCTTTGTCTCTTGTTACAGTTTTTGTTTTAAAGTCTATTTTGTCTAAGTATTACTACCCTCTCTTTCTTTTCTTTGTCATTTGCATGGAATATCTTTTTCCATCCTTTCACTTTCAGTTTTGAGTGCCTTTAGGTCTGAAATGTGTCTCTTGTATGCAGCATATACATGGGTCTTGTTTTTTTATCCACTTGGCCACCCTATGGCAGTTGATTGGAGCATTTAGTCCATTGATGTTTAGTATTTATTGCCATTTTGTTACATTTTTTTTTCTGGGTGTTTTAGTAGTTCTTCTCTGTTCCTTTCTTTTTCTCTTGCTCTCTTCCCTTGTGGTTTGATGGCTATCTTTAGTAATATGTTTGATTTATTTTGTCTTACTTTATTTCTTGCTAATAATGGGTTTCTGATTTGTGATTACCATGAGGATCCTATTTAATATTCTACGTATATAACAGTCTATATTGAGTCGATAGACTCTTTAGATTGACCTCTTTCTAAAAGCTCTACTTTTTCACTCCCCTCCTCCCACATTTTATGTTTTTGAAATCATAGTCTCTTATTTAGTGTGTGTCTATCCATTACCCTCTTATCATTGAAATAGGTGATTTTAGTTCATTTGTCTTTTAACCTTCATATTGTCTTCACAGGTAGTTGATCTGCTACCTTTACTATATTTTTACCCTTACAAGTGATTTTATTGCCTGGTTATTTTTGTTGTTGTTTTGTTTTGTTGACAATTTTTAAAATCTCTATTTGTGGTCATTGCTTTCCCAGTTAAATAAGTCCCTTCAGCATTTCTTGTAGAACTGGTTTCTTGGAGATAAACTCCTTTAATTTTTGCTTGTTTGGGAAGCTCTTTATCTCTCCTTCCATTCTGAATGACAACCTTGATGGACAGAGTATTCTTGGCTGTAGGTTTTTTCCTTTTAGCACTTTAAATATGTTGTGCCATTCTCTTCTGGCCTGTAGGGTCTCAGCTGAGAAGTCTGCAGATAGCCTGATGGGCTTCCCTTTGTATGTCACTTGTGGCCTTTCTCTTGCTGCTTTTAGGATTCTCTCTTTATCTTTAATTTTGGACATTTTAATTATAATATGTCTTGGTGTGGGCCTCTTTGGGCTTATCTTGTTTGGAGCTCTCTGTGCTTCCTGAACTTGGATGT
The DNA here is from genome assembly GCF_021613505.1 of Equus quagga. Taxonomy (NCBI): domain Eukaryota; kingdom Metazoa; phylum Chordata; class Mammalia; order Perissodactyla; family Equidae; genus Equus; species Equus quagga. The sequence goes on along the minus strand of NC_060275.1, from coordinate 54,625,415 downwards.
CTGTTTCCTTCCTCAGGTTAGGAAAATTTTCATCTATTATTTCTTCAAGTAAATTTTCTGCCCCTTTGTCTCTCTCTTCTCCTTCTGGGACACCTATAATCTGAATGTTAGCACACTTGATATTGTCCCAGAGTTCCCTCATACTGTTCTCAATCTGTCTAATCCTTTTTTCTCTTTTCTGTTCTGCTTGGGTGGTTCCCTCTAGTCTTTCGTCTAGCTCGCTGATCCATTCTTCTGCATCCTCTACGCTGCTATTGAGTCCCTCTAGTGAATTTCTCATTTCCAGTATTGTATTCTTCATTTCTGATTGTTTTTTTTAATATCTGCCAGTTCTTTGCTGATGATCTCACTGTGTTCATCCAGTCTTCTCCCAATATCTATGAGCATCCTCATGATATTTTGTTTCAACTCTTTGTTGAGTAGGTTGCTTGTTTCTGTTTCATTTAGTCCTTTTTCTTGGGTTTTGTCTTCTTCCCTTGCTTGGAAAGTATTCCTTTGTCTCCTCATTATGCCTCTTTCTCTGTGCTTTTTTCTATGTATTAGGTGAGTCGGCTATGTCCCTGAGCTTGGAGAAGTGGCCTTATGTAAGAGATGCCTTATGAAGTCCAGCAGTGTTCTTTCCTTTTGTCACCAGTCAGAAGGTCCAGGAGTGACTCCTTTGTGGGCTACTTGTGTCCTTCTGCTGTGGCAGGGTTGCTGTTACTGCACGTACCCAGGGAGTCTAGTCTTTCCTTTCCTGGCCAGCTGTTTGTGAATCCAGTTTGGGGAGCCTCAGCACTGTTGGCTACAAAGTCTATCAGCACACTCCTCTTGCAGTTTTCCTCCTAATTGGGTTGGTACCTAGTGTAGCTGGTTGCTAGGCTCAGGGGCTTACCATTGTGATAGGCATCAGGCCTACAAGGCTGTTGTCAGTTCTCTTAGGAGTGCAGCTGAGTGGGGCTGTGTAGGCACGAGCACTCAATTGTTTCAGGCTTTGGAGGGTGGGGCTGATACTTTTCATGGTTGTTTGTGAAGCACAGGTCTTCTGCTGCTGATAAGCCTCACCCCCCACAGGACCACACACGCTGTCAGCACAGTCCTGGTCTGTGCAAACTTCTCAACCCCCTGGAGCGTACCCCGATGCCACACTGCAGAGGCCCCCACTGCTCCACCAATTCCCCCCACACTTCACCTGGTCCTCACACAGGCCCTGCCCCACAGAGGCAGACACCCTTGCCTGCCTGTAGAGGATCAAGGCACCCAGTCAATGCAGGCTGAAAAGTAGCCTAAGGGCTTGCTGTTAGGTGGGGCCAGTCCCTAGGGCCGGCTGCCTGCCCTGGCTGAACTGAGTTAAATCTGTGCTCTAGTGGGCATGGCAGACCCCTGGGCTAACAGGCCAAGGGATGAACCTCAATGGCACCTAGCCTTCTGGGGTCTGTGTCAGCATGCCTGGACCAGTTCAGAACAATGGCTCCCACCAATGTCTCAGTCTCTGGAGAGGTCCCTCCTCTCATGGAGATGCCCCCAGAGGCCATGGGACTGTCAGCCTTCTCTCTGGTGATTGTAGGTTGCTGCAGTGAGTGAATTTGTGTGTGGGCCCTTTAAGGCCCGGGTCTTTTTGGCTTTCGGCCCATAGCTTTTCTGGGGGTGTCTCTGCTGCAGTCAATAGCCAGCAAAGCCACACAGTAAGACACCCCCCCTTGGATGGGCTGAGTCTGAAGGATGCTTATAGCAGCATCGCCCTTGCTCTGGACCTCACTCCTCCAGGGAGGGCTGCGTACCTTAGGGTGGCTCCCGCCTGGCCAGCTGAGAAGCTCCGCTGCTCCCAAAGGTGGCTATTTTCCTCTCCAGCAGGAATTTCTGCCTCTTCCACCTCAGTCAGGACTGTCCCTTATTGCGGGGGTTCTTTTCATCCAGTTTTCAGTTTTCAATCCGGGGTAATTTTTCCAAAAATAGTTGTAACCTGGTTGTGTTCGTGGGAGGAGATGAGTTCAGAGTCTGCTTACGCCGCCATCTTGTTGAGATCTCCTCATTTGGTTATATTAACACAAATATTAAACTTTTAAATTTCCCTCAGAGTTCTGCCTCAGCTCTATCATATAGGTTCTAATATATGCTAACTTAATTATTTTCATCTTTCAGATATTATTCAAATCTATCCCTGATGGCAGAGTTGTACAAGAAAGAGTATTTTAGTATTTCCAGGTAGAAGAATTTTTCCCTGATTTTATTATTAATTTCTAAATGAATGGCTTTGTGACCAGAGAAGCTCTTCTGCACTCATTCTGAAATTTATTCAAGTTTTTTTGTGGCCTTGTATATAGGGTTAATTTTTTTTTACAATTCCAAGAGAACTTTGGAAAGTATATCCCCAAGGTTTAGAGTTCTGTTTATCAATTAAATTTACTTTATCAGTTACATTATTTGATGTCAGTTTGCACTAAAATGTACAATGAAAGAGAATTAAAGTCTCATATGGGGGATTTAAAATGTTCTCAGTTTTTATATACTTAAAATGTTTGTCTTTTGCTTTCTGACTTGAAAACGGTTTGGCTAGGTATAAAATTCTTTGGTCGTGTGTTGAAGACATTGTTCAAATCTCTTTTCGCTCTTCTGAGTATTGCCATGGTGAAACCTAAGACCAGCCTGAGTTTTCTCAAGTCTCTTTATAGGACTTGATCTTGCTATCAGAAAGCTGAAAGGATTATTTTGTATCTTTAAAGTCTACTAACTTTTCTAGGGTATCTCAATGTTGATTATTCTGTTTTAATTTTTCTTGCAACAGAGTAGCCTATTTCAATTTGAACAGGCCAGTATTTTATATATGGAAAGTGTTAAATTTTTGTTTATTAAAATATTCCTCTTTCACACTTTCTGTTTTCTTTTTGAGGTATATTTTATTTGTTACCTGCCCTTCATATCTGTTGCCTGCCTGCTAATCCTTTATTGACTTTTGTTTATTTCCGTTTAATTTCATTCATTTTCCTCCTTCCTGTCCTCTGAGTACTTGGCATGTTTCCGGCAGAATTGATGTCCTTTCTGCTGCCTCCATTGTGGTCTTTATTTCTAGATCGTCTTCTTTGCTAAGTTCTGCCAGTTCTTGTTTCATCTGTTGTCTTTTTTTTTCAGGTGTACAACATCGTGATTTGACAAGTGTTTACTTTATGAAATGGTCACCCCAGTAAGACTAGTAACCATCTGTCATTATATAAAGTTATTACAATATTGTTGACTATTCCCTGTGCTGTACATGCATCCCCATGCTTATTGATTTTATGACTGGATGTTTGTACCCCTTTCCCCTAGCCTGTTTCTCCCTTCATACCACCCTCTTCCCCTCTGGCAACTACCAATTTCTTCTCTGTATCCTTGAGTCTGTTTCCTGTTTTTTTGTTTGGTTTGTTCATTTGTTTTGTTTTGATTTTTTATATTCCACATATGAGGGAAATCATACAGTATTCTTCTTTCTCTGTTTGGCTTATTTCACTTAGTATATTCCCTCTAGATCCATCCACATTGTCACAAATGGGAGGATTTCATTCTTTTGTATGGCTAAATAATATTCCATTGTATATGTATACCACATCTTCTTTATCCATTTAACTACTGATGGACACTTAGTTGCTTCCATATCTTGGCTATTGTAAAAAATGCTGCAATGAACATGGGATGCATATATCTTTTTGAATTAATGTTTTCATTTTCTTCAGACAAATACCCAGAAGTGATATTTCTGGATTATATGGTAATCCTATTTTTAATTTTTTGAGGAATCTCTATACTGTTTCCCATCGTGGTTGCACCAATTTACATTCCAATCAACAGTACACACGAGGGTTCCCTTTTATCCACATGCTTGCCAACAGTTGTTGTTTGTTGTCTTTTTGATGATGGCCATTCTGACAGGTATGAGGTGATATCTCATTGTGGTTTTGATTTGTATTTCTCTGATGATTAGTGATGTTGAGTGTCTTTTCATGTGCCTGTTGGCCATCTGTATGTCTTCTCTGGAAAAATGCCTATTCAGGTCCTCTGCCCACTTTTTAATCAGATTTTTTTGTTATTGAGTTGTATGGGTTCTTTATGTATTTTGGGTATTAACCGCTTATCAGATATATCATTTGCAAATATCTTCTCCTATTCAGTAAGTTTTGTTGGTGGTTTTCTTCGCTGTGCAAAAGCTTTTTAGTTTGACGTAGTTTCATTTATTTATTTTTGCTTTTGTTGCCCTTGCCTGAAGAGACAGATCCAAAAAATAAAAAATGTTGCTAAGACCAACGTCAAAGAGATCACTACCCATGTTTTCTACTAGGAGTTTTATGACTTCAGGTCTTACATTTAACTTTTAATCCATTTTGAGTTTTTTTTTATATATGGTATGTGAAAGTGGTCCATTTTCATTCTTTTGCATTTTCCGCTCAAACACCTGTTGTCTTGCTAAATATTTCCAGAACTATTGGATATCTGGGTTTTTTGCTGAGCTTCTATTTTTAAAAGATGATTACCTCACCCTGTTGTTTATTTTTAAATTCATAACAGTATGTTGGGTCACACATTGCATCTGTTTTGTGACGATATTTTTCTGGTGAGTCTTTTTCAACTCTAATTTGTTTGTTTTTACGGTTTCTTTCATCCATTTTTCATGTATGGGTACTGTGCTGGTTACTTTTTGATTACTCATCTTTAAGTGAGGTGAGGCTTTCTGAATCAGCTATTTGCTATAAATTTATGTGGAGTGAGGGCCAGAGCTATATTCTAAGCTGGCAGGAATTCTCCTTAAACGCAAGGTTTTATACATGAGAGACAACTTTTAGTTTCTCCTGCAGAGATGAGCAGAGATGAACACAAGGAAACCTCTCTCCTCCCCCTGACTCAGCAACACACTAACTAATGAACTTAATTGTTACTGAGTATCTAAGTCAACAGATTGCTCAGTTTTCTGGAATTCTGATCACGTGACACTTCCCTTTAGAATAGTGATGCTCCAAATAAAAGACTACGGTTGATCTGCAAGTGTCACCATCATCACCACTGTCATTGCATTCTCTAGCTTTAACCTCCTTCTTTAATCTGAGTTAAAGACTAAGACGTGGAATATAAGAAAGCATGAAGAAGCTTCCAGAATGGGATAACTTCTGTGAAAAGCAGGATCCTGTTGGAATGGTCACCAACACATCTGAAGGTGTAAGTTTTCTATTTAAGACAAGAAGTTACCATTGTCTTTTAAAAAATAAAGATCTTATCACATTTCAATTACATCATTCAAGAAAATAGATCGTCCTGGAAAATAAAAGTCACTAGCCTCTGCTAAAGCTGGGATTTTCAGGAACAAAAGCAGGAGCACAGGTCAAGTGGGATTTCCAAGGCCCTATCTTAGCAAGACAGGTGGAAGCAACAAACCACAGGTCGTCATTGGAAGAAGTGTGTGAGGTTTATGAAGTTTTATTCGATGTAGTACATGTTCAAATATTTATAACACTATACATTTATTTCTATAGATACATATGTATGTATCTCCTGTTTGTTTTCATCAGAGAGATTCAGAGGACAGCCCTCCAAATGAAGAGTCTTGTGTTTGTTTAATGAAACATCAAAGAAGCACCTGGAGAGACCACAGGATCATGGTAATTACAATGTGCTAAGCATGCGATATCTTACTCATTCTTTTTTTTTTTAATTTATACATTAAATAGAATTTATATTTTATTTTAATCTGTGTAAATATTTTTTACTTTATTTTTTATTTTGTTTTATTTTGATAAAAACACTTCTCATGAGAATTACCCTCTTAACAAATTTTTAACTGACCCATACATTATTGGTGACTATAGGTACTAATTGTCAGGGAAATACAAATTTAAAAAATAAGACATAACCTCACATCTGTCCAGATGGCTATTTAAAAACAAAAAGACAACAAGTATAGAAAAATTAGAACCTTTGCACACTGTTGGTGGGAATTTAAACTGGGAAAGCCACTAGGAAAACAGTTCAGGTTCCTCAAAAACCTAAAAATAGAACTACCAGATGATCCAGCAATCTCACTTCTGGGTATTATCCAAAAGAATTGAAATCAGGATCACAAAGAGATATTAGCACCACCATGTTCATTGCAGCACTATACACAAGAGCCTGGATATAGAAACAACCTAAATGTCCATCAACAGATGAATGGATAAAGAAAATGTGGTATATACATACAACGGAATACTATACAACCTTTAAAAAGAATGAAATTCTGCAATATGCAATGACTTGGACGAAACTTGAGGATATTATGCTAAGCAAAATAAGCCAGTCACAGAAAGGCAAATACTGCATGATTCCTCTTAGTCGTCTTTATAACAACTCTGCCTAGCATGTATGATTATCCAACATTTTGCAGATGTAGTATTCTGCAAAGGTTCGGAGAGGGTAAGAAACTTGCCAGAAACTTGCCAGCAAGGAAGGACCAAAGCTAGGACTCAATCACAGGTCCCCAAAGCCTTTTCTATGTCACACGCCCCCAGCACAAGCTGGTGCTACTGAGGACAGGCGAGTGGCCAGAGCTTGCACGGAGCCAGCCCTGGTCCTGAGAAGGGGCCCAGGTCTCAAGGGGAGACTTGCCCATGAAACTCAGGGTGCTGGGAGCTCCATACCTCCCTCCTCCAGCCTGCAGTTTTGCATCGCCACCAGACAGCTGTTTGAAATACTACAGCTCCAATCCCCATGACCCTCTTGGATTTCTTCCACCATCCCCACAGCCTCACAGTCCCGGGATGGGGGAAATTGTGCTTTAGAGGGATGTTTTGAATATTAAAGGACAAGTGATTATAAATCTTTTGGCAAACAGACAGTCCTATAGAAATGTGAAATGACCGTATGTTCCCATTTAACTTCATTTATAGCATTTGGATGAAACTAAGACATTTTGCCTCTTGTTTCAGACTTATACTATTCAGTGTTTGTAAAGAAATCATTAGCCACCTCTTACGTAAGGCATAAGGGAAGTTCTCTTCATTTTCATGCCATCTGCTCTGGAGGGTTTTTTTGTTTTGTTTTGGGTTTTTTTGGGGGGGGGGTGGTCTGCTCTAAATGCCCTGTAATTGGCGGTTGAGTCCGTTACAAATAATCTCTTAATGATGTGACTTACTCAAGTCAAAAGACTTCATCAATTCACCATCTCTCCAAGGGCATTTACAGGTCATTAAAAATCTAGGTTCTGTACAATTAGCCTTCATCTTGGATGATAACATTTAACACAATTCCTTTCCACATGTTTCCATTTTGTTATGCAACAACACCATCCTCCCACCTCCAAATTAGTGTGTGTATCTCCAAAGTCCAATTACCCACGTAAACTTGGGACGTGTTATCTGGACAAATGATATCCATAAATGTTCCAAGAAACTTTAACCTTAATAACTTCATAATAATTAATAGTGCTAAATTAATCTAGAGAGCCTTTCACTAGCGTTGCCAAAAAGGAATACTATTTAATTGCTTTGAGGGCCTTTTCTCTGCTCTCATCCCACACTTCTGTGGGAGGTTCCAAAGAACTGAGACACAGAGGAAAGGTGGACAGTCATAGGAGAATGCAATGAGATGAGGTCTCTGGGATCTACAGGCTGGACAATCAACCCTCTACTTCCCTGGGCTGGAGTCCCTCCCTCTCTCTGTTTCCTAGAACTGAGGTACTTCTGTTTCTTCTCTCTCCTCAGTGGAGTGTTAACGACCACTTTCCACTGTTCTAGAATGCCCTTACATTGCAATCATCCTCCCTCAGGAAGTCTCTGTGGAGGCCATCAGCTAGACCAGCATCTTCCGCGGCCTCGTCTCCCCCTCACGGATGCGATCTTCACAGGCTCTCTCCACTCAGGGCCCAAGGCCCTCTCCAGCTGAGTTCTGTCCTTCAGGCCCCCAGTACAAAGCATCTGGGCATCTGAGGCTCAGAAATGCCTCACCAGACTCTTCTCCCACATCTTTAGTAAACTAAGTTAGTACCAAGATGTTTTAAAGCAATTGAGTCTTCATTTACACCCTTTAAATATTTGTAGACAGTCATCATGCCCTCAGTCAAGCAACACGCTAACCCCGTTCTGCCCTCTCTCAGAAAACGCACGTGAGCAGTGTTCCTGCTGGCTCAGAAGGTGTGTGATGGCACCAGACAGACTCTGACTCCCTGCCACCAGAAACAGAGTAAATTCATCTCTACCCTGCGCACGGAGAAGCTGTTCCTCTTCGTAGGAGTTCACAGTGAGCCTCCAACCAGTGGGGATAGCACCCCGTGGCAATCAGTGTCGACGGGTCTGGAGCAGGCCTTACACCGCTGAGATGGCTTCTCTTCCTTTCGTCTCTAAACTGCTTCTCCCCCCAGATTTCTTTTTGCTCTTATCCTCTGGCAAAAAGTGTGCATCTACCCTTCGTAGCAAACTGAGCAGATTCCACTGTATGTTCTTCAGGGGCAGTGAGTGTACTAGCAATTCCTCTGTGTGTGTGTGTGTGTGTGTGTGTGTGTGTGTGAGAGAGAGAGAGAGAGAGAGAGAGAGAGACAAGTAAGCAAGTGAGTGAATGAATAATTAAGTTAGTAAATGAATAGAAGTTGCAAAAGGGAATCATCAGGAAGTAGGAGATAGCATAATTTAAAAAGAAGGAATAAGAAAATCTGGTTACATTTCCACGTTTACTGTTGATGTTGCCATTAGTGCCACCGAGTCAGCTCTGACTCCTAGCGCCCCTGTGCACAGCAGAGGGAACCCTGCCCTGTCTTTCTGCGCCACCCTCTCCCCTCCCAGGGCTATATTACAGAGTGCTCCACTGCTGTTCATAGGGTTTTCATGGCCAATTTTTTCAGCACTGTGTGGCCAGGTCCTTCTTCCTATCCTGTCTTAGTCTAGAAGCTCCGCTGACACCTGTCCACCATGGGTGACCCTGCTGGTATTTGAAATGCCAGTGGCATAGCTTTCAGCATCACAGCAACGTGCAGCCGCCACAGTGTGACAACCGACAGACAGGTGGTGTGGTTCCCTGATCAGGAAACAAACCAGGGCCACAGCGGTGAGAGGGTTGAATCTTAACCACAAGATCACCAGAGCTGGACAGGGCTCAGTTTTCTCTTCTGTATGAGGCAGGTCAAACAGCCATAATACTCACCTTGCAAGATTCATAATAGAACAATATCATAAAGGGCTTGCCACTGTGCCTGGCACAGAAGGTGCTTAACAAAGCTTCTAATTATCTCTGGATGACATCCTAATAACTGCTAAAGTGACGAAATGTCCTGTTTTTGTTAAATATATGATATGTGTTCCGTAGATCTATTCTTTCATATCTCCTAATACTCATCTTCTATCTTTTAATCCTTAATGTTTATTTTACTGAAGTAATTCCAGGACTCTTTTCAGAATTAGGACTCAGAGCTCCACATTCTCCAGAAGTGATAAAGGCCATGTCACTTAATCCCTTTGCTGGGTCTTGACCAGCCTTGGGAGGGCAGCTTCAAAGACCGAAGTGGTGCAGGGTCCTGGCCCGACTGGATCCCGTCCCCTTATGTTTCCATGCTTCCCTGCTTTTGATGATGCTACTGCGCTGGGAGCAGGAACTGAAGGCGGGCGCTCTGACACTCAGAGACACATCTCTCAACACAAGAAGTAGGAGAAAGGCAAGTGAGCATTTTTCAAATTCTAAAGGGTATCATTTGAATGGTCTCTCTTCCAGAATTTCTTATCTGAGGTTGAAAAAAGATTCTTGGAATCCTTTCTGCCAATAAAACTTGGAAGCTTTGCAAGAACCCCAACAGGGCAGGCCTCTTAGACGTGGTGCCGCCATGTTGCCCGTAAATGCAGTCTGGTTCCACCCTGTTAGTCCCGTCAAAGCAAAACCGCACAACTGGGATTATCCTGGACACTGTCACAACTGACAAATTGGATCAAGAATAGAAAAGGGAGCCAGGAGTGAGTTTGCTGTGAGTGAAAAAGTAGGAAGCAGCAGCGCAATTTAGCTGAGAGATCTGGGGACTGGGGGCTTCATATGATTCAGAAGTAATGAATTCCCAAATTAACAGCCGTTGGCCGGGGAGACCTCAAAATAAAATGCTGTTCTTATTTAGGGTTCAATCGTCTTAGCAGGAACTGGAGATGTGTGCACAAGATGCACTGCTCGGCGTGTCTGGGAGCCCCAGAGCTGCCGCAAGAGGATAGGCAGCCCACGGATGGAGAAATGGTATGTGCCAGGTCCCACGGACAGCTTTACAGGAACTCTCTCATTTAATCCTCACAGGACCCCATGAGTAAGGTACTACGGCTATTATCTCACCTTACAGAAAGGCAAACTGAATGCAGGGATATTAAGTAACTTGACGAAGATTATACAGGGTTGGGTTTCACACTCCAGCATGCACTGGGACCATACTCCTAACCACTGTGCAATCTGGCCTCCTTAGCAACTGGGAAAGTGGGCACAGCAATGTGTTGGAGATGAGCTTGGGTGACAGTCACCTCTGCCCTGTCCTAGGCCCAACACACATCAGGGTTGCTGCCAGTGCACTTCCTGCTTCAGCACAGCGGGTGGAAATGTGGGTGTTCCAGCGTGTTCGTGGGGAAGAAGAGAGAGGGTTGGTGAGGGATGGAACACGGACTGGTGAGGTGTGCCTGTAGCACACAGACAGGCGTCCACGCACACCCACTCACCTGTCTGCGGGAAGTCCCAGGAAAGTCGGCAGGATGGTCCTGCCTCTCCTTACACACCTCTTTCCTGTTTACCGAGTTCACGCTGCCCGATTCCTTGGTTAACACGCTCTTACTGTCCCCTTGCCAGACTCATCCACCTTACCCCCTCAGTCCTGACCACCCAGTTAGAACATATTCCTTACTATTATCTGCATATCCAGATTTCCACTTGTAACTTGGAGCTTCAGTTCTCCTCGTTCTTTGAAAGCCGCAGACACGGAGGCTTGCTGCTTACTTATTGCAACCTTATGCTCAGAATCCTGGCTGAAATGGAAAGGACTGAAATTAAGACACTGTAGGAAAAAAACTTAATGCTGAATAAAAGTAGCACTCCTTGAAAAAAAATTTCATGAGCTTTAGTGTCATTCTGGCTTCGAGAAACTTCTTCCCATGAAACTCGTATATTTTCTGAGCTTAACACTTCAGTCATTATGATCGCTTTACGTTTCTACCTCTTCCAACTGGGTTTTTGCAACTCGGAGATCAAGTTTGTTGCGTAACAACATTAATAGCTAATAAATTAGGCTCCTCCTTGCCATTTTCCTGAGCAGGGCTGGCGGAATCAAGGCCTCACGGAATTTGAGGGGAATTTATCCTGAGACATATCCTCTACTTGGGCCGTGAGGTCAGGATTCCACGCCAGAGCTGTGCTACTCCTAATGAGGGGAGGGTCTGAGATTCACCACGGTGTGGATCCGTGAGCTCTTCTCTGAAACCCTTTGAACCAACGTGGGTCAGAATTTTGTAGATTTCAGAGAACAAATGTGTATATACTGTATATTATACAACATTTCCCATTGGGGTCTGGAGCGGCACCCTCTAGTCAAACACATTAATATTTCTGTAGCTAAATATAGGCATATTCACACTAAGTGGGGTAAATGTAAAATATAAATAGTCTGCCATCAGTTCAGGCTAGCTTTGGCTATCAAATGACTTTAGATCAGACCAGTCTTTTTTGCCAAATGAGTTACCAAAACGCTTTTGGTTTTCATCTTTTTGGATTGGAGATTTTAAGGAGAAGAGACTGTGGGCCTGTAAATGCAAGTAGCTGCCATTTATGGAGCATTCGTCTGCTCTTTGAATTCCCGCGAGAACCAGCACCCACGCACGGTAAGTGCTGTTCTTAGCTTCGTGTTACAGATAAGGGAACTTCCAAGGGGAGAGTAGGAAAACGGCCTGAGGTCTCAGGGCTGGTAAGAGGGGTCCAGTGTGGAGCATCCAAACCAAGGCGAGGCCACTGTGATCTTCACCCTGAGAGAAAGTCACTGGCTTGGCAGACTGTCCCTTAAGACACAGCCTTCTGCATCTTGCCTGTCTGACAAGCAGGGCTCACTGGTACTTGGCGCTCTCAGCCAGGCTCTTAGGGCCTTCAGGCCGATGCTGAGCCCCTGCTATTTACGCAGGGCCTCTCTAGTTTTCTTGCTAAAGATTTTAAAAATAGTTGAGTGCCCCAGACATTCTTGAAGCAGTCATTTCCTTCCCTTCTCGTTTATTAATGGGCTTATTTCTTTCTCCTCCCAGAGCTGCTCTGAGGCACTTGTGGAAGGCCTGTTTATTGCCTTTGGCTGACATTACCTTTCTCCTTCTCCACCCCCAACCTTATCTCCTCCCTGCCAGCAGGACTGCCTTTGCGCCTTTCCTCCTTTGGGCTTCCCTCTCCTGCTCTGATTTTCCTGGGGGGAGCTTTCCACGCTGGGGCTTTTGAGCGCTGGCCTGTTAAATTGCACGTGCTCCTGGCCTCCTAATTTTGCCAGGGCCTGGCGACAGCCGTGGTGAGGTCACACTCTGGATTGAAAATGTTCAAGCTCTGTGTGAAAGAGCCTGTCGTCTCAAATGTTCTCTCGCATTTCATCTTTTCTCAGGGAGCACGCTGGGACACACACCCTTCGCAGGCTGGCCTGGGGCTGGGGCCATTCTTATTCAAGACCCAGTGCTGGGTCCCATGCCACAGGGCAGCTCCGCACTGGTTTGTGAGGATTGTGGTTGTGGTCACTCAACACCAAGGGAACCTGCAGCAGATGTGGCTTCTGCTCTCTAACCTTCCCTGAAGGAGCTCCCAGTTTTCAGGCAACACTGGCCAAAAGTGGAGCTGGGGCCAGCCTCAGTGGCCTAGCGGTTAGGGTCAGCATGCTCTACTTTGGTGGCCCAGGTTTGGTTCCCAGGCACAGACCTACGCCACCCTGTTGGCAGCCATGCTGTGCTGGTGGCCCACATACTAAAAAATAGAGGAAGATTGGCACAGATATTAGCTCAGGGTGACTCTTCCTCAGCAAAAAAAAAAAAAAAAAAAAAGGTGGAGCCAATATGATCTGACTATCAGTTCACTACTTATCCCTTGGATGACCTCCCAAGCAAGCTTTTATTTAACCTCTTTTTCCTTCATGTTCTCACCTATAAAACGAGAGTCATGAGAATACCACTCCAATTCTGGCACTAATTCCAGTGTGTGGGTTCTTTTCACACCACCAAGCAATTCTCCAATACCAGCTGAGTGTCCTACAGTTCAACTCAATTCTGACACTATCCACCTGGAGATAACATCAGATCCCAAAGGTTAAGGGCTCAGTCCCACAAGACTACCCCCCACCCCACTTCAGATGCCAATTGCAAGTGCAGGTTGTCACCTGTGCTTCTGACCGACAGCTATAGATGGGAGGTTCCCACTGCCCCCTCCTTGGGTTCAATTAATCCACCAGAGAAGCTCACAGAACTCAGAGAGACATTCACTTACGTTTACCAGATTATTACAAAAGGGTATAACTCAGGCACAGCCAGATGGAAGAGATGCTTAGAGCAAGGTATGTGGGAAGGGGTGGAGCTCCCACATTCTCTGAGCATACCACTCTCCCCAAACTTCCACTCGTTCACTGACCCAGAAGCTCTCTGAACCCTGTCTTTTTTGGATATTTATGGAGGCTCCATTATGGAGGGTTGACTGACTAAATCATTGGCCAGTGGTGATTGAACTCATGCTCCAGTCTCTTGCCCCTTCTCGGAAGTCAGGGGGTGGAAGGAAAAGTTCCAAACTCTAATCACACAGTTGGTTCCTCTGGTGACCAATCCCCTTCCTTAGATTACCTAGGGTCTTCCCGAATGTCAACTTATTAACATAATGAAAGACACTCTCCCACTCTTGTCACTTAGGAAATCCCAAGGGTTTTGGGAGCTCTGTGCCAGGAACATGGACACAGACCAAGTGCGCAGTTCCTACTATGATCACGGTATCACAGCCACCTAACCCATTGAGTTGTTACAAGGAGTAAGTTAATTAAATGAGCAAATGTGAGCGGAGCCTCTGCACTCTGTCAGCTCTCTGCACACAGAACACCCACCCCAACTCTCCTGTGCTCCAATGGGAGGTTCTAACGGCACCAAGGCTTCAAATGCTAGTGTTAAGATTGTCATCTCCCACTAGTTTCTCCACCATCGCTATTGCTGCCCTGCTGTCTTCCTCATCTCACAGAATATTGAATGCCATTCGTTTCAGAGCTGACAGGAACATCAGTTATCATTTGATTGCTTCATTTTACAGATAAAGAAAGAGTACTCCAAACTGGTGCCCTGAGCGGGACTAACCTGTGGGTGGGGCTGGGACTAGAACCCAAGGGTAGGGTTTCTCAGCCGGTGCTCTGCGGTAGGGTGACCAACCAGCCTGGTTTGCGAGGGACTGTTTCACTCTTAGCACCAAAAGTTCCGCTTCTCCAAAAACCCTTCAGCCCCGTTGGTCCCTCTAAGCTTCTGGTAGGAATAAGCCTTGTTGCTTTATTAATCAGAACAGTGGGTTTTCTCTCTTCACAGTTTTTCACAGGGGGTAAAACCTTCAGATGCCAATCCTGCATATAAGCAATATTTTAAGCCACTGACACCTAAAATTTCATAAAACAAGCATTTCCAGTTAGCCATGTTGCTTTTTGATACTCATTTCATGTCATGTCTCATTAGATTATTTCAAACCTATTGAGTAATCTGTGGCTGGCTGTTCAGAGGCAGGAAATACACTTCCAAGTTGACTGAGAATGAGTCCAGTGCTGTTAATAAAGAAATTTCACAAAGTTCTAACTAACTTTGGGGAGTAGCTTACAATCCATCAGACTTGATCCTCTATGTTTGAAAAATTTTGGCCTCTGGAAGACGTTATGAGGAACTTTGGTTGCAGAGCACAGCAATGGAGCGTTAGTGCTGTGCAAACTAAAACATCAAATGACGTTATTCGTCCAAATATCTCACCACAGTGGTTGTTTCCTTTGGAAGGGAGTGGATAAACCCAAGGCTTTTCTTGGCCTGAAATGTGCAGGTACTCAAGAAAAGTGATTATTGCTCCCACAGGTTCAGTTTAGAACAAATGTCTATTGCGTGCTTGCCATATTCTTGTCACAGGTGTTGGCTATTCAAGTAAATTGTATTAAATAAGACAGAAAATGGCTGCTGTCTTCATGGAGCTCTAGTCTAATAGGAAAGAGAAAATTATATAATTACACAAGTATGGATGGAATTATAACTGTGGTAAGCGCTAGGAAGCAGAGAGGTGGATGCTCTGGGACCCTTTGACTGGGCACCAAATCTAATCTGAGGAAGTGACATATAAGCTGAAAGCTGAAAGTTAACTGGGCTCAGACATGGGTAAAGAGCATTCCAGGTGGGAAGACTAGCATGAGCAAAGGCCCTGAGGTGGGGAAAGGGTTTAGCATATATTAAGATACTGAAAGAAAGCCAATGGGCCATTGACTTGATAAGCACAGGAATAATATTTTAATTCCTACAACTGAAGACATCTTTGCAGACTCTACAAGCAATCAGAACCTCTTTAGTAGCTCCATTGGTACCACACCCTTGCACTAAGAGCTTCCAGTCAGTTCCAGGGATGTCATAGTATTATCATTCCTGAAGGAGACCTTGACATCAGTCGACTTCCTCAAGCTGCAACTGGGACTCAGAATGTGGACAAGGCTTGCCAAAATGCACACAGCCTGTTAGAGGCAGAGTGGGAACTGCAAGTGCGGTCCTGGATTCTAAGTTCAAAATCCTTTCTACAACATCCTTATTACCCCTCCATCTTTTTTCCTCCCCTAAGGAAGATTGTCCCTGAGCTAACATCTGTTGCCAATCTTCCACTTTTTGCTTCAGGAAGATTGTCCCTGAGCTAATATCTGTTGCCAATCTTCCTCTATTTCGTATGTGGGTCACCACCACAGCATGGCTGCTGCCTAGTGGTATAGGTCCGCACCTGGGAACTGAACCCAGTCTGCTGAAGCAGAGTGTGCCAAACTTAAAAACTAGGCCATCTTAAGATGAATTTTTCCTCTGAAGTCTCCCACTCCCAGAACCCTTTGGAGTTTGCCAACCAAAAGACCACTCCTCTTCCCCGCCTCTCTTGATGTTGCCAGCACCAGTCCCATCAGAGCCTGCTGGGGTGCTCTTCCTTCACTGCCTGGACTGTTGCCCCTCACACTTGTTGGCAAAACCCTAGCACCTACAGAGGAATTTGTGGGTGTCTCCAATGGGAGTCTCAAAAGAAGTTCTTGCGTAATCACCACCCTTGGTTCTCCCTCCTGTCTAGCATTTGAAGGCCACCGTTCATCTTGTCAACAGTAACCATTGTGGGAGTTATCATAAACCTGGCTGCTTTGAAAATCACTCATAGCTTCACCATCCTCTGTCTCTACTTCTCATGAGAGCCTAGTGTCAGTGTTCATCCTCACCTTGTTGCCACGAGTCACCAAACCAACCAGATAGTTATCACACAGTATGTCAGGATGAACGCTTGTCATTCACCATTGCAGAATAGGTGGCAGGAAAACCCCACAGATCCTCGGACCTAGGACACTAGGGAAACTGAATATCAGATTTTTTTTTTCAATGAACATAAAGAAAGAACAATCATTTCTTTTATCTTGAAATATCCCTGCAAGGAAACCCTGGTACATGTTGTCCCTCTGGGAGAGACAGATGGAGGCCACTGCAGTCTCCTGGTTGGAAAGGGGCCGCCTGCCAAGGTTTCTCAGGAATATGTGTCACTTTGTGGTATCCCTATTTTCCTCCCCAATAAAATAATAATTTGGCAGACTTTGAGATGAAGATAGTAAATCAATACCAGATTGCAAAAGTTGCAAAAATGTTCTACCAATTCATCAAGCAGCGTCTAAGACCTTGAGAGCTGCCCAGGGGAAGGAGCGCCCTGGCCTGGAGCGCTCTTGGATTTAAGTCAGTGAGGATCCGACATTCTTGTCAGGTGATGAGAAGCCACAGAGAACAAGATTTGCTTCTAATCTTCAGGCTGGTTATGCAGGTGCAACAGAAGTGAGAGGGACTCTTCTGCAAAGCTGTGCTTTTGAAATCGCTCTTTCAGCAGTCATTCCATATTGCCGTGCTGGGTCTGGAGAGGCAGAACCATATTAGAATTCCACGAAAAACCTTTCGGATAGAATTCAGGGTGAGTAGCTTATCGTCACTACTATATTCTTAATAAGCTGTTAGCTAGGGATCATTTCTAAGTGTAGGACCAATTTGCCTTTAAACCGTCAATATAAACAGGTTGGTGCTCATAGAACATGGCCCCTTACTGAAAAGAGAGAATGCCTCTTTGCAAGGCTGAATTTAATTCCCAAAATGGGACAAAACTGTGAACCTGAAAAACTGCTATTAATGAATGGGGTACATCCTAATTTTGAGGAATTTTGGAATCATATTTGTAGAAGAGTCAGATGAGATTCTTCTTGTAGTGACGTGAATACCTAGTAGGTTTATTAACTTAAGTAATTGTAAAGCCTCTTGGGGGGAAAGCAACAAAGATCTACTGTTGGAAGGGAAATTAATCAGGCCATATCTGCACGGGATTGTCAGTGGCCACAGAAACCTGTCTTGAGAATTGACTGCATCTCAGACCCTGGGCTATCTGGCATGAGGGCACACCCACCCAGAAACGTCCAGCAGACTCCTGTGCTGCCAGACGGGGAGAGAAGTTTTCCAGGACTGACATTTCTGCAGTGATTCTCATTTATTTTCTTCACTGTCGTGATCTGTCTCTCTCCCCCATACTTCTCACCTTCAGGAAAATTTTAGAAGTTGCTGGTTTCCTCATAGATTCTGCAAATATAAAGTTGTCCTCTAAAATATGTTGAAGAAAAGGAAATATTTTAAAGCACATTAATTCTTTCATGAATGGCATTTATTCGTTTGAGTTCTGTTGTAACTTCCAAACATGGCCAGAAAAGAAAATGATCTACTGAACGGGGTGGCCTGAGGCTTCTCTGCTCTGGGAGAACAATGATTGAGGATCCTGGCATCAGGTGTTCCACGGTTAGAACCACACAATTTGGGGATTGCCTAGTCCACCCACTACCTTTTGAGCTCAAAACCATTCCTTCAAGCCAGTGAGAATTTTCATGTTCTAGTAACAACTCTACAAGAATCCCTCTCATGATGGGATTTCCTGGGAAACTGAGTTTTGATTGGTTTATTTTTACTGCTGTAGTTTTTTTCATTGCATGTCATGTTTTGGGGTGTTGGTTTTTGTATTTTCTTGGCCAAACCCCAAAAATCAATGTCATCTCAGGAAAATAATAAAATCCACCATTGAAAACTTCCTCCCTGTCTTTCTAGTCTCTTCTACACCCAAATATCCAGCTTCACCAAACTGCTTATCATATCCGATCAAGCTTGGCGCGATTTGCCCTTGCTCTGTAGTTCCCTCTGCCTAAAACACCATCCCCACCTCCATCGCCAACCTGCTCACTTTTCCATCCCCCAGTTCCTGCGGCATGGCCATTTCCTCCACTGCCTGTCCTCACAGCTGGAAAGAATCGGTCTTTTGCTGTTGCTTTCAATGTGCATTTTCATGACGACTAGTGGAATGGAACATTCTCATTGTCACTTGTAACCTTTCTTCTGTGACATACTTGTTCACGTCCTCTGCGCGGTTTACTGTTGAGAATTTGTCCACAGGAATATTTATAAAATTTCTGTGTGTACTAAAGATATTGATCCTTTCCCTGCTATGAAAGTTGCAATTATCCTCGAGTTTTTTGTTGGACTTTCATTGTTGTTTACAGTATTTTTGAAATGCGTTCATTTTTGTGTCATCTTTTTAAAAATGTGTGGCATCTGCTGTTGATGGCCTTCCCATTCACTTAAATTTTGTTTTAAAATTTTTATGGTTCACTTTTTTTTTTTTTTTAAAGATTTTATTTTTTTCCTTTTTCTCCCCAACGCCCCCCGGGACATAGTTGTATATTCTTCCTTGTGGGTCCTTCTAGTTGTGCTATGTGGGATGCTGCCTCAGCGTGGTTTGATGAGCAGTGCCATGTCCGCGCCCAGGATTCGAACCAACGAAACACTGGGCCGCCTGCAGCGGAGCGCGCGAACTTAACCACTCGGCCATGGGGCCAGCCCCTATGGCTCACTTTTTTACGTCTAAATGCTAACTCATCTGGAACTTGTTTTGGTGCATGATTTGAGAAAAAGATTAAATCGACTGCCTGCCAAATTGATAGCCGAGTATCCCAACAAAATTTATTGAATAAACAATTTTTTCAAACTTTAAAATTACTTTTTCAAGAACCTCCTGGAATTTCTTGAAATTTCAATCTACTTTTATTTGTATTAAGTTAAATATATGTACTACACTATTCAGATATATACATAATGTATAATATATATAATATATAATAAATATGTATTTAAGCTTTCTTTTTTCATGAATATTATCTCATTTGTTCTTCACATTCAGCAAGTGAAGATGTTTATCACAACTTTTTAGATGAATTAACTGAGCCCAAGAAAATTAAAATTACCTCTTGCCTAAGATCACACAGTCGGTATTTTCAGAGCCAAAATTCAAACACAGGTCATTCTGGTGCTAAGGCATATGAGCTTATAAATTATTTTCTTTTATATAAATATTTGAAAACATTTTATGATTCTAGAGAATTACAGAGTTCTATATATGATTGAGTCATGAGGAAACAGATTTGTCATGACAAGTACTATTCTAATACCAGTAAGGTATTTAAGCGATCTTTCAATTAATAAAATACAGAATCATCTCAAAATGCAACACACAAAAATGCATACCGATATATTTTGGTTCTGACTTTTGGTGAAATAACAAAGTACTGGAATAGTCATTACAGTTAGTTTTTAACACAAAGCCAAGACAAATAAAACAGCACAGATGACCATCTAAAGCCATGTGATTTTAGCTTGGTGGGTATTCATTTGGGTAAGGATACCAAAAGGAGAGGAAAACACATTTACTTCACAAATATTTAATAATCTAGTTGGTGGCAGGCCTTCTGCTAGGTATTGTGTTGGCCAGGATGTGGACAAATTAAAGCCCTTGTACACTGTCACACAAGGCAATGCAAAATGGTGCAACCACTATGGAAAATGGTATGGTGGTTTCTCAAAAAGTTAAAAATAGAACTACCTTGTGATCCAGCAATCCCACTTCTGGGTATTTATCTAAAAGAATATGGGACTATAAGATATCCCATATTCATGGATTGGAAGACTTAATATTGTTAAAATGTCCAGACTATCCAAAGCAATCTATAGGTTTAATGCAATCATTATCAAATGATTCTATGGGATGATTCTATGATTCTATGGGAAACAAAAACAAACATGGTATCTGTCCTCATAGCATTTATAGTCAAGTGGAGGACATACAATAATCAAATATCATATAACTAATGTAAAATTTAACTGTAATATGAGCTATAAAGGAGAGGTACACAGTACTCTAAGATTATGTAATAGGGAAATTTGACTGGGAAGGTCAAGGAAAGTTTCTCTGAGGACATGACGATTGACATCTGAAGGAGCAGGCTACAAAGAAGAGAGGAAACTGTCTTCCAGGCAGAGGGAAAAGTCATGTGCAAAGGTGAGGTAGGAAAGGAGTACAAGTTTCTGGGGAAGACGTCAGTAGCTGGAGTACAGAGTGTGTTGCAAGTTGAACTTGGAAAGGAAGGCCTAACTACGTAAGGTCCTGTCGTACATTTGAGAATTTGGGTGTTTAACCTAGGAATGATAGGAAGCCACTGAAAAATTTTAAGCAGAATCTCACATGATGAGATTTGCTTTTCAAAAAGTTTACTTTGATAGAAGATGGAGAAAAATCAGAAGTGGCATGAGCAGGTATGGTGAGATACCCATGAGGCTATTGCGATGGTCCCGGAGAGAGGTGATGGCAGCTTGAACTCAGTGGGGAGCCGGGAGGAGAGTGACAGACTTAGTAAAGGACTAAACATAAAGATGAGGTAGATGGAGGTATCAAAGACAACGCTGGTGTTTCTTCTTTCTAAAATATTTAGAAGTTGGTGTCAGGCACTGAGATAGAGCGCGTGGGGGAAGTCCCACTCTGTGGGGAAGATCTCAAGTTTGTTTAGTAGAGTTCGAAACACCTTTGCTGAGTTCAAAGTGTCTGAGACATTCTAGAAGAAACTTCAAGCAGGTGAACTGAACTTTAGTGAATGTGTTCCTTTTTGTTCTGCTATTACTGATATTGTAGAAAGCTATTAAACAGGGACATTGCAACAGGCCAACTTTCTGAATTTCCTTGTTAGTTTTAATTGTTTTTCAGATGTTTTTCTTTGATTTGCAATAGATGCTATATTTACAAATAATAAGTTTTACCTCCTCAGTTATAACATTTACTATCCTCAGATCTCTTTCTTGTATTATTACCTAGGCTCAAACCTCTAAAATAGACTTAAATAAGGATTATTCTATTTGTCATCCTTGTTTTATTTCTGACTTTAATGAAAATGCTTCTAGTTCAGTATGCCCCAAACTTGCTCTGCTAAATACTAATTTTATAAGAAATGCTAATGATTCAGAGAAAAATAACAATAGGTACTAATATTTTCTCTTCCAAAATGTGTTTTAATATAATCATATAATAAATATATATTTAATATACATTATATTGTATATTATATTATATTGTATGTATATTAAATATATATTTATACGAATTATTAAGTAATAGGTAATTATGCAATGATTTGCCTTCAATAAAGTAAAATTGTCTCTGTTTGCAGATGACGTGATATTGTATATAGAAAACCCTGAAGACCCCACACCAAAACAAAAATAAAAACAAAAAAACCTGCTCAGACTAATAAATGAATTCAGGAAAGTCTCAGGAAACAAAATCAACATACAAAAATCAGTTGTGTTTCTATACACTAATAACAAACACTTTGAAAAGGAAGTTAGGAAAATAATGCCATTTAAAGTAGGATCAAAAAGAATAAAACAGTTAGGAATAAACTTAACTAAGGAAGTGAAAGACACACACTGAAAACTATAAAACATTGATGAAAGAAATTAAAGGCATGAAAAAATGAAAAGAAACCCCATATTCACAGATTGGAAGACTTAATATTGTTAAAATGTCCAGACTATTCAAAGCAATCTATAGGTTTAATGCAATCATTATCAAAATCCCAGTGAGAGGGGGCCAGCCCTGTGGTGTGGTAAAGTTTGGTGCGCTCTGCTTTAGCAGCCTGGGTTCACAGGTTTGGATCCCAGACACAGACCTACGCTACTCATCAGCTATCCTGTGGTGGTGACCCACATATAAAGTGGAGGAGGACTGGCACAGATGTTAGCTCAGGGCTAATCTTCCTCAGCAAAAAAAAGTACAAAAAAACCCCACAAAAATCCTAATGACAATTTTTACAGAAATAGAAAAACAATTTTATAATTCATATGCAATCAAAATAGACCACAAATAGCCAAATCAATCCTGAGAAAGAAAAACAAAGCTGGAAGCATCACACTTTCTGATTTCAAATTACAAAGCTACACTTATCAAAACTGTGTAGTACTGTCATAAAGACAGACATATATGCCAGTGGAACAAATAAAGAGCTCAGAAATAAATCTATGCATATGTGATCAACTGATCTTCAACAAGGGTGTCAAGAATACACTATGGGGAAAGGACAGTCTCTTCAACAAATGGTGTTGGGAAAACTGGATATGCAAGAGAATGAAATTGGACTCTTATCTTGCACCACACACAAAAATCAACTCAAAATGGATTAAAGACTTAAATGTAAGACCTGAAACTGTAAAACTCCTAGAAGAAAATGTAGGGGAAAAGTTTCATGACATTGATCTTGGTAATTTCTTGAATATGACACCAAAAGCACAGGCAACAAAAGCAAAAATAGACACATGGGACTACATCGAACTAAAAAAAGCTTCTGTACAACAAAGGAAGCAATCAATAGAGTGAAAAGGCAACCTGTGGAATGGGAGAAAATATCTGATAAGAGGCTAATTTCCAGAATAAGGAGCTCCAACAACTAAGTACCAAAGAAACTAATAACCCAATTAAAAAATGGGCAAAGGACTTGAATAGATATTTCTCCAAAGAAAACATACAAATAGCCAACAGATATATGAAAAGATGCACCAATCATCAGGGAAATGCAAATCAAAATACAGGGGCCGGCCCGGTAGCACAGCGGTTAAGTTGGCACATTCTGCTTCAGGGGCCCGTGGTTCACTGGTTTGGGTCCCAGGTGCGGACCTACGCACCGCTTGTCAAGCCATGCTGTCCCACATATAAATAGAGGAAGATGGCAAAGATGTTAGCTCAGGGCCAGTCTTCCTCAGAAAAAAGAGGAGGATTGGCAGCAGATGTTAGCTCAGGGCTAATCTTCCTCAAAACAAACAAAAAAAGAAGTCAAAATGCAATGAGATATCATCTCACACCTGTCAGGATAGCTATTGTCAAAAAGACAAAAGACAGCAAGTGTTGGCCAGGATGTGGAGAAATTGGAGCCCTTGTACACTGTTGTACAAGGCAATGCAAAATGGTGCAGCCACTATGGAAAGTGGTATAGAGGTTCCTCAAAAAGTTAAAAATAGAACTGCCTTAAGATCTAGTAACCCTACTTCTGGGTATTTATGTAAAAGAATTGAAATCCAGGGGCTGGCCCGGTGGCACAACGGTTAAGTGTGCACGTTCCGCTTTGGCAGCTCAGGGTTCGCTGGTTTGGATCCTGGGAGCGGACATGGCACGGAGTGGCAAGCCATGCTGTGGTAGGCGTCCCACATATAAAGTAGAGGAAGATGGGCATGGATGTTAGCTCAGGGCCAGGCTTCCTCAGCAAAAAAGAGGAGGACTGGCAGTAGTTAGCTCAGGGCTAATCTTCCTCAAAAAAAAAAAAAAGAATTGAAATCCAGATCTTGAAGAGATATTAGCCCTCCTATGTTCATTGCGGCACTCTTCGCAATAGCCAAGGTGTAGAAACAACCTAAATGTCCATGGACAGACGAATGGATTTAAGAAACGTGGAATATACATACAGTGGAATGTTATTCAACCTTAAAAATGAAGGAAATCCTACACATGTGACATCATGGATGAACCTTGAAGATATTATGCTAAGTGAAATAAGCCAGTCACAGAAGGACAAATACTGCATGATTCTACTTATGTGAGAAATCTAAAATAGTCTAACTCATAGAAGAAAAGCATAGAACGGCAGTTGTCAGGGGCTTTGGGGAAGGGGAAATGGAAAGTCATTGTTCAATGGGTAGCAAGTTTGTCATGCAATATGAAAAAATTCTAGAGATTTGCTGTACAACATTGTGCCTATAGGTAACAATACTGTATTTCATGCTTAAAAATCTGTTAAGTGGGTAAATTTCGTGTTAAGTATTCTCTTACCACAATAAAATAAAATGAAATAATTTAAAACTCTATGGATATCTGAGAACCCTAGTAAGTAGCATGAGAGGGCATCAAATGCCTAAATAATCTTTAATCTTTACTCTTGATACACAAGCCTCATTTATTATCTTGTGGTCTATTTAATAATCACTGATCCATGTTACAAACATTTATGTATATTATTATTATTGTTTATTAAATAAGTTGTTTTGTTTTGTTTTGTTTGTTTTCTCTTTTTCCTGGAGCACATATAGAGTAGCAGTGGAGTTTGGTTGGACAAATGACTTTCCTGTCCTCTGCGTCCTCATCCATGGTTAGTATGGTGTCTACCAGAAGTTTCAAGCATTAAATTAAACTATATTTGTAAGACATTTAGCCCAGTGTTTGAGACTTAACAATTAACAAATATTAGCTATTATTCTCTTTACACAATGAAGTTCAACATGACTCAAAGAAGGAAGTCAGCTGTAAAAGAAAAGCAGTCTCATGGGTTTCAAATCATCTTAATCACACAGGCCCAGAGGCAGCATACTTCAAACACAAGGTTATCTGTCTCACCCTGTAGTTTCTAAAGATACAAATGAAAACTCTTCAAGAAGAAACAATACCCAATTTGAACAAGTAGATATCAGGTAGTAAGAAAGGTACAATGAAGTTATTTGCCCTTTGGGTTTCCTTCCACTGTACATAGAGATACGCTGGATGTGTGGTGTGTATTGTGAGATAGAACATTCTCTAACATCTCCATTAGACCCCACTGGGCCTCAGAAGATTTTGGAAGAAAATCTTGCTGTTGGTGATCTTCCTCCTTCTACTACTCATGGTATCTGTGAAAAAAGGGATTCTCATGTAATACAGAAATAAAAACAAAATATAGGAGTAGAGGATGCAATCCAGCAGCAATAGCTTCCATATTTACTGGATGTGAGCTAAACAGACACAAAAGCAATGCTTTTGTATTTTAATCATTTGGGTCTTATTAAATAGCATAAAATGTAAAACAAAAGATGTCAATTTATTTTGATATATTTTTTGCTTAGTTAACAACTAAAATTTGTTTCCCCTAGCTGTCTTGCTTATTTCAGTTCTGTTTCAATGTTTTAAAATGCATATGTCAACTTTTTTATAATTTCTTGCAAAAGCTACGTATTTGTATATGCATAAATATATACACATATATCTTTTGAATTTGTTGAATGAGCTAGAATGCATAGGGTATAAGAAAGGGCGATCTTACTCTTTCTCACCGCTGGCCCTTCAAGTCTGTTCTTTGACTTGTTTTTCCCCACTCCTGGCTTAAATATCAAGCATGTTCATAGTTTATCTGGTCTTTTTCAGATAATGAAACTTCAATCCTGTAAAATAATTGCACATCTCCAATTTGTCATCTGAGTAAAAATATCTCCCTTTCTCCCATGACTTGGAAGTCTGCAGTGGAGGGGCGAGAGCTTTAATGCCCACATCTGGCTCCACTCCACTCTCTCATCTACTGGCAAGTTGCTATGTTAAACCCCTCCAGGCTTGGGCATGAGCTAGGAGTTTGGGGGAAGGTAGGAGAAGAGAGGACAGCCAAGAGATAGAAACGTCTTAATTGGCTTGTCCATTTGTAACCTGGAGTAGATGCCCTCTGCATCTGGTAGACTCCTTAGGATGATGCATTCTTTCTTGGTGTCCTCCTGTGAGTTCTTCAGGGCTCCTTCCTCTGCAACCCACGACGACTATTGCTGGGACCTCTCACCTATGCATCCTTCCCTCTAACTGCTAATGGCCAGCACCAGGATTTCTAAAGGTTTCTCTCTTCTTTGGAGTCAGCTTGTCCAGCGTCCGCTTCAAGATGATACACTTCAGCCCCATTCCATTTGGCCCATGAGGAACTCATATGTTCTTTGCCTTGCTCAGCTCAAGAAGTCAGGCTTTTCCCAATGCAGTATCTTCCCTTGGCTTTGCAATCTTGGAGCTCCTGACCAGTCACAGCCACTTCCCTTTAAACTTCTCAGGGGTCAATCAGATATCAGTTCTTGTCTCTCTCTAACCAGGGAATCCATGTCAAGCTTTTCAAATGGTACTCTGCAAACTCTGTTTCTTGACTTGTAGACCCCTCCTCCCTTCCTCCATGGGAAAGATACACGGCTCACTAGCCATTTCCAAAACATAGTCAACATAGCCCTCTTCACTTACGATGAATTGTTTGTCTTCTCTTTTACAGCCTAGAGGGGAATGATGGCCTAATGCTGGCAGAGGATTCCATAGTTTCTTAACTCATCCTGCAAACACAGTCTAGCACCTTCCAAGGAGTACAGGATGTGGAGATATTTAACAACTATTGTACTTGTTCTCAGATTTGGGGGCCTCAGCTGAAACTCTGAATCAACAGGAAAAGTCACATCTTAACATAGTATTATGTATATGTCATAGGCTCCTACTAGTAGTTCTTCGGTGTATTATGATTTAAATCATGTTCCTTGACAAAATAAATTTGGAAAACACTGCTCTATTGTTTTGCTTTTAAGTATGATGTAAGCTATTGGTTTGGGATAACTTTTTAATCTTGTTAAGGGAGTATTCTATATGCAATTTATTTAACTTTTTATCAGAAATGGATATTAAATTTTGTTAAATGCCTTTGACATTTGTCAAGACGAACATAAAGTTTGTCTCTTTTGACCCATTGATGTGATCAATGATATTTTTAGATTTCCCAATATTGAATCATTCATGGTTTCCTAGAGCATTATTCTTTTAATATAACGCTAAATTAGATTTGCTAGTGTTTTTTCTCTGTATTCATAAGTGAGCTTGGTCGAAAACATTTTGTTCCATCTTTGTCAGATTTCAGTATATGCTAGATTTTTAAAGAAAATTCAAATCACTCCATATTCTATTCAAGTCATAGTCCTCTTTTAAAAAAACTTTGCAAATATTACAATATTTGCAAATATTGAAGTATAATATATGTATACAAAAGTACACATATCAATTAATTTTCAAAAAATAACCACACCTGAGTAACCAACACCCAGATCAAGAAACACCAACATCAGCACTCCAGCATCTCTCCTCACTTTCCCTTCCACTAAGGTAACCTTAGAGTAAGAGTAACTCTCCCTTCCACCTAAGGGTCACTATTATCCTGACTTTCAACAGCATAGACTAAATTTTATCTGTCTTTATACATTATCTAAATGGAGTCATCGTATGTACTCTTTTGTGTTGATCTTGTTTAAGTCACTGTTATAAGATTCAGCCATAGTATTGTGTGAGGTTGCATACAGTTTATTCTCACTGAAGCATAATATTCCATTGTATGCATATGACAAAAATTACTTACCCATTCTGCTGTTGTTAGGCATTTAGGTTATTTTCAGTTTGAGGTCGTTACAAATACTGCTTCTATAAACAGTCCAGTGCAAGTCATTTTTTGAATATATGCACATATCTCTGTTGGGTATATACTTAGGAGCAGAATTGCTGGGTCATAGGGAATGCGTATGGGTTGTTTGGCATCTTATTATTATTTTGTAGGAGTTCTTTATATATTCAGAATGCAAAGGAAAAGAATACAAAAAGATATATCATGCAAACAGCAACCATAAGAAAGCTGGAGTGGCTATACTAATACCACACAAAATAGGCTTTAGAACAAAAATTGTTACTAGAGACAAAGAAGATTTTATTATGATAAAAGAGTCAATTCATCAAGAAGATATAACAATTATAAGTATATATGCACCTAACAACAGAGCCCAAAAATATACAAAGCAAAAACTGACAGACTTGAAAGGAGAAATAGACAATTCAAAAGTAATAATTGGAGACTTCTATACATCACTCTCAATAATAGAACAACTAGAAAGAAGATCAACAAGGAATATAAGACGTTAATATAGGATTAAATCTTCATGGTTTGAGGTTACGCAAAGCCTTCTTATATATGACACCAAGAACACAAGTGACAAAAGAAAAACTAGGTGAATTAGATTCTATCAAAATTAAAAATTTTGGTGACTCAATGGAGACCATTGAGAAAGTGAAAAGACAACCCACAGAATAGGAGGAAAAATTTGCAAATCACGTATCTGATAAGGGGACTTGTATCTAGAATAAATAAATAGCTCTTAAAACTCAATAATAACAAAAAAAAGACCCAATTTAAAAACGGCCAATGGATATGAATAGACATTTCTTCAAAGAAGATATACAAATAGTCAATAAGCACATGAAAAGATGACCAACATAATTAGTCATTAGGGAGATGCAAATCAAAACCACAATGAGATAACACTTCACACTCACGAGGATGGCTGTACAAAAAGATAATAACAAGTGTTGACAAGGATGTGGAAAAATTGCAACCCTTGTATATTGCTAGTGGTGATGAAAAATGCAGCAGTCTCTTTGGAGAGCAGTCTGGCAGTTCCTCAGAAGATTAAACATAGAATTATCTTATGACCCAGCGATTCCACTCATAGCTGTACACCCGAGACAGATGAAAACATATGTGCACACAAAAACTTGTACATAAATGTTCACAGCAGCATTATTCATAGCAGTAAAACATGGAAACTACCCAAATGTCTATCACTTAATGAATGGATAAATAAAATGTGGTATATCCATATAATGGAATGTTATTCAACAAAAAGGAATGAAGTATTGATACAAGCTACCCCATCGATGAACCTTGAAAACATTATGCCCAGTAGAAAAAGCCAGTCACAAAAAACCACATATTGTATGATTATCTGAAAGGTCCAGATCAGGCAAATCCATAGAGATGGAGAGTAGATCAGTGGTGGCCTGGGGCTTGGGGATTTGGGGACAGAGGATTGGGGAGTGATTGCTAATCAGTATGAGATTTATTTTATGGGTAATAAAATATTCTGAAATTAATTGTTGTGGTGGTTGCACAACTCTGAATACACTAAAAACTATTGAATTGTACACTTAAATGGGTGAATTAGATGATATATGAACTACTTTTCAATAAAGCTGTTAAAAAAAGAACAATTTTCACCTTGAACCATTCATGCTTACATTCTTTAAAGTATTATCATTCTTTAATATGTTCCATCATGCTCAGAATACACTGCTAAGAGGTCAATAAATGCTAAACAATGGAGTAAAAACTTCAGTCAGACTAGACTGACTGAAGAGATAGGATACTTTCAGATCTCTCCTGTACATACAGATTTAGACTAGCCCATGGGATTTTGATCTGATGAAGAACAGAACCCTTCCCGGGTTAGATGAGAAAAGGAAGCACCCCAAACAACAAGACAACCAAGCCACAAGCCAGCGCACTCCTATCTGCATAGCTGATAAGGACCATCTGATGCAATGAGGCCATTTTCTCCACAAAGTCACAATATTTATTTTAACACCACTGAATATGGAGTGTGTGTATATATCTATTTAGTGATAAAGCATTACTCTAATATGTGCACAGGGTCTGAACAAGATCAATTCATCAGGGTAATCATGCAAGCCTATGTATGAGAGAGGTTGTTTATACAGGGGGTTGATAGAGTACTGTGATATAAGCCATAGAGAACCGCTGTCTAACGCTCATAATACATAATATATATTTCACAATACAAGCATTATATAAATAATTAATAGCGTGGACTAGTGATAGTACTGATATGAATAAGAGAGATAGTATGCAAGAAGATCTGCTGGAATCCTCCGCTCTTAACGGTAGGATAGAAATGCACAGCCTGGCCGAGCACATCACACCTTGTAGGGGCATTCTTTATCAAGCATCGCCTTGTAGGATGGCTGATTTCCCTCCTCAATGACTGCTATTCCTGCAGATACAATTTTGAGGCATTTTATTTGTAAGTTAAAAAAAATGTTTCTACCGTCTATTTGTACGAAAGTCAGCATGGAAGGAAATTGCCCTGTGAAACCGCACAATAAAATACAACTGTGTGAACTGCTTAGAGGCCAGCATTTTTCTCAGAAATGTCTTATTCAGAAACAGACTAAGCTTAACTGGCAAGATATTGGCTAGCCTATATGTAATTTATCTTTCAACCATTACTCAGTGCTTCCCCAAACTCCCCACTGTCTACCTAGAGAAGAGCACTGTGCTGATATTTAGCTCATGTCCCCAAGGATCTCTCCTTTCCCTAATGCATATGTATTAATTCCCATTAACCTCATTTAGAGCGAGGAGCAACGTGGGTATGAGGAGGCCAGATGGAGGCGAGTGTCTGTTATGGTTATGAGAACTCTTCCCATTATCATTCAGCCTTTATTTGCTCAATCAATTTACATTGTGAGTAACTCATTTTTGAGGACTGGTTCATTTTCCTCTGGGACTGCTGGCAAAGACGTGAATTCCCTCACTCCCTTTCCTGGAGCTAGAATTTATAATAGCTGTGAAAGACACTGAAAAAACGGAACTCTCCAAATGAATGCAGACATTTGCAGACAGAAAGTGCACTGGAAGAGCATTTGTGAAAGGGCAGTTGCTAGCGACGGCCCAGTGAGTTTCTCGCACAGAGAGGCTAGGCCCATGAATCATGTCTGCTCCTTGTCCGTCAACACCCTAGAGACTGGGCATTCCCCTGCTCTACCCTCACCCACTTAAAGCTTCATGGAAACTGAAGGAAAACCAAACAGGTATTTATAAGTCTTTCCGAGTCCTGTGATTCACTGGTGCCATCAATCCACTTCTCAAGTCTCAACCCTCCAGAGTAATGAAGAGATAGGAGTCAACTGATGGTCAACTCTCAGGCTGACACAGAGGGGTATAGGGACTGCTGACCTCACACTCTGAATTTCTTTAGGTCCTCAGGAGCCGCAGTTCTAAGACTCTAGAATTTGCAGTCACAATATAGGTCCTTTATGTGAGACAGGGTCAGAAAGGCTCTGTCTAAAATTTGAGGGAGCTTCCAATCTCTGAGCGGTTTGCTCTTCAGTAAAATCACTGTGTCCTGCTTCCGTGAAAAGTAATATCACAGTCCTTTGAAAAGGAAAAAACTCTAGTTTTAATTTAAAGGATGAATCAAAGAATGTTAAGGTGTATTTTAAAGTTAAGAAATCAAGAAAAAAGGAGTGGCCAACTGGGTCAAAGGGTGCTGAGAGCTGAGGCAGATGAGGGTGGAAAAGTGTGAGATTTGCGTGATTTCTCCCACCCATGAGGTAATAGAATTAGGATGAAACCCTGAACAGTGGCTTTATGGGTCCATCTTGAGCTGGGGGTCTTCTAGGCTGGGACAATGGAGAGAAGGAAAAGGATTCAAGGCTGCTTTTAAAGATGGACCATACAAATCAAGCCAGAAAAGGAAGCATGTGAGTGCACGAGGGCCTGACTGATGATGAGAAAGTTAGGGAGGTAGTGAATTGCCACCCGTAGATATATTTAATCTTCACAATAATCCCACAGGGTAACTGGGGTTTAGAGAGATTAATTAACTCGCCCAAAGTCACACAGCTAACAAGAAGCGGATACGAGACCTAAACTTGCTTTGCCTGACTCCACATGTGCCTCCACAGCCACTAATGTGCACTGTCCACAGACATGGTCAGTAACTTCCCTTCTGCCTCTGGGTAAAGGGCCAACTCTGACCAGCTGCAACGGGAGCCAGCAGGAGAGATGTCAATCCTGGACCGGGCAGAGCTGATCCACTGAGAGATTCAAGGTCCCTCTGGGGTGTCCTGATTCTGCTGTGGGCCATGATCAGCTCACTCACAGCAGGTTTACAGAACATCAAGTAACAGGATGATTTGTAAGGTCCACATTTTATATCAAGCTTTTCTTTTATCTTTCAATATTACATACCTTCAGTCACTTTTAACAATAATTTTTAGATCCGGAAAACTATAAATATATATATGCTTTGGGTTTATAACATGCTCAAAGCCCCATAATGTATTCCAGATTTAAAAAAAACAAAATAGAGACACTTGAAGTCAAGCCAGAACCGTTGTATTTGCATAAAAAGTCTCCCACTTGCTTGATGAATGATTGTAAATTATCAAGTTATTCAACATCATCTGTGTGTGTGTTTTCCAGTTACCAATATCATAGTGACTCAGGTATTTAGCCAATCCTAGATCGTTTCAATGGCAATAGAAGGTCACTTTCCCATCGCTTTAGATATTTAAACTAAGATTTGCAATGACTTTTTTTTTTGGTTACATGCTTCTTTAGTCTTTGAGACTCCTCCCACGCAAAGTGCTACAGGAGAGTCCTGTTGCTCTATGTAATTATAATGCCTAGGCTTATAGAAGCTCAGACTTGGAACCAAATCCGAAGCCAGGTGGTATCCCTCTGGTGGAGGAAGCCTTGAGGCAGGACTCCTGACTGGCAGTCTCATGCCCTTCCAGTCAGTTCTAGCAACTACTGCGGAGGCCCGTTCCATCTTTTAACTGCTCTGATTATAGCTCACAGGAAGGAAACTGGCCTCCAGGATGGAGAACACAGGGTCTCCCTAAAGCTAAGTGTCCCCCCGACAGGTCACTTCAGGAAGCAAATGCACCTAAATTATTAACTAAAGATGTAACATTATTTTCTCTATTCCCAATCCCCCTCTAGAAAATTTCTAGACTTGAAGCTAACACCAGAAAGAAGGGAGAGAATGCCAGAGGAGCTGTCTTGCTGACCATGTCAGACTGTGGATATGACCTGTACTCTGAGGCCAGTGTGGACAGGAACACCAGATTCTCCCTTGTTTGCTCTTTATCTTTACTTACTGCACGTTTTTCTACCATGGACTTTTTTATTATTGTAAATTGTGGCTGAGATAATAGTTAGTTTTTCAAAGTGCAAAGGCTAAACCTACTGATAAACTTCAGCGGCTACCAGCGGATAAACGCCCCCCCAAACTGCCAAAACAATCATGATCTCACTTCCTGCATGGCGCACTGGATGCCTCGCCAGAAACTCAGAAAGCCCAGCAGGCAAGGCTCTGGCACCCGCCAAAGGCAGGGATCATGAGTCACCCAGCAGTTCTTCAGCCAGTTCTAAGGAAGAATTACATGGAGAGAGTTCCTTCAGCCCATCTCCCCTATCACTGCTTCTCTCTCAGGAGACTTGGCCATCATCAAGGCTTCGCTTGTACCAGTAACATTCACTCTGGGTTTTTTAAAAAGCCAGGGCCAAACACTGAACAACTCAGACATTCATCTCCTTCCCAGCTAATAGGTATTCAGGTGTGGTATAAAAACCTCCATTTGTAGCATATCTTGGTCAAAAGAGCATCCATTTAATTTGTAACACTGATTAGAGTTTTGTAAGGTGGATATTTAAGGGTTCCTGAAAGCAAAGGCTTGGGAGCTTTTGAAGATCTTGAAAAGAACAATAATATTTGTGTGGTTCTTAAAGTTCTAATAGTCCTGAAACAGATAAAACTGAGTTTCACTGCCCTGTGGGGACCTTGAATGGCTTTGGGGAAGGGACACAAATATTGTTTGAAGGGTACAGGTACCAAGCCCAAATTGGTCCTAAAGATTCAGAATTAATACGGCCTAGGCCTCTATGTCTAGTCATTCCGAACACTGTGGAGAGGGCTAAGCCGGAGGAAGGTGCAGCTCCCAGGAAAGCCCAGAAGAGAGCATTTCGTCCGGCCTGCATCTGGAAAAGGGCATCAGCGAAAGTTTCTAATGACAGGTACCATAATGGAGCCTTGGAGGAGAAGGAGGAATTTATGAATCAGCCTATCATATGGCAGAATAAAAGGAAAATAGGAATTGAAATTAGAAAGCCTATGTTTGAGACTTGATTCTTTCATTATTACCTATGTAACCTTCAGAGAGAAAATAACTTCAAGTTTCTAAAACAGTTTCCCTTGTATAAAATGGAGATAATACCCATCTTGTAGTTTTGTTAAAAGGACAAATGAGAAAATTTATCCTTTTATTTCTATTCTATTTCTATTCCAGGCAAAGGGAGCAGCACGTGCTGAGTCCTGGGGATGAGGAGGCTGGTACAATCCTCAGAACTGAAAATGTCACGGTCCCTTCGTCCTAAACAGACCTGCTTCCACTTTTACCATTTCAGAAATAGGGATTTCTTACAGTTACTGTGGACATTTGCTATGGGAGAGTTTTCCTTCTTCTGAAAACCTGTTATTGAAGGTTATTGCCTCTTCAGTGGGTAGGATCTTAGGATCAGAAAAATATCTAGTTGCTTACTTTGCCTGGAACAAGGAGGCAAAGAGAGACAAGGCCATGGACGAGGAGAGGCTGCAGCACTAAATGGGAACCATGATCCAGGGGCTTCGGCTGGTTTGGAAAAGAAGTAAGACAGGATAGAGTTTGCACATGTGGAGAAGAAAGACAAGCTGAAGGCTTGGTGGTCTTACAGAGACAGAAGATCACAAGCGGTGCAAGCACGTGGAGTGAGAGTGCTGACAAGACCTGGAGGCAGACAGAAAGTGGGTTGTTTGAATGTGTGATTTCTTATATGGGGGAGTTCTGAGGGATGCAAGGAACAAGCATAGGCAAAAGGGCAGATGGCTGAAATGGAGCCCAAGTGAAGCCCACTGGACAAAGAGGTCAAGAAAATGATTGGCTGGAGTGTGGGACCAGTCTGTGAGTTGGACTTTGAAGTTCTTCAAGAAGATGACAGGACACAGTGGAGAAGGTAGATGCCAAAATATTCGCAAATCTTCTCCTGGGTTTCCAACATGGATGAAAGGTGCCATTGTCTACCCAGTTATCCAAGATAGCAACTCGAGCTTCATCCTCAACTCCTCTCTCTCCTTCACCCCTCCATCTAATCAAGGAGCCCAGTCATGGGGGCTATTTTACCAGAGCTTCAGACCTCTAGCCAAAGGAGAAGCCACACAGAGTGCTGGTTATGAGCTTGCTCCATGCAGCCGGGCAGACCACGAGCTGTCTTCCCTTTCCTCTTCTAGCTGTATCAACCTGGAAGTGACCTACCCACTAGGCTCCATTGTCCTTGTTTGTAACAGAGGATAGTAATAGTATCTGCCTCAGAGGATTGCTGTAGTGAATTATGAGATCATACACACATGGTGCAGTGCGTGGCACACAGTAAGTGCTCAATAAATGCTAGTTCTTGATGTGGTAGTGTTGGTGGTGCTTTAGAATGCTGTTCCAAACATGGAAAACCCCAGAATTCTTTGGTTTGAGAGAGGAAGAATACATTTCCTGGGTAAAAATTGAAGTATATTGGGAGTATAGTACAGGATGTAATATAGAGAATGACAGGAATTGAGGACTGAACAGGCAGAGAGGAGTTTAGAGAGTTCACTGAGGGTGGGAACTGATGCTGGTCAAGACGAGAAACCTGATAGGTGAGAAGCAGAAAGGTGGCCAGAGGTAGAGGGAGGACTGAATTCTTGTGTCTTCTGGAGACCCTGCCAAGGAAGGGTTTAGGAATGGAGAGGGCTGGCAGACCGCCGCCACTGTCAGCCTGGACAAGCAGAGGGACCGGAGGGGAGGTGGAACCAAGGTGGTCTTCCAGGCTGCCTCCAAGACCAGCTCAGGTTGAGGAGTCCTGGGAAACGTGCAACGCTAAGCGCAGATACCAGCGCCCAAGAAGCATCCCAGTCACAGCGAGATGAACGGGCTCTGCAGACTGAGGTCACCAGGATTCTCAGTGTCTACAAGCACTCACTGGGGTTTGACAGCCCAAATTTCAACTCCGTATTGTAAATTTCCCCACGAGTTAACATTTCGAAAATTGGAATGTGTCTTCTTGTGATGGTTTTCTTTTCCCCCAAAACGCTGTGTATTAAATCTATGTTGCTACTATCAACAGCATGTTAGACTCGAGAAAATATAAAACGTTTCACAACAGTATTAGTTAGTTAAATGAAATGTGTTAGTTAAACTTCTTCTATAACTTTGTGGTATTTGACCTGTAAGTCACATACTCTGAAGAATGCGAGGAAACATAAATATTCTGACCAGCAATATCCACTGCAGCTAATTACTAGGGAAATTCATGTTCAGATCAATTGATTGGAGGATTATGCACAGTTAGGAAATTGCTCACTGGAGGGGATAATAGCTGAGGCCCCCACTGCTTGGCCAGTTGCAGTGGACATCTTCCTCCTCACAGCCCAGCGTCGCCTTTCCAGTAAGTCCTTCTGAATATCTGCAAGTTTAATGCACAAAAGCTTTCCTCATTCATCCTGAAGCCTTGACAAATGTGCCTTTGCTTACTGGGACTTCCAAAAGAAAAGGTTAAATGAAATCTGAATGGAATACAAATAGTTCTTCCTCTCAAGGATTTCATTCTTTGAGAGCTCGTGCCAGAAAAACAAACTTCCTTCACGACCACTAGGGAGCCCCCATTGGTGTTTGGTGTTCTAACGGCTGGAGCCATCCCCCAGGTTCCCTCTATCACTCCATGTGATTGCATATATATTTAATCAGTTTCCACCATGTTCCTGGAAAGGCATTTAACCGGCTGCTGACAGACTCCTCCTCTTGCTCCCGTCCATCCATGAAGTCAGTTGGCAGAGCCCTTGTTTCAGCCACAGGGGCTCGGCAGTCCTCTCCTTGCATTCTCTTCTAGCGAGCCAAGCATCCCATTATGAGAACTGCTGCCTTCAAACTTACCTGGGTGAAATCACCCACCCCCTCTTCACGTACAGGCTGACCAAGTCAAATATTTAGAAAGAAAAAAAAATCATACGGGCTAGCTTCATTCAGGAAAAAGAAGACCCTGGGTAGAAATGAATTAAAACACAATGAATTGTGGCTGACTCTGCAAATGGAATTGTGGGGCAGCAGAGAGAAGCAGCCCTACAGAGAAGGAAAATCAATTTTCATTAACGATTTTGAATGTGCTATTGGCCTGGGGTTAATTATTTATTCGTGCGAGGGTTTAGATTTATCTCACAGATAGACCAGGTTACTTGCAAGGGTTTTAGTGAGCATTCCTATGTGTCCAACACTTTTCTACATACTTAACATAGATCATATCATTTAATTCCCAAGACATCTCATGGTGAGGTCTTATTACTACACCTTCACTTTACAAGCGAGGAAATGGAGGTTTAGAAAGTTTAAGGCAACTTGCCAATATCACACTGATGTAGAATCAGGATTTGAACCCAGACAGTCTGGCTCCAAAGCTTGCATGCCTAATCTCTGAGCTTCCTACACATCCAGCGTCAATCTGGACTTGAAAGTTTAAACTTCAGAGCAATATTTTTCGAACTAACACCCTGTTTTTGAAAAAACAAAAATGTCCTTCTATCCTCAAAGAGACTGATTTGGATTACTCCTCTGCATGTATGAAATCAATAAGCATCTTCTTTCGTTTTTCATTTATAAAACTGCATCATGAAATCAACTTGCCTACTGTCTCCCCATCCCTGAAATTCTGGTATGCTTGTTCTGGGGGCATGCTCTTCTGGAGTGCGAATTACTCTTCCAGAACATTCACGGAGATACTTACTGATTGAGATGCCAAAGGAATTCTGGTCCTGATGGAATTCTGGTCCCTGTGACCTGTCCTGGCTGTCTAAGTACTACTGAAGTAAAGTTAGATCTTTGCTCAGCCTTCCACTTGACTTTAGCTGAATGGTCTGGCCTTGGGGTCAAAGACATCCTGGAGCTGATGTTCGATTGTGTAAGGGAGGGCAAGGCACTAATCCTCTCACTTGTTCAATGGAGAAAAGACGCGATATTTAACATCTCGAAAGGATAAATGGGGCCAATTATGGGTCAACTACTATTTGGAAATAGAGTTTTTGTTTCTCAGAAGACCACTCTCAAGGGATAGAAAATACGTTTCTATTTGCTCCAAGAAGACAGGTGAGACTGAAAGAGTACTTTGGCTTGCTCCTTCTTGCTCTTTTTGCAGAATTATTTCCTCGGGGCAAGGAGAACATTGCTAACAGTCAGCACTTGTGTGGAATTAAATCATAAACAGGATAGATAAGACATGCAGCGTCAGATTGGCCAGTTTCCCCAACTCAGTAGTGGAAGCACCACGTGGACCCATAGGACTGACCCCTGCCTTGAGATCAGCGATTTATCTGTGTCCCAGTTAAAGATCATTCATAATTACCATCCAGGCTCAAATGCTAAATGGGGCAATAAGTATTAATATCACGGCTGCCTCTCAGCCTGCACAGACGGAGATTAGCACAGCCCGCTCTCAGCAGAGGCAGAGATTATGGCCCTGAAGTCACACATCAGAACCCCAGTGTCATCATTTCTCCCCTGGAGGCCTGTGGATGGCCGTTACCTGTGCACGGCTTTGAGAGGAGCCTGTGTGCTGACATGAGAACTTGGCCAATTTTTTAAAATTCTGCCAGTGTTTGAGGACCAAGTTCTTGCTTCTGACAATACTGTACAACATATGATGTTATTGTTTCATTCATCCCTGTTTGTACTATGTGGAAGTCAGCAACATGGAGAATTAAATGAGTTATATGTAACAGCGCTTCCAACACTGCTTGGCACATACATACTCATAAGTATCATGTAAGTATTAGCTGATGTTGTCGGCATCCCTGTTGTTGTTGTCGTTAGGTGAAGGACCTGGAAGGCAACATAAGACTATCCATCAAACATCCCTGAGGGGTGTCTGTCAGTGGAGGCTATTCCATCTTCTCTCCGGGATATTGGGTGTTGTCAGGAGGCATCCACTATTTCCTTCAACTCTCTCCTAAGGTAAGCAGTGGCATCATGGATACTTTAGAAGAATGATATTTATCAAGTTTTGGCCATTCAAGGGAAAAATTTGCTGACATTCCCCTTTTCCCTATGATGAAACGCAGTCTGGCTAGCTACCTCCTTGGTCCGTCTGGCTAATTGTCAGGGAATCATGGGAATTTCCGCAGTTGGCTTTGTGGAAGTGTTCCAGCTTTAACGTTTATCAAACTATCCCACAGGAAGAAGACTGACAGACTGGTTGTATTAGCATGAGCTCTGAAGGCCCCTCACCTGGATATAAGTTCAGGCTTTTTGCTCTGGCCAAATGGGTGACCTTGGGCAAATTGCTTAACCTCTTCAAGCCTCCGTTTTACCTTCAGTTTATCCATAAAACATGAAGAGAATAACAATTTATAGGATTGTGGTGTGATTCAGGAGTAATATGTGTAATACACATAGGACACTAATTTGCCAAATAACTGGTGCTCAGTAAATGGTAGGGGTTGTTATAATCTTTTTGTGGTGTTTATGCCATGAAATAAGGCTTATGTCAAGTTTCTGAAAATGCTGCATTCAAAATTCTACACACACGCATTATCACAACCAGGTTAAAATATGCATAAGAAAAAAGTCAAAAGGAAAAATATCAATGGATTGGGGCTGGCCCCGTGGCCGAGTGGTTAAGTTCGCGCGCTCCGCTGCAGGCGGCCCAGTGTTTCGTCAGTTCGAATCCTGGGCGCGGACATGGCACTGCTCGTCGGACCACGCTGAGGCGGCGTCCCACATGCCACAACTAGAGGAACCCACAACGAAGAATACACAACTATGTACCGGGGGGCTTTGGGGAGAAAAAGGAAAAAATAAAATCTTTAAAAAAAAAAATATATCAATGGATTAAAGACTTGAATGTAAGAACTGAAACCAAGAAACTTCTAGAAGAAAACAGACAGTACACTCTTCAACATCAGTATAAGCAGCATATTTTCAAGTACCATGTCTGACCAGGCAAGGGAAACAATGGAAAAAATAAACAAATGGGACTACATC
Source organism: Equus quagga (assembly GCF_021613505.1). Classification (NCBI taxonomy): domain Eukaryota; kingdom Metazoa; phylum Chordata; class Mammalia; order Perissodactyla; family Equidae; genus Equus; species Equus quagga. Next base: position 54,585,398 of record NC_060275.1, on the reverse strand, counting down.
AAACTAAAAAGCCTCTGAACAGCAAAGGAAACCATCAACAAAATGAAAAGACAACCTAACAATTGGGAGAAGATATTTGCAAACCATGTATCTGATAAGGGGTTAATATCCACAATATATAAAGAACTCACACATCTCAATAATAAAAAACCAAACAACTCAATTAAAAAATGGGCAAAAGATCTGAACGGACATTTCTGCAAAGAAGATATACAGATGGCCAACAGGCACATGAAAAGATGTTCAACATCATTAAGTATCAGAGAAATGCAAATCAAAACTACAATGATATCCCCTCATTCCATCAGAATGGCTATAATTAATAAGATAGGAAACAAGAAGTGTTGGAGAGGATGTGGAGAGAAGGGAATCTTCATACACAGCTGGTGGGAGTGCAAACTGGTGCAGCCACTATGGAAAACAGTATGGAGATTCCTTAAAAAATTAAGAATAGAACTACTAACTACCATATGATCTAGCTATTCCACTGCTGGGTATTTATCCAAAGAACGTGAAATCACAAATGCGTAAGGATACATGCCCCCTTATGTTCATTGCAGCATTATTCACAATAACCAAGACTTGTAAGCAACCTAGGTGCCCATCAGGGACGAATGGATAAAGAAGATGTGGTATATATACACTATGGAATACTACTCAGCCATAAAAAATGATGAAATCCGGCCATTTGTGACAACATGGATGGACCTTGGGGGTATTATGCTAATTGAAATAAGTCAGAGGGACAAAGTCAAATATCGTATGATCTCACTCATAAATAGAAGATAAAAACAACAACAATGAAACACATAGAGACAGAGGTAGGATTGGTGGTTCCAGAGGGGAAGTGGGTAGGGAGGAGGCCAAACTGGGTGATTAGGCACATGTGTGTGGTGTTGGATCAGAGTTAGTCTTTGAGTGGTGAACATGATGTAATCTACACAGAAGTCGAAATATAATGATGTACACCTGAAATTTATATAATGTTATAAACCAATGTTACCACAATTAAAAAAAAGAAAAAAGGGGAAAATATCAACATATTAATAGTCACTGTTTTTGGATAACCACTTGCACAACAAACAGCAAAATAAAATTGAAAAATAACTGCAAGGTCATATTCATTTTAACCCCCAAGTGATACCTGATGGATATATTCTCTTTGTGCTCCCGTCTGCTCCTCACCAGATGGGAGCACAGTTGGGATTTTGTGTCAAGTATTTTATACCTTTGATTTTAATATCTTTATATCCATATATATTTTCCTAAAGAAAATAGATAGTATTGTTTTATGTGTTTGCTTTAAACATATATCATCTCATACGTGTCATTTTATAACTGGCTTTTTTCATTAACACCATGTTTTTGAAATCTCATCATGCTGCTACATATGAATATAATTAATTCATTTTAACTGCTATGTTTAGTTACATTAATATACTATAATATACTTAACTATTACACTTTTTTTATTGAGTTAATGATAGGTTACAATTTTGTGTGATTTCAGTTGTACATTAATGTTTGTCATTCGTGTTGTAGGTGCACCACTTCACCCCTTGTGCCCACCCCCACCCTACCTTTCCCCTGGTAACCACTAATCTGTTCTCTTTGCCCACATTTTTAAATTCCTCATATGAGTGGAGTCATACACAGATTATCCTTCTCTAACTGGCTTATTTCACTTAACATAATTCCCTCAAGGTCCATCTATGTTATTGCAAATGGAATGATTTTATTCTGTTTTGCAGCTGAGTAGTATTCCATTGTATATGTATCACATCTTCTTTATCCATTCATCTGTTGATGGGCACTTAGGTTGCTTCCACGTCTTGGCTATTGTAAATAATGCTGCAATGAACATTGGGGTGCATAGGACTTTTGGAATTGCTGACTTCAAGCTCTTTGGATAGATACCCAGTAGTGGAATGGCTGGATCGTATGGTAGTTCTATTTTTAATTTTTTGAGGAATCTCCATACTGTTTTCCATAGTGGCTGCACCAGTTTGCATTCCCACCAGCAGTGTATGAGGGTTCCTTTTTCTCCACAACCTCTCCAACATTTGTTACTATTAGATTTAGATATTTTTGTCATTCTAATGGGTGTAAGGTGATATCTTAATGTAGTTTTGATTTGCATTTCCCTGATGATCAGCGATGATGAGCATCTTTGTATGTGCCTATTGGCCATCCGTATATCTTCTTTGGAGAAATGTCTGTTCATGTCTCCAGCCCATTTTTTGATCGGGTTGTTTGACTTTTTTTTGTTGAGTTGTGAGAGTTCTTTATATATTATGGATATTAAGCCTTTGTCAGATATATGACTTGCAAATATTTTTTCCCAGTTAGTGGGTTGTTTTTTTTTGTTTCAATCCTGTTTTCATTTGCCTTGAAGAAGCTCTTTAGTCTGATGAAGTCCCATTTGTTTCTTCTTTCTATTGTTTCCCTTCTCTGAGAAGACATGGTGTCTGAAAAGATCCTTTTAATACTGATGTCAAAGAGTGTACTGCCTACGTTTTCCTCTAGAAGACTCATGGTTTCAACTCTCACCTTTAGGTCTTTGATCCTATTACACTTTTGATGGACATTTAGGCTGTCCAAAGTTTTCACTCTTAGAAGCAGAGCTGCAGTGAGTCCATGTATGTCTCTCTCCCTTGCACATGGGCGTTTCTTTAGATGAAACACCTGGAGTCTCTTAGAAGCTCGTGCGTGTTTACTTGTAGTAGATGCTATTAATTACCCTTCAGAATGACTGTGCCTCTTCTCTAGCACTTTGCCAAAAGTTAATTTTATCAAATTTTAAAATGCTTTCCAATCTGATGGATTAAAAAATCATACCCCATGGGGATTTTTTCTTTTTCTTTTGAAATAACTGTAGATTCATAGCAAGTTGCAAAGATAGTGCAGAGAGGTCTCCCGTCCCCCAGTTTCTCCCAACGGCTATATCTGCTATAACTATAGTACCATATCAGAACCAGGAAATTGACATTGGTATAAGTTGTATAGTCTATGCCATTTTACCACATGTATAGACTAGTGCAACCATACCACAAACAATGCAACTATTGCATCACCACAAAGATCTCCCTCTTTATGATCAATTAAATTTCCATTAAGGGAACTCTACACCTCTCTAGTAGGCTCCTCTAGACTTGCTTCTTATGGGAAGTACGTCTTTTTCCAGACATTTCTAGAAATTGAAAATTAGAGGTATGAACTTACTTCAGTCCATTTTAACACCAGTTGCCTTTTACACTCCTTCTTTCCTGATAGCACATAGAGAAGCCCCATGTTCTCACCAGTCGCATTTCCCAGATCACTCACTTGGACTGACTCCTTTAGAAGGAGACCTCATCTCTAAAGGTGTGGAGGGATGCGAGGGTGGCTTCTACCAAGATATAGTCAGCTTAAAGCAACTGAGCTGTTCGTACTAATGTTCCAGTTCATTCTCTCCTCCACAGTTTTAAAAAGGCAGCCCCTCTGCCCAAATGCCATTGCCAAGTCTCATTCCTTCCCCTGGTTGATTTCTACTAGGCCTTAAACTATCAGTTTAGATATCTTTTGATGTGATTTCTCTGGGAAGTCTTTCTTACTCTCCAAGACTGGATCAGGTGCCCCTCCTGTGAATCCACTCCCATGACACATTGCTTACCCTTACCTGCATCCATCACTCTGTATGGTGATTGCTGATGCCTTTTTTTTTGGTCTGCTTTATCTCCCCAAACTCCCTGTGTACATAGTTGTATATCTTAGTTGCAGGTCCTTCTAGTTGTGGGATGTGGGACGCCGCCTCAACGTTGACTGACGAGCAGTGCCATGTCCGCGCCCAGGATCCGAACCCTGGGATGCCACAGCGGAGTGCACGAACTTAACCACTCGGCCACAGAGCCGGCCCCTGATGTGTTTTTATTTCCCATTCAACAGTAAGTCCAGGAGGAGAGAGACTAAGCCCCAGCTCAGTGCTTTGCACATAAATGCCCCTCAATAAATGTGTTTCACGACTACATTTTCTAAAACTTGATAACATTCCAAAAGTTTTTAAAGGACTTTGAAGTGCAAAAGCAGTGTATAGTTGCCAAGTCAGTTCTCATCTTCCCATCCTTTGTGGTTTATTGGTAGGGATGCATACATGCATTCAAATCACAAAACCATGATCAAGCAGACCCAATTTATAACGGGGTTTTGTAAAATACGAGAGTTAGGTTGTATTTTGAACCAGCTGAGAAGCCACAGGTTTCATCACACTATTATTAATGGCTTTTTTTTAACCATTACTATGTCACCATTCCGCCCTTTGCAGAATTCATCAAAGGCACAATCTCTGCCCCGAGGCTTTGGGTTTTATCATTCCACTGCCTGAAGTCATCCATCTGTGAAGCAAGGGCAGTACACACCTACCTCATAAGGGTGTTGAAAATTAATTAGGCAATGGTCAGCTGTCTTCAATATGAAAGCAGCGTGTAAGTGCACATGTTCCACGTCTCTTTTAATTACACCCCCATGTGGAGTGAGGTGCCTAAGACCCCAGAGTATTTGGATTTGCAAGGGCCTTAAATGCAGTGCAAAGCTTGTCTCAATATAAAGTATCAATAGGAGGCATTAAAATGTCAGCACCTTTTCAGGGATTCTGTTCATTAAAACAGCTGCAAAGGAGTATTCTGAATGAGTGACTGTAGACCGAGTCACAGCGTAAGCATTAGAGCAAACAGGAGCCTCCAGAGAGCTCCAGGAGTGCGAGGAACAAGCAATTTAAATGGTGGGTGAAGTGGTGAGAGGGGGCTCAGCTCGGGGAGAAATCTGAATTTGCCTGGCATTCCCGCCCCGCAGTGCCGCCCGCAGTAGATCAACTTGACACTTCCCGGCTCTAATTTACTTCCTCCTCCTTTTATTTCGCGGCATTCCCAATTACGCAGCTGCCAGGAAAGGAAGCAATGGAATTGCAATGTAGAGAAGACCAGGCCACTTCTTTTCAGACTAGACATTTCTGCACAAAGAGCCATGGGTCACATCTTCTGCCGGTTCGGAGATGTTTCCAGGACAAGCGAGCACGGTGGCGCGCCAGTTCAGCTGTGTTGGCTTCTCTCTTTCCTCGGTGGCCACACTGTTTCTCAGCTGCCTAGGGGATCATCTATAATAGGCCATTTTATTTGGTAAATGTTTTCCTACTTACTGAAGAGTGTTCATTATTAATGACCAGAAAGGGAACTCCTGCCTCCTGTGGCAGAAGTTGATACATTTGCTTTGTATAATTGCCGTGTATAGTTAGCCATGTGGTCGTTCAGCTAAAATAAATTGCCTTCTTCCCATAAGAGTCTCCCCAAGTGTCACGGGAGAGCTGGAGGGAAGCTGGCCGCTGAGGCTGATCTCTCAGCTGAGGCGATGGATGAGTCCAGAAACAGAAGGCAGATGGCAAGTGTGAGATGAACAGCAGCTTTAATGGCTTCAAAATAGCTCTGTCTGTAAACGGCTTTGCTGAGTGACAAGATGTGGTGTCATTTAATTTATCTGTTGCTGCCGTTATCAGACCTTCTGAGAACTGTTCTCCAATTCATCTATGAGGACAAAAACTGATCTCACTTCAAATGGGGGGAAATTTAGAACGATGTGAATTTAAAAGGCAAGTAGAGTGGAAGGGTAAGAAGAAAACCCTACAACTATTTACAAATAAATGACAAGCATCCTCCCAGGGTAGCAGACCCTCGTAGTTTGGCATCTGAAGAAAGGAACTCCACATTGAGATTTAATAGCAGAAGTTCAACACTGAACTCTGAAATGAAATAGGCCCAAGGTCTAGAAGAAAAGGTCATGATAAGACAGCACACCCTGGTCTGTCTCCAATTAGTAAGAGTCACATCCTACTGAGGAGATTAACCCTTTGCCATCCTAGCAGGTGATTTGGGAAATGGTACTGATGAGAACATGGGGCTTCTCTTTATGATATCAGGAAAGGAGTGAAAAAGGTAATCAGTGTTAAAACTGAGTGAAGAAATAAGGTCATACCTCTGATTTTCAATTTCTAAGAAGGTCCAGAAAAAGACAGACTTCCCTTAAGATGCAGGTTTGGAGGAGCATACTAGTGTGGTAAGTAGAAAATACTAGTGTTTCTTATGAACTAGCAGATACACTCCTCCAGAAAGGAAAGGATGAGAATTAAACAGTGGGAAGTGAGATGGGAGCAATAATTTCACGGTAAGAACAAAGTCACAGGCCAGTCACAGGGAAAGTTGGACCACGGTGAGATCTTTTTTCCCCTCAGTTCTGATGTTGGAAGTGAAATGATGCAGAAATCTGTTCTTTCTTAGTCTGTGTTACATCAGTCTTTCAAAACATACACAGGTGCTAGTAATTAGTGACCACTTGAAATTTATGCTTGTTGTTTTAATAGAGCATTATATTTGCATTGGGGTCATTGACTCTCTTTATCTCTCTCACTCAAATCTGAAATAAGCCTGGCTTGTTTGCCCAAATTATTCGATTCAACTTTACAGATATTTATTGATTTGCTGCAATGTTCAAGGCATTTGTATACACCGAACATACTTTACAAGCCCCAAATTGGGTCAAGAGTACTTATTTGTACAGTGAGATAAAATATTTGAAATTGAGACTATCTCCAAAATTCCAAATTATAAGTTTAGTGCCAGGAGCTGAAAGAAAAAATAGGAAAGTTCCTCAAAAGTTTGCATGCAAAGGAATTAAATAATTACAAGAGTAACTACAGAAGGCAGAGTGAGGCAAGTGCCCGAAGAAGGCACAAATAAAGCTGTGTGTCTGTCTTGTGTTCAGAGTTCCAGGCCCACCAGTTACTAATCATGGGACCCTGGGCAGGTCACTGGGCCTCAGTGAGGCCTGGTCTCTACTGTAAAGCGGAGATAATAATATCTAGTCAACAGGTATGTGGCAAGGCTGTAACATCTTGGAACCGTGCCTTTCACATAAGAGCTGTTCAAACAAAATGTTTAAAATTCGTTATGGATTCAAAGGAAGAAGTGACATTAGAGTGGGGAACGGTGGACAAGGAAAGGGTATTTTTATTTTTGGACTAGGCCCCACCCTCATGACCTCATTTTAACCTAATTGCCTCTTTAGAGACCCTGTCTCCAAATGCAGTCACATTCTGAGGTGCTGGCGGTTAGAACTTTGACATGTGAATTTGGGGAGCATACAATTCAGGGTATAACACCTCCCTTTCAAAAAACAAGCATTAAACTCTCCATTATCCCATCCAAAGAATTTTTTCTCAATTATTTTATTGAGGTCATAATGGGTTTACATCATTGTGCAATTTCAGGAGAATATTATTATTTATCAGTTTCTGTATAGACTGCATCACGCTCACCACCAACAGTCTAATTTTTGTCTGTCACCATATACATGCCCCTTTACACCTTATGCCCACTCTGCAGCCCCCTTCCCTTCTGGTAACCACTAATCTGTTCTCTGTGTGCATGTGTTAGTTTATCTTCCACATACAAGTGAAATCATATGGTGTTTGTCTTTCTCTGTCTGGCTTATTTCACTTCAAATAATACCCTCAAGGTCCTTCTATGTTATTGGAAATGGGATAATTTTGTCTTTTTTATGGCCGAGTAGTATTCCATTGTGTATATATATATATATATACCACATCTTCTTTATTCAATCATCTGTTGATGGCCACTTGGGTTGCTTCCATGTCTTGGCTATTATGAATAATACTGTAATGAACATAGGGGTGCATAAGTGTCTTTGAATTGTTGATTTAAAATTCTTTGGATAAATACCCAGTAGTGGGATAGCTGGGTCATATGGTATTTCTATTTTTAATTTTTTGAAAAATCTCCATACTGTTTTCCATAGTGGCTGCACCAGTTTGCATTCCCACCAGCAGTGTATGAGTGTCCACTTTTCTCCACATCCTCACCAACATTTGTTATTTTTTGTCTTGGTAATTATAGCCATTCTATAGGTGTAAGGTGGTGTCTCATCGTAGTTTTGATTTGTATTTCCCTAACAATTAGTGATGTTGAACATCTTTTCATGTGCCTGTTGGATGTGTATATCTTCTTTGGAAAAATGTCTGTTCATATCCTCTGCTCGTTTTTTGATTGGGTTGTTTGACTTTTGGTGCTGCGTTGTATGAGTTCTTTGTACATTTTGAAAATTAACCCCTTGTCAGATATATGATTTGCAAATATTTTCTCCCAGTTGGTGCATTATCTTTTCATTTTTCATTGTTTCCTTTGCCTTGCAGAAGCTCTTTAGTCTGATGTAGTCCCATTTGTTTATTTTTTCTTTTGTTTCCCATGCCTGAGTAGACATGGTATTCGAAAAGAGGCTGCTAAGACCAATGTCAAACAGTGTACTGCCTATATTTTCTTCCGGGAATTTTATGGTTTCGGGTCTTACATTCAAGTCTTTAATCCATTTTGAGTTAATTTTTGTGTATAGTGTAATATAATGGTCTACTTTCATTCTTCTGCATGTGGCTGTCCAGTTTTCCCAACACCATTTATTGAAGAGACTTTCCTTTCTCCATCGTACGTTCTTGGCTCAAAAGGGTACTTTTTTAAGGTGGTATTTGAGATGTCTGAGGGGTAAGTTTTCCACGGGTGAAAGATGTGCTGTGGAGGAAGGAGCTGTGTCTTCATAGAGAAGACTCAATAATGCTTCCAATGTTCCAACACCCTATAGGGCGGTCTGCGGACAAACGTCTATTCAGTTGAGGGAACAATTGGAGAGATGAAGAGAAGAGGCCAAGAATACAATCTTGGGCATTGCCAACATGGAAGAGGAGGAAGTACAGGCAGCAAAAACTGGGAGAAAGTAGTCTGAGAGTTTAGAGGAAAACTGGAAGAGAGTAGCATCACAGAAGTCAACAGAGAAAAGAGTGTCAAATGGGAGTGGTGGTGTCCAACGGCTCAGTGAGATGAAGGAGAAGGAAAACCAAGAGGATGCCAGTGAATTTAGTGATTAAGTGGTCAACGGTAGTCTTCCACAGTGATTCTATAACAAAATTATACTCATGTTGCTATGCCTGTGTCTCTTACAGAGCTTGGGTTTATTATGTTGTATTCAGAAGGGCTTGGCCTATTTGGGCCATGGTCAAGTGCCTCATGAATGGGGTGGATGTTCAGGTGTCAGTGAAGACAATGAAAGTCAGAAAGCAAGTAGGAGAAAGAACTCCTAGCTCTCTCTTGGTCCCACTTTCTTGAGTCTGGACTTCACGAGGAGTTTAAGAAGGACTTGAAGAAGCTCCTAGATAGAGGAAAGATGCTCTCCTCCATAGGGAACTAGCAGGGAGGCATCCTTAAGCTGCAAGTCTGTGAGGAAGCCCTACTTTGTTGGGCAGATAATTTGGTTTCAGGGTATTCCTTTAGTCTGTTTACCTCAAACCTCTAGTCCTGTCTTGTTTAAAGGTTTCTGATTGGTCTTAGTTGTGCTGTGGGGAATTACAAAAACTATTTTCTGACCTTATCTGGACTGGGATGTTGAAGAGGACACAGCACCCCTTGAGGCCTGTGTCAGGGCTGCAACCTCAAGGAGAGAAACCCGACCTGGAAGCCAGGATTCAGGGGAGGCCAGGAGAAATGAGGAAACAGGGGCAGTGGGTTTAGAGATGAAGAGAAGGTGAGAGACAGTGGCAGCTTCATGGCTTCCTCCCTTAATTGGCACTTATGCACAGACACTGAGTTGGGGCCAGGAGGCACGTGGGGAGTGATTTGGTGAGGGGGCTCATCACTGAGTAAGGCACTCCCCATGTTCTCAGGGAGCTGAAGAAAATAACAGGGTAGGGAACAACCCCTAGATGCATGTTTGTAAGCAGAGCAGAGGCGTCTGTAGGTGAGGGAGATTGAACATGTAAGGCAGAAAGGGGATCCTTAAGGAGCTGAGAGAAGTGGGGCCCAGGGCTCAGGTGGGTGGTCACCCCGACAGTGTTGGTTGGAATGTAAGAATGGTGCAGCTGCTATGAAAAACAGTATTGAGGTTCCTCAAAAAATTAAAAATAGAACTGCCATATGATCCAGCTACCCCACTTCTGGGTATTTATCCAAAGAATTGAAATCAGGAACTCAAAGAGATATTACTCCTCTCATGTTCATTGCAGCACTATTCACAGCCAAGATGTGGAAACAACATAAACATTCATCAATGGATGGATAAAGAAAATATGGTATATACATACAATGGAATATTATTTAGCCTTAAAAAGAAAGGAAATCCTACAATATGTGACAACATGGATGAACCTGGACGTCCATGAATGAGGACAATATGCTAAGTGAAATAAGCAAGTCACAGAAGGACTAAATCTACAGATTCCACTTACATTAAGTATCTAAAATACTCAAACTCATAGAAACAAAGAATAGAATGGTGGTTCTGGGGTTGCCCGGGGCTTCCTGGGAAAATGGGGAGCTGCTAATCAACTGGTATAAAATTTCAGTTACGCAAGCTGAATAAGTTCTAGAGATCTGCTGTACAACATTGTGCCCATAGATAACAATACCATATTCTACACTTTAAAATCTGTTACGAGGATAAATCTCATGTTAAGTGTTCTTACCCCAATAAAATTTTTAAAAAAAAGAAAGAAAGAGAAAAAATACCCATCGTCACATGGAAAGAAACCTGAGTGGAAGACTAAATATAAAGAACTGGTTTTTTTTCCATCAAGCTTTGGAAAAGTGTCAAGTGCATTGTTACTCCTGTTAATGAAATATCTGTGCTGATGCATCTGATGAAGGAATCACTATCTTCAATTGTGAGCTGATGGCTTTTTCAGATGATGCCTAATTAACTGGTATCTCTCACATCAACAAAACCCCTCCCCCAAACATCCACATAACAAACTAAGAATGGTCTGGGGAAATAGCCAGCCAAGATAAGTATGGGATAAGGATGGGAGTCATCACCTGAAATAGAGATATTTGGTAGACGAGCAGACATTAGAACGTGGTAAACACCCTCACACACACAAACTCCAGGAGCGACGGCGGATGGTAAATTAGAAGAGTTCAGGACAGGTCTTGAGGAGTCAAGCCCAAAACTATTGCAAGATGCTTATGAAGAAGTTTCTATGTCGTAGAATTACAGATAATTGGCAGTCATTCTATAAGTCTTGTGAGATTATCCAGTGTGCTCTGGATGTGTTTGTAGACGACTAATAACAAGAAAGATATGATGGAGTTGGAGGGGAACCAGAGGTCAACATAAACAACAAGGAAAATGGAGATGCTAAAATGCCCTGTGTGACTGATATCCACTAAGGGGAGAGGGTGGTGAGAACACAGTTTGGATATCTGAAGATTATAAAACCCGTGAATGGAAGAAACTATTTTAGTTCAGAATGCAAACATATTGTTAAGATGCCAAAAAGCTTCTACAATTTGGATCCTTTCTGCCTTTCCTGGCTTATTTCCTGGTGCTCCCCTGTGGACACTGCTTCTTCTTAGGGGAAGACTCTGGCTTCACTAGGACATAAGCTCCACGGGGCAGCCTTGCATCTGTGGTGTCACTACCGTATGCCCAGTACTGAGGACAATGTCTCGCATACAGTAGGCTCGTGGTATAGTTTTTATTGAACAAATCTAATCTTTCCTGTAAAAGCCCTACTTGTTTCAAGGTTAAAGTTAACTCAACCCCACTTCTTTCAAGAAATTATAATTCCTCCATCTAATAACATGTTCTCTATAGCTCTATTATAGTTTGTACCTTGTTTTAGTATTTTTTTTTTATGCATAGATTTCTTTGACACTGGATCATTCGTTCCTGCTAGTTTTTGTCAAAATGTAATCCTAAGATTTCCTACATCGAGTTTACCTATGGTGCTTAATAAACAATGTTGTATGCTAGGCTCCACCCTAGACCTACGAAATCAGAATCTCTGGAGCGGGAGCCCAGGAAACAGCACATTTTACCAGTGCCCCAGAAGATCAGGTGCTCATCGAGGTCTGAAAAGCAACCAAAGAGGCCTCATTTATCTTCCATCTTCCATCGTGCTGACACAGTGCTTTCGGTTCTCAATCCATGTTTATTACGTTGAAGTGAATTGAACTGAACTAAGTGGTGGCCATAGTGATGACATTTGTTAATTTTGAAACGCAATCACCTTCACAGAGGAAACAGTACATGGAAGTAAAGATATCTGAGTTTTTCAATAGGAAAACAGAACACAAATTAAAAAACAAATAAAACCCTGATTTTTATGTAAATTGCATTGATGTAAGCATACGTAGAGAAAACTGCACAAAACCTAAATGTACATCTCAATGAATGTTCTCAAAATGAACACAACTATGTAACCAGTACCCAGATCAAGACATAGAATTGACTAGAACCACAGAAACCCTTCCTGCCCTTTTCCTGTAATTACCTTGCTTTGAGGTAGCCACAGGCCTGGCTTCTAACACCATAGATTCGTTTTACTGTTTGCTTGCCTATATACACATATTTTATCTATCTACCTATCTGCATGTTGCTGTAGTTCATTCATTCTCACTGCTGTATATAGTATTCCACTGCATGAATATAGCACAGCTTGCTTATCCACTCTACATAGATATTTGAGTTGTTTTCAGTTTGAGGCTATTATAAATAGTGCTGCTATGAACATTCTTGTATATGCCTCTTGATGAATATGCAGACCTTTCTGTTGCATGTATACCTAAGAAGGAAATTGCTGAGATATAGGATATATACATGTCTGTCCAGCCTTATTGAATATTGGCTCAGGTTTTCATGCTTCTCTTTGTTCATGCCATCACGTTGCCCTCCCACAGTGACTCTAGGCTTGGTCATGTGACTCACTTTGGCCAATAGGACAGTGGAAAACTTGCTATAAGCAGAGTTCATAAAAGCACTTGCCTGTTGTTGCCTTCTCTCTTGCTTCTCTGTGATCACATGTCCAGGCTAGCCTGCTGAAGGATGGGAGAGCCATGAGGAGGAGAGGAGAGTCATCCTTGACCAGGCCATCCTACTAGCCAGCCCCAGCCAGCCTGCCAGCTGACCATAGGTGCATGAACAAGCCCAGGGGAGATTGACTGAGCCTGACCCAGATCAGCAGAGCTGCCCACCTGGGCCATAGACTTGTATGAAACAATAACTGGTGGTTTTTTTAAGTCCCCAAGCTTTGGTGTAGTTTTGTACACAGCAATAGCTAACTGCCATACTGCCAAACAGGTTGCAAAGGGTTCTGCCAACTGACACTTCACTAATAGTGTCTGAAGTTCTGAAGTTCCACATCCTCCTCAATGCTTGGTTTAGATTAAACTACATGAAAGGGTTGATATTTGACTATTTCTGACCTGGAAAAATTGCAATTTCATATGGTCCAACTTAATATTTTATTTTTTTCATTTTGGTCATCCTTGGGAGTTTGTAACAGTATCAAGTTGTGGATTTAATTTGTATTTTCCTAATAACTAATGATGTTGAGCACCCTTTCATATGTTAATTAGCTAGTAATATATCCTTTTTTGTGAAGTATGTGTTCAAGGTTTTTACCTATTTTTCTATTGGATTAGCTGCTTTTTTGGCCATTCTTTGTAGAAATGAACCACACACACACATACACACACACACTGGATATGAGCCCTTTGTCAGATGTATGCATTTCAGATATCTTCTCTTACTCTGTGATTTTCCTTTTCACTTTCTTAATGGTATCCCTTGATGAACAGAAATTCTTAATTTTAACATAATTCAATTTACCCATTTTTAACCTTCATGGTTGTCAGCACTTCTTTGCCTACCCCAAGGTTATGAAGATATTCTTCCATGTTTTCTTCTAAAAGCTTTGTTGTTTTGCCTTTCTTATTTAGATCTGTGATCCACCTGGAAATGGTTTTTTAAGTGCGGTGTGAGGAAGGGGTCATGTAGGTATCCATTGACCTGGACATTTAGTGAAAAGGCAGTGAGTCGTAGTCCACAGCTTTCATGGGGAGGCAGCAAGTATCATAGGAAGAGCTCCCACTGGAGCTAGTCCCAACTCTGCCACCAGCTTACTGGCTCCGTGACCTTGTGCAGGTCATGAGAGCTGGCTTTGTTAGCCACATGTAAATTGAGGAGGTTAGATTAGATAATCTCCTTCATTCCTTCCAGAAGCATGGGATCAGGCAGAAGTGACATAACACCCCAACTATGTATGGCATTATTAGTTCTGGAACCTCAGGGAACACATTTAACATATCTGTGTCCCAGTGTCCTTACCTATAAGATAGGAACAATCATACCCATATGTAGGGCTGTTGTGGGACTAAGAAAAAAACATACATGAAGTTCCGTACTTGGTATATTATATTGTTCAACCAAAGGTACCACCTATTGTTGTTAATAGTCATGCTAGAGATAAGAAATAGAATTTGCCTTTAGTTAATTGCATTAAAAGTAGAGCTGGTCTCTCTAAATTAGTAATAAAAGTTTGCATACAACTTTGCTGGGCATTAAAGTTAACTAGCCCTGTGATAAAAATCTTAATTTTGCCTCATTCTCTTCATTCCTAAGAACTGTCATTTAGCAAAGAAAACTGGAAAGAAAGAGAAAAGTCACAAGGATATAAAAATCTGCTTTCTTGATGTTGGCCTTCCATCATCCTTGAACTCAAAAGTTTATCCTAAACATTTGTAGAGTCCAGGACAAGACAGAATGCCCCAACAATACTTGTCCATGATGAATTAAGAAATTTTAAGTGATTAAATTTCTACAAAGAGACTGACTCAGGGCTTTTCTGATCCCCTGCCCACCCAACTAAAGCTGCCCCCTCCATCATGCTCATCTCACTCTGTTTTGTCTCATGGTAATTACCACCACCTGACATATTCCCCTGCCTTTTTGTTAATCATCTGTCTTCCTCAAGTAGAATGTAAACTCCACTGGAGCAAGAGCTTTGTTTAATTTATCATGTATTTTCAGCACCTAGAAGAATGCCTGGCACATAGCAGACATTCAGTAAATATTGTTGAATATATGAATGAAGGCAAAATAAGAATCACATAAAATATATATCATAAGTAGAAACAACATTCAGTTAGGTCCATGCTATATTTAATATTACATAGAAATCAGCAATATACTCTGACTGCAATCTGTCAACCCCAAACTCCAATTATTGTACATGTTCAGTAATAACATTACCGCAAAAATATTAGCCTGTTAATAATCAACACATTTTTCTCAAGTGCACCTTTGGGAACTATAAGAAGGAAATTGATATTTCCCACACACATATGCTATTATTGTTTCTTTCTTTAAAAAAAGAGAGACAATTTAACAAATATGATTACTGAAAATTATTCAAAAGTCTGTTTTTCTCTTCTTTAAATAAAAGCAGACCTGGGAGTCATGTTTTTACTCTAAACAAATATTAAGTTTTACATGTTGACTATTAGAAATTTGTTCAATTTTTCCTTTACCAAAATAAATTGTTAATTAAGATAGACAAAAACCAGGAAACATTGAAGTTAGTCATTTAATTTCCTTACTTATTCAGAGCTGCCTGGAGTCATTTCCTGCAGGAATTTCACGTCTTCCCAGTGAAGTGTTTTCAGCAGCTGGTAACAAAATCATCAACTTCAGGCTGTGGGTGATACTGCAGGCTCCAATTACAAATCAGGTGTTTTTTTAATATTCATGATGGAGCCAGATCAACTTTAGAAATAAATCTAAATACCTTCTAGAATGCTGTTTCTGCCTTGCTCTGAAGAAACAACTTGGTCTAGTGGGAGGAACTGGAGACACGGAAACCCGACTTTTAGATTTGGCTCAGCCAGTAATTAGTTGTGTGACCTTGGACTTCACCTCCTGTATGGCCTCGTCTACATGACCTTGGAGTTCACCTCCCTAACAGCCTCGTCTACATGAGGGAAATAACTCAAATTCTACCTAACCAAGTTGTTTTCAGATGGAAGGAAGAGTAACCAGACTCCGAATGTAGCTGTTTTTGTTGACGTGCATGACTCCAATATATGCTATTAAGTGTATAATATTCTTAAGGGTAAAGACCTTGTTTGTCCTTCATTGGGTCCAACCTTGGCCAATGCAATGTGCTGGGAATGCAGTAGATGACTGATAGATCAGAGAAATCAACATCTTTTGTAGTATTATGAGGAAATTGATCGTTATTCCTGACAGGTCTAAAACACAGGCTTATTTCTCCTTCCTAAGTTGCCTATTTAATTGAGAAACGGAAACTAAGAAGTTAATCACACTATTATTTCTTTAAAGTATAGCAAGAGATTTGACCACACGTGTACTATGTTGCTGAATTTGGGGTGGGAATGGGTGGAGGGTGAAACTAACGGTACATCCTTTTCTTATGCAAACATTTTCCTGACTGGACCAGTCAATTCAACAAGGAACGACACCAGTAATAAGTCATATTTAAGAGTTTGTTTGGTTTGGTTTGGCAATCAGAAGGAATAAAACAGCCTGCACATTTCCCAAATTGGGTGAGGACATCCTGAATTTTGGAGAACTTGAATCAATAAGCTGAAAGCAAAGTTCAGACTCCAATTTCAGAAGAACTTAGCTACTGCAGGTTAAACTGTGGATTCACAGGTTTTTTTCTGGCTTGTGTGTCAACTCCACTGTCTGCTATCCTCAAGAGCTTGCACTCAAGCTAATTATTGGGAGAATCAATGAGCTTCTGAATGAAGATATTGTTTGGGCAGTATAATAGAAGTGTATGAAACACATATCGTTCAATTCTTTTGACTATATTACATTTATTGAGAACTACAGTTAAGTTACACATTTTTATCAGAAAAGCACTTCACTGATTGTGAACATGCGGCTGAGTTCTTTCCTCTTTTGGCTAGTTATGACCGTACTTGTACTTAGCGGTTAAAACAAATTCTACAGACACGATTACTGAGCATATGATGAATTATGGCTATATGAGAATATCAAGTATTATGAGTTTATGGGAATATCAAATATTGGAGTTTGTTGATTCTGTATAACAAATTTTAACTTCATGTTCATTTTAGTGATAAAGTTAATATAAATATCATGTTCAAATTCTGAAGTCAGACTTTATGGGTTTGAATTCTTTATGAGCAGCATGGATTTAAGAATGCTATTGAGGGCCGGCCCCATGGCCGAGTGGTTAAGTTCCCGTGCTCTGCTTTGGTGGCCCAGGGATTTGCCAGTTCAAATGCTGGGCGTGCACATGGCACCACTCATCAAGCCATGCTGAGGTGGCATCCCACACATCACAACTAGAAAGACCCATAACTAAAAATACACAACTATGTACTGGGGGCTTTGGGAGGAAAAGGAAAAGTAAAAAATAAAATTAAAAAGAAGAATGCTATTGAATGTCTCTGAGCCCCTGGTTCCCATCTATAAAATAGTGCTAATAATAGCATCTTTCTCAGGAGATTAATGCAAAAATTACATGAAATAATCTAGATACAGAAAAATGTTTGGCACATAGTAAATAGTCTGTAAATATTAGCTATTAATATTATTATCATCATTATCATTTGGATGACTACCTTATAACAAAGTACTGTCACATGATTTCATACAATCTGTATTTAAGACCATGTTGATGCCAGAAAGTATATTCATTGTTATAGGTAAATGAGAAAAGACAAGAGGTTGGAATTAATACATAAATGATGTATTTGTGCCAAATGAAGCTCAAATGACATGGTGTGTTATTGCACAAATCAAATAGAGAAAATGGCTGGGGAAATGGAATGGCCACACAGCAAACCTCAGTGCAGGCGTGCTGAATTGTAAAGAGCGTCCACGTAGCAGTCAGCACCATATTCACATTCCAAACAGCAATTTAGTTTCAGCAAAATGCATCATCTGTCACATCAAATTAACGGGAATTTGAATATATTGTGTTTATTTGCATCTAATTGTAAACTGTTTTAGTTTCAAGGTTGTATTAGAGTTATAAGTATAAGAAGTTTATGCTTTGTTTTATACTTAAACACATTTAACTAATATTTAAAATTTTTAAGGCAACACTAGAGAGGCACAAATTTCTTTTCCTTTAAGGGATCTTTACATTATTCAATTTCGAGAAACACTGATGTTTCGTAGAGCCGGGCTACAAATAATATTGGGGGCAATGCCTGATTACATGATTCTAATATATTTGCAAGTGTTCATTACGTATGGGGCATTTGTTGGGCACAAACAGTGATAAAATTCAAACAATGTCTAGTTAGGGAAGACAGGAGGGATGTGAGTGTGTCTGTGTGTGTGAGTGAGAGAGCGATCACTAACAATATAAAGTGGCACTAAGCATCAAATGAGCACTATAAAAAGAATCATAAAAATTCAAGAGAGGGCTTAGTCGCAGATGGCTAAGATGGTCTGGTTTTGGGGACATGAGATTTGAGTTAGGCATTAGGTAAAGATGGTGGGAGGCATTCCAGTTTTAAGAAATGGATATCTGGAAGTAAGGAATATTGTAAGCAAAAGAGGTAGTTGTGTTAGTTATATTCAGTTGTTTGCTGCCTAATGTAGAGCAAAATATTAAAATAAGACTTTCCTAATACAAACAATATATTTTATATGTATATGTATGCATATATATGAACGGATATGTATATGTATACAGGTATATACACATAAATCAGTGTATATACACACAAAATATGCACATGTGTGTATGTGTACACACAGAGAGTTTCAAGTGACCCAAGAGAAGAGTCAAGCATCTTCCCACTAATCTGGTCAGAAGTTCACCTTTTGCTCTTACAGCAGCTATAAGGTAGAATCTATGTGATCTGCCACTCATGGAAACTTCCAAACAGCCTGGAATCATGGGAACGTTGCCCCAAACTGGCTTTGTAGTGATTTAACTGATCTTTTTTTTTTTAAGATTTTTTATTTTTCCTTTTTCTCCCCAAAGCCCTTTGCTACATAGTTGTGTATTTTTAGCTGTGGGTCCTTCCAGTTGTGGCATGTGGGACACCGTCTCAGCATGGCCTGATGAGCAGTGCCATGTCCGCGCCCAGGATTTGAACCAGTGAAACCCTGGGCCGCCGAAGCAGAGCACACGAACTTAACTACTCAACCATGGGGCCAGCCTCCTAACTGACCTTTTAAATGGAGTCTCAAATGCCAGTGTTTGATAAATTAGGCAGGAAGGTTTTGTCCCTGAAAGGGAATGAGGGATTCTCAGATTAACATAAAAATGGGTAAAATTTTATCGATCTTTAACATTTCTCTCCACATATTTTTCTTACACCTGTGGTGCCTATTATTGCTTACCTGCTAGCAAATTCCAGCAGATAACCAGTCAATGATCAATTAGCAAACAAGTATTAGCGGAAACTCGTAAAGAGTCAATTACATTTAATTGATATGTATGTGTGTTTGCATGTCTATGTTAATAATTTTATAACATAGTCATGTTTCTTGCAATCATTTTTTCAATTTGCATTTTGGAATTAAATATATCAGGGGCTGGCCCAGTGGCATAGTAGTTAAGTTCGTGTGCTCTGCTTCAGCAGCCTAGGGTTCGTCAGTTTGGATCCTGGGTGTGGACCTACACACTGCTCATCAAACCATGCTGTGGAGGCATCCCAGATAGAAGAATTAGAATGACCTACAACTAGGATATATAACAATGTACTGGGGCTTCAGGGAGGGAAAAAAAAAGAATTAAACATCAGAATTGTGTGGTGTTCTGCAATGAGTGGTCTTCTCTGTAAAGAGGACCATGATTTCCAGAAGCTCCTTCGTGTAAATCTTAGAGTCTAAGAGACAACCTACCTCAATTCTAAATGGAATGATAAACGTGTGAATTCAAACTTAGTGTCACAGATGTGTTTACCATGCTGAAACATTTTGCAGCATAAACCATGCCCTACATCAGGTCACGGAGAAGGAGCTGGCAATGCAGATGCAGTACTCAAGAGGCTCTGTCCAAAGAAAGAGAAAGTCGGCTAATGGAGACAGTTGTCTGAGTCTCAGCAACAACAAATTTTTCTAAGCACATTGGCAACACATACTCAAAACCTAATCAGAGACTGCATTTACGTGGTTACAGGAGACGTTGTTGGTGCCCGTCCTGTGCTGTTCAAAGTGTATTCCACACAGTCCATCAGAAGGTCCCCAGGATCGTGTCCGGTTGCCCACAGAGGTACATTTATTGGGTTTCTTCTCTTCCCTGACTCGCTTCCTCACTGCACTTCCTGGGATCTCCTTCTGAATAAACATCCTGTACACAAATCTTTGTCTCAGGCTCTGCTTTTGAATAATTCAAGATATTCGTGCACCTAGCAAACATCTCATTGATCCCTGGAGTCATCCAAGGGAGAACAGGAACAATAAATATGCGCTTGTGCAAATGCTAACAGGCAACATTGAGAGCTTACTGCGTGCCAGGCATTGTAGTGAAAGCTCTACTTACGGTATCTTATTTAATCATATCTTGGTTAATACATATTATTCATATTATTTTAAAGATAAAACTAGAGCTTCAAAAGGGTCAGATCACTTACTCAAGGTTACTAGTAAATGACAGGTCTGGATTCAAACCCAAATCCTTCGTGTTTTTTCCTATAAGCTCATGCCAAAGTGTGGTTTATTCATTCGCATTTTATTTCCATCTTAATTTTAACAGAACTACTCACCCACAAGAAATATCTCTCTTTGAAGAGAAAGAAAGAACCCTGTGTGACTGCTTCCATCCTTCAGATAAGCTGTGCTCAACGTGCATCTTTTCAATCTCAGAGGAAACAAAAGTAACGCAGTAATGCAATATTTTAAAAAATCAAACTTAAGCTGATCCATATTTTATTTTTATCCCAGGTATCTCAATTTTTTACTTTGGATCATAAAGACTAGGCATTAAAGAATCCATCTTCTTAAGTACGCAAGTTCTCAAACAAGTAGGGGTCTGGAATCCAAGACCCTTCTCCTCTGGCTCAGCCCTGGGGCTCCGGAGCCCCTGTGGTCACACCCGCAGGGCCAGACCGCAGGCGAGGAGTGCGCAGACGCAGGCACCGGCCCGGCACCCGCCCTCCTCGCTGGAGCAGGATCTCGGAGGCTTCCTGGTGCTCTCGCTGCCTTAGTTTCCTCATCCGTAAAAAGTAGGATTCTTATGATCTCTAATCTTGCTAAAATTCTCTAGAGATCTCTAATTTTTTTTTTCCATTTCCTTATTTCACAAGTAAGACAGGTACACATTTTTATTCAGAGTGAATCTCAAGTAGACGGAATAAGGTTTGTCGAGGCCACCGCCCACCCACCCGGCACCCCGTCCACACCCTGCCCGGGAGGTTTCACTGTCACTGGTGTAATGTGTGTCAACCAGTCCTTTCCCGTGCAAGAAACCTTTGTGTCCTGGTGGCATGATATCAGGGAGCCCCCAGGATTTACCCGGTTCCAGAGTGGGGAATTATCTTCTGTGTGTTTGGGGGAAATGGAGCCCATGGCAAAAGAGAAAGTGAGTTCCTAATTGGATTTATGGCCATTACTCCCAGAGCAGCCCTCTGCCCTCGGTAATCTCTGTAGCGGTTCAGATAGAATCTCTCTGCAAAAGACCCAGAAGACTCTGTAAGGAGAAAGCTGGCACATCTCCTGCTCACCCAATAAAAAAGCAGATTGTTATTAAACTGTCCCCGAAGCTACTGTGATTTACATTCATTTTAATGGTTCTCTTTGTAGAGCAGTCCCTTTAATAGGGGATGTCCTCCAGTTCCTATTGGTTGCATTTAAAATAAATATTACACCATCTCCAGCTGCCCAGCTCTACTTTCATGCTTTGACCTGCCACAGAAAGTACAGAGACTTGATGTTTCCCCCTGAGAAACTCACATGTTCAAGGTTGCCCAACGTTACATTATTTGTGTAGCAGAGAGGTAGGGGTGGTCCAGGTACCCATCATCAGGGGAATGTGGATGTTTTCTGTGGAATACAACACAGCGCTCAGAAGCAATGGGCTAGATGGAGATAAAGCAACATATGGAGAACTTAAAACCATTGAGCAAAAATAAGGAAATAGAATAAAGTGTATAGCACAATGCTATGCATACAATTTCACACGCACCCCTATGTAAAATAAAGCTATATATATTTTCAAGGAGATTATATATATATATAATACGTAGAATATATATATATATATATATATATATGCACACACACACACCCCCAAGAACATGTACCAAACAGAGTAGTGTGGTACCTCTAGGGAAGAAAGAAATGAAGATGGGAGATGACAGAGAAAAATTAAAAGCTAAAACAGACACAACTCTTACAAGGAATGATGAATTAGAATGATGCTAAAACTTGATGCTTTGCTCCTGAAAGGTAGTAAACAAATAAATAACAAATGAATAAAAGCACAAAGTCACCTGTCTTTTACTTTTCTTTAAATTAGGTACGATCTAGGTATGTGATATGATCCAAGTTCTGCTCTGTGACCATGGACAAGTTGCTGCACCTCTCTGAGCCTGTTTCTTTAATGGTAAAAATTTTAAAAAGGAAAGGAAAGGGAAAATGAGCAGTAGTACTACCCAAGTTACAGAGCTGTAAGTTTTGTAAGACGATATGGTTTGCAATATGGAAACAAGGTAATACCTGAGACCATGGCACACGATGGTGGGCACCCGGTGAGCCCCATTGTTTTTATCTGTGGAGAGTGGGAACACAATCAGACCCAAGCAGGGAATCATGAAAAGCTCTTGGACATTGATTCCTAACTTACCTACAGGGCAAGAAGGGACAAATACCTGTGTCTACCACATCACGTTCAACGCTTATCCGTCCCCATGTGAGAGAGAGGGAGTTCTGGCTACAACATGTCACCCCACTGACGGCCCAAATTAATCTGGCATCCAGAGCACAGCGCCCCCTCTTCCTCCTCTGCTGCAAAGCTGCGGGCTAGGTCCAAGATGACCTGCCCAGTCTGAGGCGGGACCACTCTTCAGACTGCGGGTGCACCCTCCTAAGATCTGAGGTCCAAGGTCAATACCTAAATAGAAGGCAGCACGTGAGCCCCAGGTCACTGAGCCCAGGCCCCTGAGCCCTCTGTACCTGTCCTAGTCAAAAGCCTTGCTCCATGTGCCCAAGAGGAAGTGATGCACCATGCCGCTCCTTCTTAATACAACCAATAGGGCGTGAGGGCCGGAGAGAATACTCCCCCACAGGCTGAGCAACCCAAGGTTTCCATTGCAAACAAAAGCCAGGAAAACTAGCAAAGCAGGAAACTGGACACAACAAAAAGGTGGCCCAGTCTCCTGGCTCACTCTGGGCAGATGACGATCCAGTCGGGTCCGGCCCGGCCTCTTCATCTAACTAGGAGCAGGGAATGCTTGGAAGCACTTCAGGGAGGGAGCACCTGAAGGGAGGACGAGAATTAGCAGGCCCAGGAGGCGGGAGGCAGAGGTTCCAAGATCTCCAGGCGGGCTGGTGGCTGCGTCCCGACAGAGGTGTCATCAGCATCAGCACAAGAGGCCCCGAAACTATCTGCAGCCTCAAGGTGGTCTCATGCTGGTAGGTTTAGGAATTCTCTTAAGTTCCACTTTCAGCCAAATGAAACTGCTATGAAAAAACTGAGAAGGCAGTAGAGAGAGAACTCAAACACACTGCTTTACTTTCTTTAAAACATGGCAATCCCAGAGTTCGGCTGACCACAATGAGCAGCCTGTACCGACACGGGGCTAAGTCACTCTCCATCGGGGCATCCTGCAGCCATCCATCCATAATCAGAGGGTTTCCACAACCCGTCTGACCAGTTAGTCCTGTGGTTCCAGAGAAAACCTTAGTTCTTCATTTCACATATGTGGGTACCCAGAAACTATAAGAGGTGAGCTGCCAATGACATTTTAAAGTAAGCCCAGGGAGATCAACTTCAAAAGAAAAGCATATTTATTCCTGGCCTCCTCACCATGGGCATCAACTCACACCAACTTCCTGATCTCTGCCAGAGCCTGTGAACTTTAGTCATTATGAAGGTCCCATCCTGTACCTTCTACAAAAAGCAGGGTGGGCACGCTGGCCTAGATAAGGTCATTTCAGGGCATCAATCCCACCTGAGCATAGAAGCTGAAGCAGCTTGTGACCATTTTTTCCCTTGAACTCATGGCCCCATAGCAGCACTGGAGTTTTCTTTTGAAAATGTTAACAGACTACACGAGGCCTTTTGTTTTTCACACTCTATCATTGGGAGAGGGAAGCTGAATAGAGGGTGTGGAAATGGAAGAATTCAACACGTGTTGAGGGCCTACTGTGTGCCAGGTGGCAGAGGAGAGGCATCTTTTTTTTTTCTTTCTGCTTTTTCTCCCCAAATCTCCCCAGGACATAGTTGTATATTTTAGTCGTGGGTCCTTCTAGTTGTGGCATGTGGGATGCCAACTCACAATGGCCTGATGATCAGTGCCATGTCCACGCCCAGGATCTGAACCCATGAAACCCTAGGCCGCCAAAGCAAACCACTCAGCCACGGGGCCAGCCCCAAGGCATCTTTCTGAAATGGAGGAAAAGAAGCTGGACTGTGGGAGACCCCTGATGAAACGGAATTGGATTAGCTTTACCGGCTAACCTGCCCACCTGCCCACCAGTCTACCAGGAGAATTCAGAATCAGGAGAAGGACAGAGATAAGGTCAAGGAGTGGCTACCCTTGGTCAAGACACATATTATTTTAGGGATACTATACAATTCCAACATGCTAGAATGTCAAGAAGAAAGACACGGAAGAAGGAAACCAGCAGAGAACCCATGAGCAAAGGCCTGTGAAAACCTGCGACAGCGTGGGGTCGTGCAAATATAAAACCTCATTACGCAACGTGTAGGCACAGCTAGGCGGGCCGGTGGAGCCTCAGGTGTCCTTGGACCCTGTACTGCAGCAAAGACAGAGGAAAAGCACAGCCATGAAATTGCAGAACAGAAGAGTTTTGTGTACTGCTAATTAATTCACTAAACGTTTTTTAAACATTCACAGTCTTGATCACTGGGCACAGGGACAAAAAATATCTAAGAAACAGCCCCTGCCCTAAGTGAGTGCATACTCTGCTGGGGAAGCCAATATTTAAAAAAGAATAAAATGCAAACTAACTGCAATAATAGGGGTGTGCATATTCAGAGGATGCTCAGAGGCAGCAAAGCCAGGCAATCTTTCAAGTGGAATCTTCGGGAGATTTTCTAAATCCAGCTCCAATTTCCTTAGAATTTAGAAATTTTAGATCCTGCTTCTGGCATTATATTGTCTGTCACTTTAAATTTTTATACTGTTGAAAGTTTGGAGATTTTTCTACATTTTCATGGGTGTCTAGAATATGAGAATAAGAGGATTGTAAAGATCTTCAGAAACAACACGTGTGCTAGAAACTCAACTGATATTGGAGAAGGGCCTCACTTATTAGACGTTAAAACCTTCTATAAAGTTAATTAAAATATGCGATAGTGATTGAGCAAAGGAGAGACAATTCAGTGGAATATATAGCTCATCTAGAAACATCCCCAGATATATTTAGGAGCTTAGAACATGGGAAAGTTTGCAACTCAAATCAGTGATGAAAGGCTGGGTCATTCGGTAAATGGTGTTGAGTGTCATTTGCAAAGATATTGATTTTGCAAACGAATCACGATTTGCAAAAATATGATACATCTCTCCCATCCTATAGCAAATTAATTCCAGATGGACTAATAACTAAATGTTTGTAAAAGAAATCCCCAAACTTCTAAATAAAATATGGGTGACTATACAACCTGAGTAGAGAAGGATTTCCTAAGAACCATCAGAAGGAAAGAACGCCTAAAGGATAATGACGATAGATTATTCTCCATAGAAAGAGAGCATGTGCAGTGTCACTGACTTCCATTGACTAGAGCCGAGGGCAGCGTGGTGTCAGTGAGACCCTGGGCAGACACTCTGACACTGGGGGGGTATGTGTGTGCGAGCGAGCATGCGTGTGTTTGGTGTTTTCATTTTTCAACACTGATTATGTATTATTGTGTATTAAAAATAGAAATTTGTTGTTTTTTACAACTAATGTCTGGAAACTCAACTTTCAAAGTATTTTCCCCTTAACTAACTGCAGAAAACAAACAAAAAGTAAAATTGATATGTCTCCCGGTTAATAATGCTCTTTCACATACATTATGATGCCGTTTTTCAAAATAACCCAATGAAGTAAATGATTCCATTTTTATCTCTACATTTGGTTAATGAGGATATTGGGACTCAGAGTGGGGTAGTGGCTTGTCCAACACCATACAGCAAACAAGAAGGTGAACTGCAAACCATTCCCAGATATCCAGGTTCTCCATGTTATATATATGCTACATCACATTTTCTTTATCCATTCATCTGTTGATAGGCAATTAGGTTGTTTCCACATCTTGGCTGTTGTCAATAATATTGCAGTGAACATGGGCGTGCAGATATCTCTTCAGGATCCAGATTTCAATTCCTTTGGAAATATACCCAGAAGTAGGATTACTAGATCACATAGTAATTTTATTTTTAATTTTTTGAGGAACTTCCATATTGTTTTCCATAGTGGCTGCACCATTGTGCATTCCCGCCAACAGTGTAAGAGGGTTCCCTTTTCAGTGCATCCTCATCAGTGCTTGTCCTTTTAAAAAATTTTTTCATAATAGCCACCCTAACAGGTGTGAGGTGATATCTCACTGTGGTTTTGATTTGTGGGGTGAGAGGAAACTTATGGAGGTGATGGATAAGTTTACGGCATTGATCGTGATGATGGTTTCATGGGTGTATACTTATCTCTAGACGCATCAAGTTGAATACATTAAATATCTACAGTTTTTTGTATGTCAATTAGATCTCAATAAAGTGGTTTTAAAAACAAAGAAATAATTTAAAGAAACAGGTAATTTAAATTCATTCATGCGAAATTGTGGATTTCCCTAAGAAGTTAGAGTCTGGAGCCATAACTCTTCACACTAAAACATATGTTTACCTTATATTACTAATCAAAACACTTACTCTCTCAGCCCACTACACTTCCTGTCATCCTCTCTCCCAGAACCAGTGGGTGGGAATTAGATTCACAACTGTGTAACCAAAGGACTGTTGGCTGGTTTTACCAAATCAAAGGAATACAAGCTCTCATGAGCTATGAGAGGACTAGGATCCTGCCAGTGTTAAATTGCTGTGCTATCCCACGCCTCCAGCATGGTAGGTATTCAATAAATATAAATGAGTGGAAGAATGAAGATCTGGTTCAAAGGGAGGCAGGCCTCCTTCTCTTAGAAAGCAAAAAAATGCTTGCAACATTCACTTGACACTATTTGCAGAAAGGGACCCTCTTTATGCTACAGTGGCTGGAAATGGAAAACTACCTAACTGTTAAGTCACAGGACATTAATTAAATATATTACAGTCTAGACATGCCCTACAGACAATTAAAATAACATTACTGAAGTCAACCTAACGATATATCACTTAGGATGATTTCAGTTTCAAGTAACATAAAACACTGACTGAAATTGACTTTTTAAAATAAGGACTTTTATTAACACACATATCAGGAAGTCCAGAGAGAGGGAAAGTTTCAGGGTTGGCTGGTCCCAAACCTCAGTAATGTCAGCCAGGACCAGTTTCTTCCCACCACTCTGCTCTGCCCTCCTTGGTGTGTCAGATTTGCCTCAGGGCGCTCTCCTTCACTGTTTGAAGATGGCTGTGAAGTTCCTTCTCAGGAGCCCCCAGCAGACCTCCCATTACATCTCAGAAGTGAATCATACGGCTACCCCTAAAGTAATCATTGGAGAGTATTGGTGTAGACCAATGAGGATGAACCCCCTTGGTCTTGGATATAGTTACCTGCATCTGATGATGAGGAGTAAGCCTCTGAACAGAAGTGATGATTGGGTATCAGATGTATCAATCAGGATAGGCCATACTACACTGCAGAAACAAATAGCTCCCAACTCCTAATGGTTTAAAATAGCAAAAGTAGTCATCCAGCCCTGATAGCCTAGTGGTTAAAGTTCGGTGCACTCCGCTTTGGCAGTCCAGGTTCAGTTCCTGGGCGTGGAAGCACACCACTCGTCTGTCAGTAGCCATGCTCTGGTGGCAGCTCACACAGAAGAACTAGAAGGATAAGTGGAAGATTGGCAACAGATGTTAGCTCAGGTCAAATCCTTCCCACAAGAGAAAAAAGGCATTTTGGGCATTTTAAGAAAAAAATAAAATATATTAATTAATTAATTAAGAGCCTATTTCCTTCTCATGACACATGTACATCACATCAACAAGGGTCTCTTTTCATCATGGTCTCGCAGATAGTCAGGCTGATGGAGGAGCCCCATCTCAAACACTGCTACTCACCTCACCACAAGGAAATGAAGAGCTCTGAGGGGTGTCAAATAAGCAATTAAACACTCTGGCCTGGAAGTTGTGTCACCTCCACTCTCAACTCATTGACCAAAACTAGGCACATGGCCCCACTCATCACAAGGGTGTCAGAAGGTGTGGTCCTAATATGTGCTTAGAAGGAGGGAGAACCAGAAATATTTGGCAGACAGCATCATATTAGGTAAGCAATGGGAAAATATTCATGATACTCTATTAAGTGAAAAAAGCATGTGGCTAAAGAATATCCACTGTATTAACCCAAGTATAACTCTGTGGGTGTGTAACAAACTGAAAATGATTATTATCTTAACAAATGGCAACAAAATTCTTAGAGATTGTATTGTTTTTAGTTAGGAAGATATCTTATTAAACTTCTTAGGGTGGACGTATGAGCCTGAAAACATAATCTATTGGATAATGAGAAAAAAAGGGAATAGCTAAAGTGTTCCATATTAGAAATAAATGGGAATTTGGGATAAGAGTGAGCAATGAAGAGGGAATAGTAGAAAGGAATCAGAGGGAATTGTTAAGCATCATGGAATATGGCCCAAGGACTTTTAGATATCTTAAAGCAGGGTTTCCCAACAAAGGCACTATCGAAATTTTGGGTTGGATACCTCATTGTTGAGGAGCAGGGCTATCCTGCACACCGTAGGACGTTTAGCAGCATCTTTGGTCTCTACTCGGATGCTAGTAGCGCTTGTGACAACCAAAAATGTGTGACAGTCAAAAATGTCTCCAGTCACTGCCAAATGTCCCTAGGAGGCAACATCACCCCTAGTTGAGAACCACTGCGTTAGAGGGCTACTAATATTCTGTTTTAAGTAATCTGTATTGCTACAGAGTAAACTCTTCCCTACTCCCCATATGCCCAAAATATTTAGTAGAGTCTACCAGACACACGTGAGTTGTTTCTCTCGGGACATTCAAGGAGTGGGTATGTTTATCCTGCGTGAACGGGGGATTCAAACAAAATTTCAAAGACTTAAAGGGAAGAAGATAGATAAATATATAAATAGAGAAAGTAAGAAGACATAGACTCCGGCATACAGACAGACAGGATAACAGATATAAACCAGAACATCCCAGGCAATCACGGACATGGATCATCTTGCCTAGAACCCTTCTCATCTGTCTTCCATGTCTACAGCTTGGCCTCTTCTAGAATGTCATATAAATGGAATCCTGCAGCCGGCAGCCTTTTGAGTCTGGCTTTTCTAACTTAGCATCATCCAGCTTCATCCGTGTTGTTACATGTGTCAATAGTTCATTATCTTTATTGCTGAGTAAGTATTTCAACTGTATGGAGGTACCACAATTTGTTTATCCATTCACCCAGTAAAGGACATTTGGCTTGTTTCCAGGTTTTGGTCGTTGTGAATAGTGCTGCTATAAATATTCACGTACAGGTTTTTGTGTGAATATAACCTTTCATTTCTCTAGGTTAAACTGCTGGGTCACATGGTAAATGTATATATAGCTTTATAAGAAATTGCCAGTTTTTCCAGAATAGCTGTACCAGTTTGCCTCCCAGCAGCAATATATAATAGTTCCAGTTGTTCTGAATGCTCACCAGCACTTGGCATTGTCAGGTTTGTTTGTTTTTTAGCCATTCTACTAAGTATGTAGCAGTGTCTCATTATGGCTTTAATTTGCATTTCCCTCTGACTACTGATATTGAACTTCCTTCTGTGTACTTATTTGCTGCCCACATATCTTGTTTAGTGAAGTGTTAAAATTTTTTTGCCGATTTATATAATTGAGTGTTTCTTTCCTAATTATTGAGTTTTGAGAGCTCTTTATATATTCTAGATGCAAGTCCTTCATCAGATATGTGATTTTCAAATAGTTTCACCCAGTCAGTAGCTTGTCTTTTTATTCTATTAGCATGACTTTCTCAAAGCAAAAGATTTTAATTTTGATGAAGTCCATATTATCAATCTTTTTCCTTATTGATCATGATCTTAGAGCTGTATCTAGAAACCTTTTGCCTAACTTGAGGTCAGAAAGATTTTCTTCCGTCTTTTCTTTTAAAAGTTTTATGGTTTTGTCTTACATTTATGTCTATGATGCATTTTAAATTTTTGTAAAAGTTGTGAGGTTTAGGTCAAAAGTCCCCTTTATCATTGAAGCAAGTTTGGATTGGGTTTTCTGTTACTTGCTACAGATGGCCTCCTAACTGACTAACATACGATAAATATGATGTATTAAGTAGATGCATATGAATATATATATTGTATATCTACTCACACAAACATGCATCATTTAAAGAGCTAGACTGAAAAACATCAAAAATTAACAGTGATTTAGATTCTAAGAATGTGGGCAACTTTAATTTCCCCTTTATGCTTTTCTGAATTTTCCGCAATAAACCTGCATTAGTTTTGCTAGCCGAAAGAAATCATTAAGTATAATGTAGTATTTATGGGTGAAATAACATGATTCTGGGATTTATTTTGAACTATCTCAGCAAAAATAAAAAGCTGGAGGAAGATAGATGAAATGAAATTAGCAAGCTACTGATATTGATATTGAAGCTAGGTGACAGGGACATAAGGTTCATTATACTATTCAACTTTTTTGTAATTTTGAAAATTCACATAATAAAATGATGAAAGAAAAAGGAAGAGAGGAAGGGAGGAGGGAGGAAGGGAGGGAGGAAGAAAAGGAGGTTTAGGTCAAAGTTCTTGTTTTGTAAATGAATGTCCTATTATTCCAACACTATTTGTTGAAAAGATGACAATCCTTTCTCCGTTGAATTGCTTTGTACCTTTGTCAAAACTCCAGTGACTATATTGTGTGCCTCTACTTCTGTGCTCTCTATTCTGCTGCATTTACCTGTGTGTTTATCCTTTCTCTAGACCACATTCTTTTGGTGACTATGGCTTTAGCATAAGTCTTCAGATCAGGGAGTCCTCCAACTTTGTTCGTTTTCAAAACTGTTTTGGCTATCTTATTCCTTTGCCATAAACATTTTAGAATCAACTTGTTTATATCTACAAAAGTCCTTTTGATATTTTTCTTGGGATTGCACTGAGTCTATATTCAATACAGGGAGAATCTACGTCTTAATAATATTGAGTCTTCCAACCCATGAACAAAGTATATTTTTCCATTTATTTATATCTTTGTTACTTTTTTCATCAGTATTTTGTCATTTTCAGCACACCAAATTTGCACGTATTTTTCCAGATTAGTATCTTTTATGTATTAATCATGTGTCTTGAAACATTACTAAACTTGTTAATTCCAGTAGCTTTCTAGAAGATTCCCTGGGGTTTCTAAATAGGCAATCATGCCATCTGTGAATGGAGACATTTTTATTTCTTCTTTTCCAATATGAATGCTTTTTATGTCTTTTCCTTGCCTTATTGTGTCTAGGACTTTCACTATGATATTCCCCTGATTTTAGGGGAAAAGCATTCAGTCTTTCACCATTAAGTATGTTAGCTGTGGATATTTTGTTGATGCTGTTTATCAGATTAAGGAAATTCCCCATTATTTCTAGTTTGCTGAAATTTTAAAATATAAGTAGATGTTGAATTTTGTCAAATGCTTTTGCATTCAAGTCTATTAAGATGATCGTGTGGTTTTTCTTCTTTAGTTTATTAATATTGTAGTTACACGGATTGATTTCAAGTGTTGAACCAGCCTTCATTTTTGAGATAAACCCTTCTTGGTCATAATGTGTTTGCCTTTTTATGCATTACTGGATTTAATTTGCTAACATTTTGAGGATTTTTGTATCTGTGTTTATGAAGGATATTGGCCTGTAGTTGTCTTCTCTTGCTATATTTTTGTCTGGTTTTGATATCAGGGTATTGCTGGCCTTATAAAGCAAGCCTCCTTTTCTACTTTTCTGGAAAGTATATAAATACACAAATTTGTATATATATAAGTATATAAATATAACTGGTATTGTTTCTTCCTTAAATGTTTGATAAAATGAAGCAATTTTTTGAAAGACACAAATTACCAAAGCTCACCCATCTAAGTTTTTAAATTTATTGTCATAAAATTGTTCTTAATATTTTCTTATAGTCCTTTTAACTTCGGTAGGGTCAGTGGTAATGTCCCCTCTTTCATTCCTAATTTTGGAAATTTCTGTCTTCTTTCTGTTTTTCTTGGTCAGTCTAGCTAAAAGTTTGTCCTTTTTTTAAAAAAAAAAAAGAAATCTTTTCAAGGAACAGCTTTTGGCTGCATTGATTTTCCTTATTTTTTTTAAGCCTAGCTTCTTACATTCATTCCTGTGTCTGAGTAGTGCACCTGTCAGCCAATGATTAGAGAGAGACTGTGCTCAACCACCTCAAACCAGCAAGCCTTCTGTCCTATATCAAAGGATCTGTGTGTGGCTGGAGAAGCAAGTTCAATGATCAAGTCATTTTCGAGTCTTCCCAGTCATCACTTTCCACCGGGCCCTTTTGCATCTCCTCCGTGTACGCACACAGCCTCAGGGGTGGTCAGGACGACGCTTGGCTTGAGCACTTTCCTATCTTGCTCTGTATTTAGGCAGCCTCAGCCAAGAATATGTTTGTCCCAACCACCACCACAACCTCTGGCTGGAGCCCTGGCATGTTCGCTCACCTGCCTCTGAGACTGTCACTTCCACCAATATCTCCAATGCCACTAAATCAACTGAGCCTCCTTCAACTACAGTAGAGAAGCTGCCAGCCTTCACTGGGCAAAAGCTTCACTGGGAGAAGCTCTGTGTGAACTGAGCTTGGGGATGGGTAAGGGAGAAATAGGAGCATCCATAGACCAGAACATCACAGATTCTCACACTTCTTAACCAATGTTTAGCAGTGTTTCAAGCATAAATGCTACTCAAATTCTTGTATATCTTTGGTTGGTTTCTCAAATACTGAATGGTTTGTTGTTGTTTTTTCAATTTGTCCATACTTATAATTGCTTTTTAGGGACAAAATTTGCTACTCTCTTCACTCAGCCGTAGCCAGAAACTTAGTTTTTAACTTAGTTTGAAAGAAAGAACCTACCAAACCTTAAACTCTTAATTATATCTCTAGACATTCTCCTGACCTATCTTTTTTTTTTTTTTTTTGCTGAGGAAGTTTCTCCTTGAACTAACATTTGTGCCATTCTTCCTCTATGTCGTATGTGGGTTGCAACCACAGCATGGCTGATGAGTGGTGTAGGTCCGCGCCCAGGATCCAAATCTGCAAACCCAGGCTGCCAAAGCGGAGCACGCTGAACTTAACCACTACACCACGGGACTGGCCCCTCTCCTGACCATTTTTAATGTTACACATCTATTTTACATGATTGCAAGTAGTGTGTACATATTTTTTTGAATTCTGAGTTGTTTTTAACTTGTTATTTTATATATTCATTTCAATGCATTGGCATAACTCACAGAATACCGTCATGTTCATGTTGAACAATAGTATACTTTTAAAAGTCTGCAAACACATGATACTTTCAATTTTGTGTGTGGGTTTGGAAGCCAACTTTGTTCTTTCCAGGTTGCTTGGAGAGCTATTCATAAGCTTTGTGAAATAAATATTCTTGTCACCATCTCAGTGGTTCCTTATAGATTCAATGAAAATAATCTCTTACAGATTGTGAAGAAATTCTAATGTTCAGAACATATTTTTGACAGGCTTTAAGACCCACACCACAATATGTAACTATGATTTATACCCCATAACATACTCCACTCTTCATATAAAGTCTATGTCATCTATTTATCTAACTTTATCTATATCTATTCATCTCTATATAAAGTGAATCAAAATCATTGGCATTGATAATCAACATTTTATGACAACCCTAGAGAGGGCTGGATACATTCTGGGTATCATGAAACCAAATGTGATCATTACAGTATAACTGTTAACACTTCTGCTTTTCAAGACATATAAATCCTATATTGGATAAAAATGCCTTAGACCAAAAAGCACCTAGAACCAGAATTCCATATTTCCTAAAATTTCATGAAATAATATATTTCCAAAAGTATTAGTTCTCCATTACACACCTATTATTGAACATACTAAAGTCATTATGCCTTACTTTCTATGTTCCACTCGGTGACAGCATAAATCAAATTGACTTGGTATGGGCTAGTGGTAGCACACAATAGTATACCAGAAAAGAGCGTTTTAGGAAAAGCAAAAGAAACCTAAAGAGGTGACGGTTTTTCTTTTAAGTCCATATGCAGTAAAAATATATCAATGCTACCTATGGATTTTACAGAAATTTTTTAAAAGGCTCTTTGTAAAATTCATGTCTTAGTCTCTAAACACATATCATTAGTGAACAGCTGTTTAAGGTTATCCAAAATAAACCACTACTGTATTTTGATACATTGATTCCCCAAATTGGCACATTCTAGGCCTCATTTAGGTTTTTTAAAAAAGCAATTACACAGATGCTGGATAAGAGATATGACTTGTGGGCAGTTCCTACGAAACTGAAAAATTGACTGCAAACACTACAAGCGACTTCCCACAAAATGACTGCCACAAAGGCCAGCGACGTGGATGGAAAATGCAGAGTCTGACCCCAGAGATAATCCTAGTGCACTACACATGGTGCCAGGTGCATCTGGAAGACTGGGCTGAGTTCCAGGCACACACTGGAGGCCAACCGAAACGGGTAAGAGAACTGGGTGAGGAAACTGAGTGCATTTCAACCTCACAGAAAGAAAGTTACAGGGAGATCTGAGAGCACTCTTTGAATATTTGAAGCATGGTTGTGTCAGGATCTGTTCTCACAGCCTTATCACGATCTGTCTAGCCTACCCACTTTTTCCCTACTAATCAAACAGATTTGTTTAGGTTGCCAGGGAGACTCCTCTCAGGAGGAAGCCCACCCAAGCTCCAGGCACAGAATCACGATGGGTCTAAACCAGCCGTAGTACAGTCAAGCACTGCATAACGACACTTTGGTCAATGACAAACCATATATTCGACTGTGGTCCCAACATTAGTACCAGATATCCTAGCTGTGTAGTAGGCTCTGCCATCTAGGTTTGTGTAAGTGCACTCCATGATGTTCGCACAACAACTTAATCACTAATCACACATTTCTCAGAATTATCCCGGACGTTAAGCAACACATGACTGTAATCTCATTCCCCATGGCCAGCGATGGGTCTAGAGGTGATTTTGTACCCAATTCAGGCTAAGGAGAAGTCAGATGAATCAAAGTTTTTACTTACCTTTTAAGAAGGAAAGAGATGACTGGCATGCCTTTCACGCCCTAGTTCTTTTTTTCCTCCTACCTGAGGATACAGCAGAAATTGCACTAAGAATTGCAGGGTAGAAAGATCCTTGAGAGCTGTACCAGCTGGACTGTCTACCTGCAGATATTTTGCTTTATGAGAAAGACAAGCTCCTATTTGTTTCACCACGGTAATTAGGTATTCTGCTCATTGCAGCTACACCCTCCTAGCTGATACTGCCATCATAGGAAGAAAAACGCATTTGGCCCTCAGACATTCTAGAAGGCAAAACTGAAACCACAGAGCGGGAGTTACAAGAAAGATGATTTGGGGTCAATATCAGAAATCACTTTCTAACAAATAGAATTGCTGGAAAATAGGTTTCCTCTGAAGTCAGGGATCCCCCATCACAAACACATCCAAGTAGAAAGTGGCTCACCACTGGCAAGGGTGCTAAAGAAGGAATGTCCACATAAGTTGGGAGGTTCCAAGGTCCCTTTCAACTTTAATTACCATACTATGGCTTTATATGTGAAAAAAACTCTACTGATATTTGCTAGTCATATATAAGAAAACTGGCTTTAGAAGGGTGGCAGATTACCAATTATTTTTCTAGATTGCTCAAGATTAAGAACAATGCTTTCCTGATACCAGGTATCTCAATATTTGAAAACATACAAATTTTGTTTCAAATTTCTTTACCTTGGCCTTTGCATTGAACCAAACAGTGTTCCATGATCTGTTACAGTAGCTTATATTTTTATTAAAAACTGACCGTTTGACTAAGACTGTTCTGGTCAAATTCCTGTTTCGAGAACACTGCTTTACTCTGAAGGAGTTACCTCATTTCTGATTGCTGAGTGCCAAACGAGCTCATCTTCTGTTGTGGCATCTTCTCACAGCCCCAGATATTCTGGGCACTATCACACTGAGCTCTGAGGTCTATTAAATTCTTCCTTTAATCACGCTCAAGGATGACCCAAGAACAGCTACTTCCATATATTATGACGCAGGCTCTGCATGTGGCCAACAGGGCAGAAGCAACGTTTTAATTGCCACATTCTGGCTACTTTCTGGAAATTCATTATGGGTTAATTTAACGTTAAGTTTGACTTACAAGATGGGACACTGAGAAAATCACTCATGAATGTGTAATTTGAGTGCATGTCCACATTCAGATCTCACAATGTTTATTGAACACCAGCTATGCAAAAGGTGGCTATTGGCAGAGACTCAAAAACAACTGAAATGGAAAGTACACTAGAAGAAGGGAGAGGAGAAAAGTCACAGTAATGATGCCTTTTATTTGTTTGCAACACTTCTCATTTTATAATTCAGGACAGACATTATTGTTCTCGTTTTATGGATGAGGAAGCTGAGGCTCAGGAACATACACAGAATTAACCACAAACAGGCTGAATGAAACAGCGCCCTCATAGAAGCACATGCTCACTTTCCCTTATGTGAAAACTCAGGGCCACTTGCAAGTAGGAAGTTTTCAGATTCTAGAAAGAAAATATAGTGCATATATCATTTATTAACTAACACCCACATCAGAGTCTGGGCATCCCTTTGTCATCAAACATTAATGTATTTATGCAGCAAAAATGTACGAATATTCACATTTGTGAGATACATAAAGATTACGAATGGCTTCAGATCAGTAAGGTCAGGTTGTGCAGCCCAGTAAGTTACATAAAAGCTTTCCATTTTCTGAGTTTTTGGATTTCGGAAGTACAGAGAGGGAACCAGGGGCATGTTCCAGCGGGAGAGAACTAGCCCGTTTGGCCTGGAGAATTCAATCAAGGGACATTTCATAAAGGAAGTGATATCTTAGCCAGGCCTTGAAGAATCAGTAGGATTTCAAAAGCCAGAGAAGTCATATACACCTTCTATAAAGGGAATTCGACAAACACAGCATGGGAGACGGGGTGCAGGAAAGACTCCTCAGGTTATCACAGACTGGCTCCATGTGATGTTTGCCACAAACCCAAAAGGCCCAGCAGCCCACTAGGGTGACCAACCATCCTGGGCTACCTAGGGTTCTCCCAGCATTAGCTCTGAAATCCCGGGTCCCAAGAAACCCCCTAGTCCCAGATACACCGAGACAGTCGGCCACCTGGCAGTGCCAGGATCCGTTTTCCCTGGTGATGAGGATCTCATTCAGCAGAACTCAGAATTGCCATTTGGGTTTGTGCTGCCAGTAAGAGTCCTCGTCTGCGCCAGCGGTTCCCAGGCGCAGGTCTTTCCCTGAGCCAGTCATGAGCCCAGGCTGCAGCACGCGTGTACAGAGGGGTCTACGGCCCAGGCACTGGGGCCCACGTTGTCTGTGCACCTGTGGAGCCCAGCCCAGAGCCCACAAATGAGCATAAGGAGGATTCAAATCTAGAACATGCAAATAGACCATTTTAAGTTGCTTTTTCTGTACAAATAGCTCATTCTTTGTAAAGAGACCCTGAGTTCAAATAACACCTATAGGGATTATTTAGGGAGTTTTTGTTGGTGGTTGGTAATCAGAAGTGTCAAGGAAGGCCGGCAAATCCACATCAACAAGTGAAAACTTCAGTCAGAAAACTGAATGTCTGTGAACATCCAGATGTTTAGTGTCCTGCAGTCTCGGCCTCGACGTTGATCATGTGGAATTAAGCTGAGGGTATGAGGCAATGTTCTTAGAGCATTTCACACACAAAAATGTAAAGCTGGAATTAATATAGCAAAATGATAAAAGCCACATCCAGATAACATTTTCTTCAGAAGAAGCAAACACACCCGAACAACTTGGCTAACACCTATATTTAGTCATGAGGATGATATTAATTACCACCAAGTGGTTTTGTTCTTTATTAATAGGACATCGAGTGGTGTTTCCTGTCTCTAGTTTCCCAGAGGATGGAACAAGAACTGTCACTACATTCTACACACACCCGCCTGAAGCCGCCACGGGCAGCCTCCCAGAGGCTCAAGTACGGACATGACAGCACCCAGCCAAACACCTCCCTCATCCTACACGGCCTCACCGAGAACACTGATAGGAACTGTTTTAATTCCGATGGTTACCAAGCTGTACATACTCTTTAAGTGACACAATTATTATTTACAAATGAGGGTGTGCCTGCCTGGAGACATTTTTATAATTTTCAGAAATAATCATAACCACAACCTTGGGCAACATAAATAAGAAAAACTGAAAGAAGATACACTAACAATGCAGGCTTTACAAACTCTGATGTCTTTGGCATCATTTCATTTTCAAGAAGAGAATCAGTGACATCGAGCCAATGAAACGAGGAGGGGAGGAAACTAGGAAATAAAGACCTGATATATTACAAAATAACCAAGATATTTTAATAGCTGCAATTAAAACTAAAATAAAATTGACACTATCTAAATAATTCCATGGAACTCTTTATCAACTTAAAGAAAAGAACTTTAACACACACACACACACACACACAGGTAAAACAGTAAATGTCAAAGGGTGACGTTATCTTGTCCATTCATTCATTCATTTATTCATATTTTCATTTAACAAATATTTATTCAGAGCCTACCATGTGTTGGACACTAGGGTAGAGTGCTGAAAATGCATAATAACTGTCCTCAAAAAGTTCATGCTGTAGCAGGGGAGACAATCAAAGATAATCAAGGAATAACCTAGTGCGTGACGTAACTTAAATAAATCACAGTCTTTCCCACTTGGAAAGGACTTTATAAGATTCTTTCACATCCTTCTGTATCTTTCTGCATCGTTAGTTTAAAGCAAGTCTCATAAACAGAATGTGGTTGGGTATTCTCCAATACAATCTGAGATTTCCTGTCTTTTAACTGAATAATTTGTGTACTGATACTTTGACTTATTTCTGCCATCTTATTTTGTGTTTTCTATTACCACAGTTCTTGCTTCTTTTTCTCCATGTTCCTGTCTTATATAGGATCACTCTTTCTTTGTTCTGTTTTGTTTCTTTCTACTGACTTGAAGTTATAAGCTGTATTTCTATTCTTTTGCTGAGTTACCACTAAACATTTTAACGTGAACATGTAATAAAGTCACAAGGCACCAACGGCTCTATCTTCTCGCAAACAAAGTGAGGGACACGCACCCCTCCTGTCAGCCATATCATTACCTAGCGTTTAATTCCACTTTATTTTTAACTCTCTCTATTAGTCAATATTATCATTACTGGTTTTGGGGATTTTTTTACATCAATGCTTATTTATTTTACTAATATGCTTATCAGTTTTTTTGTTCTCCATTGGTTTCAATTTCCTTCTCACTGAAATGCAGGCATACTCTGAAAACTGATTCTTAGATTAACAATTTCTTGTTTTTAATTCCCAAACATCTTACAACTTATCTATTTCTGAATGCAATGCTTTCTTGGCTAACGTTTTTATAGAAAATTTATGTACATCTCAAAATTTAATCAACACTTTAAACAAAGCAAGCTGCAAGAGTCTAAAGTTTTATTCCATATACAATTGGTAGAATCATGTGAAGACATATTGAAAAGCCCACTGGGAGTCAGCAAAGGGCACATCTGTACGGTGTCAGCGCTGAAGAGAAGCACCGCGTGCTAATCCAAACCAGTGTTTGTTGATGGCCATATTCACTATCCTGTAATCAGGAAGTGATGCTTTAAGCATTTCTATATTTAGGCATTTGATAGGAGTTATCTGTCAAAGTTTTGCTCTATTTTGGTTGCATTTTAGGAAAGTAGTTTGTAATTTGGACTTGGTATATAATGAATTAGAATTTTTCCCATTCGATACAATGGGAAATAGGCTTGGCAGTGTTTTCATGTAGATTGCCTGATTTGGGGGAAGGAATTACTGGAGTTAAGTGGGCAATACGTGCATATTTTTAAGTAGCTCTTTAATGGACTCTAAATTATCTGCAATGTCTTCATTCTACTTTCACTTCTAATAACTTAGCTAAGTACTCATTCTAGGTTGACTGTTTTTGCCTTCTACAATTTAATAATATTATTTCACCATCTTTTGCTGTTATTTTTAAGAATTCTGTTCAATCTGATTATAATTCCTTTGTAGGTAATCTGTCTTTTTTCCTCTGAATTCTTTTACTATTTCTCTTGATTCTCTGATTTCTGCAGTTTTCATTGTGATATGCCTAGGTATAGATTTGTATTTATAACATCCTGTTCAGGACCCATTCAATCACTCAATATGTATTTATTGTGCACCTACTATATGCCAGGCCTGAGTACTAGGGATCAACAGAAAGCAAATCAGACAAAGTCCCCGTGTTCAAGCAGCCTACATTCTGGTGAGAGGAAACAGTAATTAAACAAAAGTCTCATACAAATACATTATGTCTGGTAATGGTAAGTGCTATGGAGAAAAATAAATTAAGGTATGGGGGATACTGAGTTCTAAGAAAGTACTAAATAAGGTGATCAGGAAGCTCTTTTGATGAGGTGACATTTGAGCAGATACTGAAGAAAATGAGGACACCAATTATGTATATATCTGGGGAAAGAGCATTATGAGGGAGGATATGGCACGTGTGAGAGCCCTGAAGTCAGAGCAGGTGTGGTCGAGGAATAGCACAGAAGCCAAAACGGCTGGACAGGAGAAGCGAGAGAGAGAATGGTAGTGGATCAAGTCAGACAAGCAAAAGTTAATGCACACAGACCCTACAGTCCATTGGAAGGACTTTGGATAGGCTCTGGGAAGCCACTGGAGTCTTAAATAACGGAGTGACATATGTCTAAAAGGCTCACTCTGTCTGCAGTGCAGAGGACAGACATTTTATTATGTAGGGAAGCAAGTATGGAAACAGGATGACAATTAGCAGGCCATCACAGTGGTCCAGAGGAAAGATGATGGAGATTTGAACCCTGGCAGTAGTGGTGGAGGTGTTGAGAAGTGATCAAATTCTGGATACATTGTGAGGGTAGAACTGATAGCATTTGCTGAACTGGATGTGGGGTATGAGATCAAGAGAAGATATAAGTATCACACCATATTTTGTGAACCAAGTAATTGAAAGAATAGAATAGTCATTTTCTAAGATGGGAAATTTCAAAAGGAAGAGCTTAGGGGGTGGGATAGGGGAAACCAGGAGTTTCCTTTTGAATATATTAAGTTTGAGATGTCTATTAGACATCCAAGTGGAGCTGTAGTGGAAGAAGCTGGATATAGGAATTTAAAGTTCAGAGAAGACCTCCAAACTGGAGAGAGAAATTTGGGAGCTGCAACATTTACTACCTACAGCCAGGTGACAGAGATGAGATTGCCTT
The DNA here is from genome assembly GCF_021613505.1 of Equus quagga. Classification (NCBI taxonomy): domain Eukaryota; kingdom Metazoa; phylum Chordata; class Mammalia; order Perissodactyla; family Equidae; genus Equus; species Equus quagga. The sequence goes on along the minus strand of NC_060275.1, from coordinate 54,543,675 downwards.
ACAGAACAGAGAAGGAGACTAAGCACTCAATGACTCCACAGTTTAAGGTCAGGAGATGAAAAGAAACTAGCAGAGGATGCTGGGAGGGAACAGGCAGAGCAGTATGAGGAGAACCAAGAGAGAGTGGTGCCTTAGAAGCCAAGTGAAGAAAGCATTTCAAAGAGAAGGGAGTGCTCAACTCTGCCAACTGCTGCTGATTGCACGTAATGAGGACTGAGATTGCACCGCCGGATTTAGCAATGTGGAGATCCTGGGTGACCTCTCTGTGGAGGGATGCAGATGAAGTCCTTATGAGAAGGGGACCAAGAAAGTCTATGAGGAGAGAGAGTGTAGGTGGGGGACATAGGCAACTCTCTGAATGAGTGTTGCTGTAAAAAGAACAGAGGAACGGAGCAGCATCTGGGGGACGGGGGACAAGGGAAGTTTAATTTATTTCACAAAGACATGTTATTGGGATACGTTTGCTGACAGTTAATAAGATAGTAGAGAGGGAATAATTGATAGAGATTAAGAGAGAGAGAACAATTGCTGATGGGAGACTGTGCTGCTTCATTCTGAGGACTCAAAGTTTTCTTCATTTCTAGAATATTATCAGCCTCTCTGTCTTCAAATAATACATCTTCTTGATTCTCAGAATACGTTCATTCCAGAACTCATAACCAGATGTGTTGGATCTCCTTAGTCTATCATTCACATCACTAGATCTTTATTCAAATTTCCATTTCCTTACCGTTCTGTACTACATTCCAGGTGATTTCGTCTGCTCTACCTTCCAGTTAAATAATTCTCCCTCTGACTATGACTAATTTGTTCTTTGATCCATCTGTTAAATTCTAAATTTCAGTACTTTTCATTTTTACAATTTCTATTTTCTTTTTCTTTTTTTTTCTTTTTTTTTTTCCTTTTTCTCCCCAAAGCCCCCCAGTACATAGTTGTATATTCTCCGTTGTGGGTCCTTCCAGCCGTGGCAGGTGGGATGCTGCCCCAGTGTGGCTCAATGAGCAGTGCCATGTCTGCACCCAGGACCCGAACCAATGAAACACTGGGCCGCCTGCAGCGGAGCACGCGAACTTAACCACTCGGCCATGGGGTCAGCCCCTCTATTTTGTTATTTTTCAAATCTGCTTATTCTTTTCTTATAAAGTCATTATCTTCCTATTTCTATAATTTACTTCTGTTCATTTCAAGCATTTTTATTCTGTGTCTCTTTCAGACTGTTCTATTTTCTCCCCTTCTTGGGTGCCAGTATTCCCATTTATTGCATCTGGTGACTTTGCATCATGGTGGCTTTGTTCCTCATGGAGTTTGTAATTTTTTTAGCTTATCTTCAGCAAAAGTTGTTTTTCAGTAGGAGTCCCATGCAGCCCTGCTTGGGCAAGGGTACCTTTGGAGAAATTTTTATATTTGCTTCTAGTTTTCAGTCTGACCCAAAGACATTGTTTTTGCAGTCCCCCTTTCAAAGGCCAGTGGCTCTTTGAGTGTCCCACATTGAGGGCCTCAGTCCCAGTCCTCAAGACCGTGTCTTGTCACCATGTATTAAAACTCTCAGCACCCAGCTCCTAAGACCTACACCATGCCCATTACACGCGGGTCATCTCAGCACCAGCTGTAGCTCCCCGCTCTAGGTTTGAGGTTTTTTTGAAACCCAAAACTTTCCCTTTCCTTCTGGCCTAACTATATATTTTAAAGTATTTTCTGAACACTTTTTTAATCTAACATTTTTATGCGTAGGGTCAATCTACCAAATATGGTAAACTCAGAAGTCCAGCATAAAATACTGGTCCCAGAACACTTTGACTAAACTCAAAATTGAAGTTGGCCTCAAAATTCTTCTCAACCCAGGGAACAACGACTAATTTGTCAAAGCTGGCATGGGAAATGAAAACTTTTCCATCTCTATGATATACAGAAAGAGCAATTACTTTTTTTTCTCAGGCAATTCAGGGAAGATTCATTAGCAGATCTCTATGGCGCCATAGAGAGAATTCCTGATTCCCAGCCTTTAGCTGTATTTCTTAAAACTAGAGGGTGTCTAAATGGGGATCAAAATAATAGTAACAAGCAAATGCTCTGCAGGCAGTCTTCTTGCTTCCTCCAGTGTGCCTGTATGTGCGAAAATGAAAACCTAATCCTGCCTTGGGTGTATCGAGGAGGAAGAAAGCATTTTTTAAACATCTGGAGCATAAGAAGTCATTGATTTTGTGGACTTTATTATTTTTATTTTTGAATAGATAGCCCTTAATATATTGAAAAAAATTTGTATTAGGTTAAAAAATTACAATACATAAACATTTTAATATACGCCCAATAATACTCATATATTTTTACCAGCCAAAGTAAAATAGAGATAGCAATTATCCCATTAATCTTCTTTGTTTATAAAGTTGTTGGTATTTTTAAATCTGAGACAGAAGTTCTACTTGCAGCATAGATAATTCCATTCTATTGTCTTTAATATATTTCCAACTTTACTGATAGCTTGAGTTTTCCTGAAAGTGGAAATGTCGTCATGAAGTAAAACACCCTGTTGAATTGGGCAATAATCAACATGTAAAACAAAAACATTATGTAATTTTTTAATTTAATTACTTCAAACTCCTCCTTCTTCGTGGATTGTTAAGCTCCCTTTGTTCTGTAGATGCACCCACCACTTCCAGCCTCTCACCGGCTCCAGCTTAATCAAGGTATCTCAAAATCCGTAAGATGAGTAACACAGAGCTCATCTTCCTTTTTGCTGTCTAGACCCCAAATAAGAGAAAGGTAAAACTACTGCTCAGCTACAGAATGAAATACAAAGCTGCTCCATACCGTTCATATCCCTCCACTCTCTGTCTACACATATGCACATATATTACATATATATACACACACACATATTATACATATATATTCATATATATATGTACATATACAATTTTATATTGTCATTTGACCAACATTTAGGCCTTAGGAACACGTATCTAATTTTAAAATAGAAATGAATAATGAATTATGATTCAAGCCGAAAAAAATACCATGATATTTCAAGAACGCATAAATTCCATGTATGGAAAGAAGTTCATGCTGTAAAAAGACAGGCCACTCAGGAAGATGGTTAAGCACACAGGCTTTGAAGTCAGCCACTCTGATTCCAAGTCTGACCTGGCCACTCACAAGCTGTATAAGGTTCAATAAATATTTATTTTTCTGGGTTTTCTGGAAAGTGGAGAGAAGAATCATACCTCTCAGAATTGTGACAAATAAGCTAATACATTTAAAGCAATTAGTCCACTATCTAGAACATAGCACGAACAGTAAAGGTTAGTTATTGTCATCCTTATCATTTTAAACAGACAGACAGTCTTTATCTCACGATTTTATTTTCCCCCAGGAACAAGTATCACAATGCTTTTCAAGCAGTACTGAAAACGTGAGGCCAAACTACTGCCCGACTAAGAATAGCATTACTTCTGGGCAATCAAAATAAACATCTCCTTTAACCCTTGGATTCTAAATGAATGCCTTCAGACCACGTATTTAAAATGCTCGTTCTCATCAAGTACTGGAGGTGGGTAATAATTTCTGCTCCAAAGAAACAGATAACATTTCATTTGATTATCACTATTCCAGTTACTTGAAAAAATAAAGTTTGTGACTGGGACGTAAATATATCTGGACTCCCACTTGGGTCATCTAAAACATACACTCAGACTTTTTTGTTTGTTTATTTTTGTCCTGTTTGTTTTCTAGAAATAGGATCATATTATGCACACTATACACAGTTTCTTGCATTTTGTCTCACCTTTCAATACTTCATGGAAAGCCCTTCAGTTCCACTGGTGTAAATCCCGTTCATTCTCATTAATGGCTGCATAATATTCCATTACCAGACAATCATGTTATCACCAGATTTTTGTTGTTTTACTCTGAGATTTTATTTTTCTTTCTGTTTTGTTACTATGAATAATCCCTCAATATGATTTCCAGAGAGTCCATTCCTGGGAATCTATATCATAAAAATACCAGTCCCTAAGAGGGACTTCTGGGTCAAAAGGTGCATGAATTTTGAATATATTCTTCCAGGTAGTCTTCCAAAAAACCTTAAATGACTCACATTTCTATCAACACAGAAATGCTGAAAAGAATTCCCAAGGATCTGGAGGGAGCACCCACCCTGTCCACTACAGAGTGGAAGAAAACAAAATCAAAATCTAAGAAGAGAATGCTTAAGCCTATTATCGTCCAGTTGAAACAGCAAAATATACATGGTATTAAAGACTATAAATATGAAGACTATACAGATACGTAGAAAAGTGTGTAGGTAATCTTAAATAAGGTCATGGAAACGGGTGCAAAAATGTCCTCCGTACTCTGTAATATACTATACTCGTGTAAAGTATTATTACAGAATGAAAAAAGCAGAACTCAAAATTATACTTCTCTATCACAACCATGGAAAACCTATATTTAAGTATAAGTGGAGATGCGTTTTAAGTAAAATTTAAATAAGATTATTTTAATAAAAAATTCTGGAATAAAATTATTTTAATAAAAAATTGTTTTTAATAAAAATTAACTATAATAAGATATATCAAAATGATAATAGTGATTCTTTGTGGGTATTTTTTCCTTCTTTTTAATTGCCTGTGTTTTCTTTCATGAAATCGATTACTTGAAAACTTTTTTCAATGTGAAAGTGCCTCTTTGCAGTAGAGGGCATCGATGCCATTTTTAGCCTGAATTAAAGTAAGGGTTCATCGCCACATGTTGCAGGAGTCCCACACATTCTGATATCGCTCCCATCACTCAAGGTCCTGCACAGCTCTGTCAGGAGGAGAACTCATCTGCATGAAGTAGTGTGGCACAACTGTTGGCTCTTCTCCAAACCCATTTCTTTCTTTCTTGGCACATAGCTAGACACCTTCCCAGCACCACATGTAGGTGTGAACCTGGGACCAAATTCTGGCCAATGGGATCTGAGCAGAGTAGCATGTGCCATTTCCAGGGGGGCCGAAATAGCCTTTCCACGCACAATGCTGCAGGCTCTTTTTACTTCTGTGGGCTTGATGGAAATGAGCATGAAGATCTAAGAGGCCACACACTGATGAGCTCCGATGTGACAGAGCCCAAGTGTGGAACAGCCTGCTCACCATCGCTGCTTGGAGAAGAGCTGCCCGCTAATCAGAAGTACTCATTTTAGATTTGATGTGAGCAAGATATTACGCTCTAATTGTGTTAAGCTACTCAGATGTGGTTGTTTGCAAAAAAAGAAAAGAAACTCTAAAAGGAAAAGAACAGAGATGGAGAATGACAACAAATCCAGTTTGAAAGTACAATAAAAGTCAACTTTGAATAATTGGCTTTCTACAGCTATTCCACATCAGTGGTGTTTACATAAGAGTAGTTTCCTCCACAGTCTTTAGCAACTCATGAATCACAGTCCTTATCCTCACTCAGAGACAGCTATAGGGACAAACGAAATGAACAAGCAATGAGAGTGAACGAACCTGAACTCTCCTCACAGCTTGCTGGCCAACTCCCACAGGCCCACATGCTCATGGTTCAACCTTTATCCTGGTCTTGAAAGCTTTGTGGAACAAGCAGAATATTGTTCCCAGGTGTGAGGGGGATATCCCAATGTCTTTACTTCACCCCAATATTCAGTTGTTACCAGAACCCCCATCATCCTCAGACACATCTTACATTAAACATGTGACAAACTTGAGCAGCCTGGGTTGTGTGACTATGGTGAAGATGTATTCACATGGCAGTTGGAAGACCTGGGTCCCAGGGCCAACAGATAAACCTCTGAAGCTTGAACAGAGGCCCTAAATCTCCTATAACTGATTTTTCATCTGTAAAACAGACGTCAAGGAGATTACGGGCCACTTACCTCACAGAGCAGTTGTGAAGGGCAAAGTGAGATCACAGGCTTAAATAGGACGCGAGGCATTGTATTTATTTCTAGAACTGGCAGAAATACAAAACTAACTGACTTCCTAGCATTGAGGAAATTGTCTGAATACTGTTTCATATGGACTTTTATCCCAAGGTTTGAGGACCCCTCAAACTCTTCCTCGCTTTGCCTAAATGAGCCCGCCTGTGGTCCAGCTCTTCAGCCAATGAGGGGTTAGCATAGATCTGGGGTCCTGCTTTAAACAGTTACAAGTGCCTATACTCGTCTTGATCAATCCAGCGCTACCTTGAACTAGAATATTCAATAGTTACTGTGTTAATAAGTCTTCTGCATAGTATTTCCTGTTCCTATTTAATGTCCAGGAAACTTCATACACTTATCAGAGGGCGTTTTCAATACTAGAATGGCACATCACTTTCCCTGGACCGTCTTGTTGCTGTTACAAGCCATTCTTCTCTATCGTGTTCTTGGCCTCTACTTTAACACAATGTCTCCAATCCTAAAAATGTCCAGCTCACCAACGTCACTGAGAGGCCAGATTTGAAGGATGCTTGCAGGGCAATACAGGAAGTGCAAATTTGGCTGTGCTGTTAAGTGCATTGAGAGGAACACCAGTTCATGGTCACATTCAGTACAGCTGCTTGATGTATTAACTTGCATTCAGGAGTCCAAAATTTCATGTGTTGCCGCTTCCTGTTTCCAGTTTGGAAGGAACTAGTCAGGTCTCTCTGCCGTTACACAGTCAGCTCGAGGTGGTGAAGCTGGCTAGTGAGCTCTCTGTGTTATCCGCAGATTGGAACACGACACGTCTTCATCCTGAGCTTCTGCAAGGCTCCGACAAGCAGACAAGAAGACAGATGAGCTCTCGGGGTGGAAGAGTTCTCCTCTGTTGCTGTAAGTCCCACATAGGACAGATGGGACACTGAATTTGAGGCCAGTTCACACAAGGCCTGTCTTAATGAAAATTATTTCATAATGCTCATGATCTAGAGCCACAAGTTGCTCTCTACGGGAGTTTCAAAAGGGCATATTTTCATGCCTAAATTGGGTGCTATGCCATGATGATTACGAATAAGAAGAATTAAAAGTTCCAAGAAAACTGAAAGACAAAGGAGAGAGAGAAGGAGAGAGAGAGAGCCAGCACATCTCAGAACTGATTGAGACGACAAGACTTGACCTTGACTTCCTTGACTTGAGGGTCAGAATTAGGCCCATCAGAGAGGTGGCTGTGTGTGGACTGGATGCAGCTGGAACAATGTTCAGCTATGTTTAAAAGGCAGTATGCTATAAATGGTTAAGAATACAGATACTGAAGCCAGACTACCTGGGTTTAAGCCAGAGTTCAGTCTCTACGTCTCAGAATGACTTTAAGCAGACTACTTACTCTGTGACTCAGTTTCCTCATCTGTAAAATGAGCATCATAAGCATGCTTACTTCTTAGAGGATTAAACAAATTAATGCCTATAAAGTGCTTAGAACAGTGGCTGGTACCCAGAGAGCTATGTACATGTTTACAATCCTCACCATCACTGCTTCCTTTCAGGGACTTGGCCAATGAGCTCTGCCATTTCTCCATTTTAAAAATGTCTCCTGATTGTGGCAAGGAACTGGTGAATCCAATACAAGCATGCAGAGAAGAGGGAAGGAAGCAAGGCACAGGGTGGTGATGCGAGAGGGTCGAGGGAGATGGGTCTCAAACTGGGTGAGGAGGTGCAGCTGATTTAACTCAGCTCGATTCGCCTCGACATTTACTGAGCATCTGCTTGTCAGGCATGTGCTAGACGAGGGGGTTCTGAGATGAACAGGACGCGATGCCAGGCTCAGCTACAGTCAATGAACCGAGTTCCAGGTCAGCCAGACTCCTTCCTCACTGCCATGCCCATTTCTACGCCTAGCCCTCTGCAAAGGTGGTGTCCCCTCGTCTCCCGCCATCCAGACCTTACCTGTCCTTAAGGACAGTCCCCAGAGCCCCTGCCTCCTGAAGCCCACCACAGTCACTCCCACCTGCCCTGATCTCTCCATTTTCCGGGCTACCACAGCAACTGCAGTCAGTTGATATGAATTTAAGGAGGGTAACAGGCTACTAAAGAAAAGATTTCATTTCTTACTATTCATCCTAAGTGGACTTCTCTGTCTCCCTCCTCCATACACACACACACGGACATAAGCGAGGGTGCAGAGGAAAAGCCCAGACTCAGGGTTCAGACCAGCTCTACCACTACAAGATCTTGAAAAAGTTAGTCAGCTTCTCTGAGCCTCTGTTGCCCCATCCTCAGATTGGGAGTGATACTATGCACCTCCCTTGAGGGGCAGTGCCTAGCTCATAGTAAGTGCCCCCTTCATGGTAGGTTTTCTCAGAATCAGACACTTAATAGGTCTTATTTCATTTCTTGATTTACTTTGCCACTGACTTTTCAGGATGAAATCGTATGGGAGGCAGAAGAGTGTAAGAGTTCAAAGTGGGGCTCTAAATTCATCTCTGTTTCCTTGCTGTGTGGCCCTGGGCAAGTGACCTAACCTCTTTCTGACTTCATTTCCTCATCTATAAAATTGGAATAATAGGGGTCCAGCTCACTGAAGTTTCATGAGGATTAAATGAGATCATGTATGCAGGCACTTAGCACATTGTAAGTGTTCAGTAAATGTTAGCTGTTACATATCATTATTAGTAGTATTGTCACTGTCATTATCTTCACGGCTGAGCAATATGCAGAAGGCAACTGATATCACTAAACAGAGATGTGCTTTGAGCAACCTTCGTGTGCTGTGGAAAGTCCTCGTTCTCCTCTCCTTTCTTACATTGTCCAGTGGGTAGCTGGAATTATCTTCTTGACGCCCCTAACCTCCGCCTTGTGGGCGATTTATTCTATGAAGCACTTATTCAGCGTGTTGAACGTGTTTGATCTCGCTTTTGACTTGTAGAGCATCAAGAGGAAAATACTGTGTGATGTGTATACAATGATATCATGGTTTCCTTCCAAATCTAACAGAGCAGGAAAGATAATGCAATGTTTAATGCAGGCTTGCTGTTTAGCTGTCTGAATGGAGGGATCCAGGCCATAAAACCGACACCATTTACCCATTGCCTTTGAAGAAAAGTAACTGTTAAACATAAAGCAGAAAGAATCTTCGGGATAACTTTATCACTATGATCAGCCTATTAGTCTAATATGGTCTAATCCTTTCCTGGACTATTTACTCAGGCACATTAAGCGCTCCTTGGTTAACCCTCGCTAGTTCTGCTCGTCTCCAGTCGGGGCGACATGTTCTTTCTGGACTGCTCTTATACAGAATGTGAAGGATACCCGATCACCTTGTGCAAAGGACAAAAGAACATCGTGGTGTCGGTTCCAACAGCGCTCCCATGTTTGTGTTTCCAGCAAATACCCAATCCTTCCATCTTTCACCAGCTTGTGTGTGGGGAGGGATGAACAAAATGTTCTAACATGAGCTTGTTTCAAAATTTCTACCAGGGAAGCAACTGGAGGGATTTAGCAGAGAAGCTGTGGGTGTGTTATTCTGGTCATGCTTAAGGAACTTGGAAGACAGACTCAGAAAATGGGGGCGGCGGGGGGGCGGTTAGGCAGAGAGAACTTGGCAGTAAAACAAAAGTGAACCAACAAAAACAACACAACCTGGACGGGGACTTGAGGAGGCGAGCAGAGAAAGGGGGCATCCACTTGACAACTTGGCCAGAAATCTGGACACTGTAAGAGACAATTTAGTGCTGGGTCATGCCCTGGGCTGAATTTATTGCTCTTTCCTTGTTAACTCGCTTCATGTTTAAAGTCAAAACTGCCATAGCCTCCACGAGATTTTTATCTTCGTCATTTGCATGATCTGCCTCAAAATACATACTCCGAAAGGAGTCTCCTCAACTTTGAGGTGTCTTACCCCAGTGAGGGAACGACCCCTCCCATCAGAGCGAAGAAAGCAGAGATGCTCTTTTAGAGATGGTGAAATGGGCTTTTAATGGCAATGTGTGCTCTGAGAGATGAAGTGGGGGGAGCACCGGGCGCGGTGGAAAGGTAGCAGGGACACAGGTGAGCAGGACCCATGGAGGCCTGCGCAGGAGGAAAGAGAAGCGCGCCCGACCCGCAGGCCGCAGACAGAGCGGAGCGGCCATCGCCCCTTGTCGCGGCGTGTGGTTGCAAAGACAGAGGGGCGAGAGGCCTCTGCTCTCTTCTTCCACCCCGGGAGGGGAAACCGTAATATGAAGCCCCGTTTTGCTAGATCCAGGTGAGTAGGAAAGATTTCCTCCTGAACCACAGATAATGTTACAAATGAGGTGTGTTACGAATCCAGCACGGACATCACCCTGGGGCGCAGAACACGGAGGGGCGCGCCCCTCCCGCTCGTGCCCGGGAAGGCCCCAGACAGGCGGGAGGCACGGTCTCCACGCTCCTCCAACGCGAGGAGGCCGCGATTCGGAAGGCGACATTAAAAATGCACAACGTGCCGGCCGCGGAGGCTAACGATGTTTACACAGACATACCTCGCCAGGGACCGGGCCCAACATTCCGCGCCCGGCGCGAAGACCGGGAGCGCGCGGCCGCCCCGCCCCCGCCCGCCGGCGCCGCAACCTGGACTTGACCCCCGCGAGCCGCCGCCCCGCCGGAGCCGGGCGCTGAGCCGGCCCCCAGGCGTCCCCGCGCCGCAGCCGGCCTCGGCCGGAGCCTCCGCACGCCGGGGCCGTTTGTTTGCGATGGGGGAGGAGCAGGAAGAGGGCTTTGTCTCCAAGCGAGCGGTAACAGAGGAGGGACGGCTCTGCAGCGAGCGTCAGAAGCAGCCAAGTGGAGGTGTGCAAGCCCCAGGTCGGCTGCGACTCGGAGGTCCCCGGCCCTCCGCGCTGGGTGACGCTGGGCAAGACGCTCCAGCTCTCTGGGCCTCCGAGTCTCAACTGTAAAACCGCGGCACCGGGCTAGGGCCCGCCAGCCCGAACGTTCTGTGATTCTAAGCCCGTCCTGTTTGTCTCACGTGGATCAAGACTCCTGGCAAAAGGAAAGATAACTCTGTAACTAGGAATTAGCTGAAGCGCATCTCTAGAGGCTGAAAAAGAAAAATGTTTCAAATAACCCCAAACACTAGAACCCAGTGCACTTTAACTCTTTTACTTGTAGAAATTATTTCTTTAGTAACAAAGGAAATTGATTAGAGTCAGTACTGGAAATAAAACGTGCTTGGGTCGTTTGTCTTGCGGAGGAAGCATAAATCCATAAATCCTCGGGTCTGTAAGAAATAAAACTCTCTTCATTTCCAAAACAGGCAGATCTGAACAAGTCTCCTTTCTTCTTTCTAAATCTTTGCTTTTAGCCACCTAAAATCAGTGGCTTTCTTTGACTGAGATTCATATTATCTTTAAATAAAGGGAGAAAAGAAAGCCCCGTTCTGCAGCTGTGGCTTGGGAAAGCTTCGCCCAGAAAGAAAGATATTTAGATTTTTTTCCGAGAGGGTCTTCGGTCTGAAGCAGAATGATTTTATATCTCCCAAAAAATGTATATAAAATAATTTAGGGGCCTGCCAGGTAGCATAGTACTTAAGTTCCTGCGCTCCACCTCGGCAGCCCAGGGTTCACAGGTTCAGATCCTACGCGGACCTCCACACCGCTCATCAAGCTGTGCTGTGGTACCATCCAACATAAAAAAGTGGAGGAAGACTGGCACGATCTTCCTCAAGCAAAAAGAGGAAGATTTGGAACAGATGTTAGCTCAGAGCCAATCTTCCTCACCAAAATAATAATAATAATAATTTATAGACTAGTGTTTCACAAATGTACAATATGAATCTTGAGGTATCTCTGGTCCAGTTACATGGCCAAATATACTGCGTGTGGATGATTCAGAGGCTGGCTCATCTTTCCCCACATCCTCTAAAACAGTAACGTCAACATTAAGGATTATTATATTTCTGACATTCGTGGGCTTAAAAATAATGAGCGGAAAAGTGATTGATTCAAACTCTAGTTGTTACCAAAACAAGGTAACAAGGTATTCAGTGATCGTGAAGTATTCGCGGTGCACGAGCTCACTGCAGTTAACCTCCTGAGTCATCTTTCAAAGTGCCCCAGTGAAGTCTTCGGCCGGATTCTCAGCTCCTCCTCCACCTCGCTCCTGCCCTCCCCCAACTTTTCCCTCTCCCATTGGCGGTCCCCACGCTGGCCTTGGACAGGAGGAGACAGAGTTGCCGCAGTGCCCATGCCGCTCCTCCCCCAGCTTCCCAGGGACAGTCCTTGCAGTGGGGTGAGTTTGTTGTGCTGACCTTGTGAGCCAGTGGCCCGCACAGAAGGACACTGTGCGGTCCCTGGAGTTTTCTGGCCTCGTTTGTCCATGTCCCTATCCATGAGGCGGTCAGGGGAAGGGGAGAGAGGAAGTGGGAAAGGATGGATATGAGGACACACAGAACAAAGGACTGCAGCTGCTTTGATGACAAGGAATAATTGGAGTTGTGTTTTCCTTGAAGAAACTGTTTTAAATCGAAGATGGGCCTGGTGTTTACAACACCCTAACTGAACTCTCCTCTCACTTCCTGCTACGTATTCCCAGCCTCCTCTCCTACTCAAGGCCAGTGCCACATGCTCAGGACACAGACCCCAGGGCCAAGTGCCCTGCGTCCAAATCCCATTTCTGCTTCAGCTCTCTGGACCGCAGTTTCATCACCTACAAATGCGAATGCTAATAGTTCTAGCTTGTAAGGGTGCTGTGAGATTTAAATAACCTATCGTATGCGTAGAGCAGTGCCTAGCAGTGCGTGCAACTTTCTAAATGTTTCCCTCGGTGCTTGTTTCACTTGGGTTGCCTGTCCCAGCTGGAGGTCCGCCTGCCTTACTGCTGCGCCCTGCCATTCTGAGCAAGGATCACACCTTGTCTTGTCCAGGAAGCAGGGGAGTGTTACCAGATGCGCGTTTGAAAAGATGTCATGCAGAATCTAAGTGTAGAAGACTCAGAAAAAAACCCTTCCTGGGAAGGCTGCCATTTATTAAATCCAACTCAATAAATGCTAGTTTGTACACTATTCTGTTTAAGCTTTACAATGGCCCCAAAGTAAGTATTTTTACTTCATTTTATAAGAAGGAAATAAAGACTAAATGAGGTTAATAACTTTCCGCTGGTCACACAGCTAGGATCAGAACACAACGATAATAAATAACACTTACTGACTAGCTGTTATGGGCAAGGCATTAAAAGCATTGCATGCTTTCACTCATTTAATGCTCGCAGCAACCCCGTGGGGTGGATACCCTTATTCTCCCCATTTTGCAGCTGAGGAACTGAGGCGGAGAGGATAAAGTACTTGCCCAAAGCCCCACAAGTACCAAGTGAAGTGACAGAGCTGCGGTTTGAGTGAGGCTGGCTGGCTGCCGACTCCCGGGCCCAACCCCAGCACACATCACCTCTGCTTGTCTACTCCCATGACGGGAGAGCCTGGCGCACTGACCCCCATTGCCAAGGGCTGCTGACCCCATCCAGAAAGTCCTGGAGAACTGCAGATCTGTGAAGGGCAGACCCATGAGAAACACTGGTCTCCCAAATATCATCACTCCCTGCTTGAATTTTCAGCACAGAAAGATTTTGACTTTTTTTGTTCTGTTTTTTGTTGTGGTTTTCAGGAATCATAACATAACTTCCATGTGTTGAGAAAGGGTGACCTTTTCCTGTCATTTTCAAGGGTTCTGTCCCCTGAATATTTAAGAATAGATGACCCTCAAAACTTTCCACCGGGCCTGAGCTGGCTCCGATGTGGAAGCTGCACAAAGCCCCTGCGAACAGCCCACGATGAATCTTCCACAAGGCTCAGGAAGATCCAGGGAGCAGGCTGGCCAGGGGAGATGCGCAGGCACAGCTCCTCCTGAGCAAGCGGCACATGGCGCCGACCTGTGAGCCAGGCCAGCCTCAGCCCCGTCCCTGGCGGTGCCTCTGCACCTTGACCTCCAGCTCTCCAAAGTGCTCAGAAAAACATCGCCCGCTGAGGCTTCCTGTTGTTCTTTAGCAAAGCGAGACATTCGCCTGCTTTCTTCCCTTTTCTCCAAACAGGCTTGTGTTTAGAAGTTATTTAAAGTATTAAAAGTAAAAGTTTAACTCTTTCACCTTCCCAAAGACATTCTTCTAGAATTGACATACGCAAACATCTTGGTAACAATTTGATAAGGTAAAATGAATTTCCTTTGGAACTGAGAATTCAATAAGATGATCAGGAGCCAGCCCCGTGGCCGAGTGGTTAAGTTCATGCATTTCACTTCGGTGGCCCAGGGTTTCACCAGTTCGAATCCTGGGCGCGAACATGGCACCACTCATCAGGCCACGCTGAGGTGGCATCCCACATGCCACGACTAGAAGGACCCACAACTAGAAATACACAACTGTGTACTGGGGGGCTTTGGGGAGAAAAAGGAAAAATAAAATCTTTAAAAAAAAAAAAAAAGATGATCAACCAATGTGGCTGCCTGGCTTTTCATTTTATTGTGCTGTAAAGTTGGGAAACCCCTGGTTTACGCACACAGCCACTCTCTGAAGCCACAGGAAAACAGAGGTTCGCAGAGCCAGGATGACATTAACCCTGTTTGAGGCTGTCCCTGTCAACAGTGAGTAGCAGTATATACCCCTATCTGAAGAGATCAAGATTTGCCCCTAGAGCTTAATCTAATTCAATTAACATCTAATAAGATTCTTTGGCTCTAGGTTAGCTGGACATAGGAGAGATGAAATAATAGCTAACACGAACATGTGCCACGTGAGCACGTTACATGTAGCAACTCATCTTGACAGCAACCCTAAGAAGTAGGTACTGTTATTATCCCCATTTCATAGATGAGAAAACTGAATCACAGAGAAGTCTAGTAACTTGCCCAAAGTCACACAGCTGATCAGTGGTGGAGCTGGGATATGAACTCACGCATTTTGTCTCCAGAGGCCATGTTCTTAACTACCACAAAATACTGTGTTTCTCTAATTTAAGCAGGTGATTCATATTTCCGTGAGGGTGGAACAGAAAACACAGGTGACATAGAGAAATGCTGAAGAGAAAAGGCTCTGCTGCCACGCCGCCTGGTCCAGTCCTGACTCTGAGCTTATTACACGTGCAGCCTTGGCTTGGTCTTAACCTTTATCTGCGTCAGCCGCTGCTGAATGGGGAGGCTAAAAGGACCTACCCACAGGGCCGTGTGGGGATTAGATGGCAGAAAGTCTGCGAACGTGGCCATTGTTGTTCCAGGTACACAAGCCCTGTCTGAAACCCAGGGGTCCACATGTGTTTGGGATTCGGAATTCTTCCAATTTTAGAAGAGCAGTTCAGTGCATACCTTGAATCACATAACTCCTGCCATGAGTTTTGGGGAGCATCCTGTAAGCAAACGCATTATTAATTCTGCAGTAATCCATTTGTCTCTCTAAGTGGGTAAATGAAGATTCTGAGGGCCTCATGGGAGTTCAGGTTTAAGCACCCAAGGAGTCAGGAAAAACTTGCAGTGTCCACGGCTTGTGCATTTCGGATGGGGAGAAGGCAGGATGGAGTGTGTGCCTCCAGTGAGGTCTGAAGCAGGCTAATGTCCCTAGAGGGCATGACACCAGGAAGCGAAGGGTGTCAAAAGGTATAAACTTCCAGCTATAAAATAAAAATGTCACTGGACGTAATACACAGCATGGTGACCATAGTTAATAATACTTTATTGAATATTTAAGAGTTGCTAAGAGAATAGATCTTAAAAGTCCTCATCAGGGGCCGGCCTGGTGGCACAGCAGTTAGGTGCACACATTCTGCTTCAGCAGCCCGGGGTTTGCGGTTCAGATCCCTGGTGCGGACACGGCACCGCTTAGCAAGCCATGCTGTGGTAGGCGTCCCACATGTAAAGTAGAGGAAGATGGGCACAGATGTTAGCTCAGGGTCAGTCTTCCTCAGCAGTTAACTCAGGGCTAATCTTCCTAAAAAAAAAAAAAAGTCCTCATCACAAGAAAAAAAATTCTGTAACCATGTGTGGTGACAGATGTTAACTACACTAATTGTGGTGATCATTTCCCAACATGTAGAAGTATCAACTCCAAAGGAAAGCTGCAGATAACACCCGGGAGGTGACTAGGGTGGAGACAGACACCAGGGGCCCTGGGAGGGAGACTTTCGTCATCGTGGGGGCAGCTGGGGTGCTGGGGGACAGGCGGGGAAGCAGATCAGCGGTCCTCCCGCACCATCCCTCGTAATCCCGGGGCAAAGGAGCAGGTACTGGGGGTTAATGGCAAGGGCACCAGCTAAGAGGTAGAAGGGGAGCACAGGGGCTTCAGCTCCCCAGCAAAGGCCTCTTTTTCACCCCTCTGAAAACAAGAGGGATTCTGTGGGACTTTTCACAAATGTGTGTCACTGGCGCATCTATTAAGCACTTGCTGAGTGCCAGGCATCGGCTTGTGCTGTCTGTGCAACATTTAATCCCCAAGGAGCCCTGAGGAGTAGGTGTGGCCATCATTCCTGTTTTACGGATCTCGGGCTGTTCTGTGGGGTTTTGCCCAAGATCTTGCAGCTAGTGAAGGAGAGAGCGGGCCTCCCAGCAGACCTCCCCTGGAGTGAGGCCCACGCCACGGCTCACAGATACAAAGCAGTGGTGGCATTAGGGCCTCGGCTGCCATACGTAACTCATTTCCATTCCTATTACTGAGATTCAGCTCTTAAAAGATCAGCCTGCCCTTCTAGAAAAAGACAAAAATGAGCACAAATGCACACAGCTCTGCCTTTCAGCTCAGAAGCATTGTGCCCAACAGCTAAAATAGACCATTTGGAATTGGAGAGGAAGGCAAACAGAAGCCCTGATTGTTGTAGTTAATTCAATTTAATTAAAGCCAGAAAAGCAAACCACAGTTCTGCAGCGGGTACTGACTGCTCTGATTGCTTGGAAGGCTCAGAGGAGTCCTGCCCTTAACTGATGGGCAGAGACCCCAGCGGCCACCACTCAGCCCCCACTGCAGGCCTCTGTGCCTTGACGCGGCCAGATACTCTTTCGTACACTCTTTCTCTTCCCGAGTCTCCAGTTCTGAAGGTGAGTGGCTGTGGTCCTTTCTCAGGTGTAGTACAGATCACACTTGTGTCCCCTTTCCCCAAGAAGTCCAAAAAGCTGAGCGAAATTTTCCATTTCCTTTCCCTTTTCTATCTGTTTTCTCTCCATCTCTCAATATTCTGTCCCTCTCTGCCTCTGCATTCTCTTCCTGTTCCCCTTCTTGTAGCCACCTTCAGCGGACCCAACACCTCCATCTCCCTGGAAGGCCAGTGACCTCCTTGGCAAGGCCAAGCCAGGCCGGTGGGCATCGTGTGAAGACAACACAGGATGCTGGTCAGCAATTGCTATGGGCCAGGCCCTGAGCCAGATGCCACGTGCAAAGACAGACCCTGCCCTCAACCTGCGCACAGTCCAGATGGGAGACATGCCCAAGAAAACAGCCACCCATGGTGAGGGTGATGCTACTATGGCAGAGGTACCGCCTGTAATGACAAGGGCACTGGAACGGGGACACTAACCCTGGATGAGGGTATTGCCTAGAGAGGAGACTTTTCAGGTGGAGGGAATGTCGGGTAAGAAGGCCCAAGGAGAGGGAGCGCGTGAGCACGCAGACAACTGCTAGAGGCTTAGCCGGCCGACAAGTCCTGTGTGCTGGGCCTCTACCCACCCCGCCAGCCCCATCTCTTCTCCTTCTGTCTTCTATTGCCAGCTCATCTTGTATCATTCAGTCATATGGGATTTTTCCTTTCTTGCCTCAGCCTTTACTTGTGCTGTCTGGAGATCTCTTCCCACGCCCTCTGCTCCTCTCCTGGCTTATTCCAACTCACCCTTTATGTCTCCAAAATCTCCTCTCCTCTGGGAAGCCCACCGGATCTGAATGGCAGCCCATTTACTCATTCCTGTAGCACCCTGGACTTGGGTACCTAACATGTTTCACACAACATTGATATTATCTGTTCATTGGTTTGTATTCCATCCTGGACCACCAGCTCTGTAGAAGCAGAAATTCTGTTCATCTTTGTCTCTCCAGGCCAGATAGGGAGTTAGGCACACAGTAGGTGCTTCATCCAGGTTTGCCGAATGGACTAAATACAGCTGGAGAAGAGACTACTAGAGGAACAGCAGTGCGAAATGAAAGCAGAGAGGTGAGCAGGGCAGAAGACAAAAATCCTCCGGAGACAACCTAAGAGAGGAGAGAGAAGGGAGACAGCATGGGCAGAGGACGCGCGTTAAGGGAGAACCACGCGGAGAGGGGTCAAGTGTCGGCACAAATGTCCCAAGCCCCTCACTGGAACCAGAGCCAGAGGTGGTGCATCCCCACTGGATGAATTTCCTCAAAGAAGGAGAGAGAAAACCCTCTCTCCTTCAAGAGCCACCTTGAATTATCCCGTAATGACAAGATAGCAGAGTCAAATGGAAGCGGCTACGACTTTGCATCAGCCATTTCCTCATCAGTGTATAACTTGAGGTAGTGTTTATTCATATCCAGAAACAAATGAGAAACTTCTGGAGACTTGAAGAGACATATGAGTGACAAAGAGGCTGAGGCTGTCACATGGCTGGGACATGGTGACTGTCCCCCAGCATCTCCTTTGATGACCACTTCCCGATGCTTTCACTCCCCACAGCTGGCACTGCCACCTCTGCTGGGGGCCACCCTCAGATGCCGGAGCCCACTTTGCCTGCATGCAGGGAAGGCCTGGGAATTTGCAACCTCCAACGGCAGCCTTTAGCTAGATACAGGAGAGCAAACTCTCCGCCCCCTTCCCCCTGAGCAGGATGACTGGGATGGGTGCGCACCTGGCCCTGTCCTCAGGACTCCACAGGATTGGGCTTCATATCGCCTCCATGTTCAGCCTCCTCCCTTGGTGGTCCCCTCGCCACACGTCCCCTTGGAGCTCTCATACAAAAATCACGTGCATCAGGGTCCTCGTCTCCAGGCTCCACCTGGGGAATCCTCCCTGGGGCAGACAGCGTTCCTAAAGCTCCCAATGGACACAAGCATCCTGCTGGAGGAGGTAACGCCTTTCGCGCTCCAGGCCAACCGTTCACACACATCGTATTACCATCAAAACCACAGCCATCGTAGGTAAGGGCCCCCACTAGGAACAGTTTCCAACCGGAACAGGGGACTTTTAACTAAAAGAGGACATTCATTTTTCACATCCGAAAAGAGCCCACCCCCAGCCCCCATGAATTCAACTCCTGGTGCTTTTGAACGTCACCTTGCGTCATTCGGTGGCCTCGAGTACCCCCTGGGAAAATCACGGCCACCTGAATGGAACGTGTCGAGGAAAGGACAGCTGTGCTTCCATCCCAACTCTCCAAAGACGGTGCAGTCTTTCAGAACATGCCTGGGGGAGAAAACTGTGTTTGGGGTGTGTCCATTCATAGTCGAGGAGAGATAAAGCTGTAATGGTCAGTAATGCTTGTTTTCTGTGTCAGTATTTATCAAAAGAACAAGCTCCAGGCATTTATGGGTGGAGAGGAGAAACCCCTCGCTGCTGGAGGTCAGCTTCTGAAAGTTGGTAATGCTGCAAACACGAAATTGCTTACGAGTTCTTCTTCCCGAGCTTTACCTTAGGGTTGAGTATCAGTATTTTACATCGAGACACCGTCACATTAAAAGAAATAAAACAGGTTAATTAAAAAGTTACGAACAAGGGTTTTAAATAAACAAGAAGGAAAAATACAATTTTGCATTGTTGTCCCTCAAATGAAAAACAGAGATTCCCGAGCCATTTATTCAAACCCTTAGATTTGGCTTCAACACGTGAACATTAAAATCATTTTTCACTTGTCATAATTTTTTTCCCAATGTGGCATCAGTCAAATTCAAGAAAGACTAGAAGCAGCATGTAGAGTCCACGATGCTGTTCTAGATGGCAAAGCCAAGTCCTGCTCTGCGCCAGCCCCTCCCCGCCGTCTGGCAGCCTGGTCCTCGGGTTGGGGCGACTCGGCACCCAGTTGTCCCTGCTGACCACAGGTCAGCATCTGGGCTTCCGCTTCATTCTAGTGCCTGAAGCCTCTCCTTGAAGCTGACGCCCAGACAGTGGGGAGCATCTAACCCCTGTGGGTCAGTTTGCCTGGCTAATGAGCAATTCTCTGACTTATTGAGTGCCAGCTTCATGCCACGCGGTGGACCACGCTGTGGGCTCCCTTCTCCTCCTGACAAGTACCCCGCAAGGCGGTTGGTATCACTAACCCCTTTGTTGCCTGTAACTGAGAGGTCAGCTAAGCCCTCTCCCCTTCACTTCAGCACTTCAGGTGAAGTGCTGTTTATTTGCTCCACATCAACCCTGACACAAGCCTCAGCTCTTCCTCTGGTTATCACAAAAGATCTCCAACCCACTCACAAGCTTAGCAACGTTACTGGAGACTTGGGGGTCAAGAAGAAGAGGGGCACGACGTACATTGCTCAGCCTCCGAAGCCTCCCACTCTCCCCTGGCTCTCCCTAGCTGGCATCCATGTCTTGGGGTGTCAGCATCGTCCCCCAAATGGGACATCACGGCTTTGCTGCAAAGCACAATGCTTCTCCCGGCGCAATTCTGGTAAATCCATTGGACTACAAATGCCCTCAGACTGTAACATCTGGCCGGCCAGCCCAAAGGGTAGAGGCTGAGTCATTTGCTCAAGCTCACTCAGCTAATAGGAATCATAACGGGAATTTGAGGCCAGCTCTGCCTGAAAACCCCACTTTCTCATCCGACGTGCTGCTTCTCCATGACTGAATCACCTGCCTGGCACCTTATTTCTTCCAAAAAACAGGCGCTGTTCTGCTCTCCCCCTCTCCTCACAGCCTTAGAGTCTTGCCCCTGATTTCATCCCAGCAGCTGGAGCCAGTTCCTGACTCCCCTACACACCACACGCCCCCAGGGCCTCCTCCCTGTGCCCTGCCCTGCCTCTGCTCTGCCCGCCTCCCTGCGCTGTACTTCTCACTCTCTTTGGCCGGGACCGACTGCTTGGCCTGCCTCCAGTGTCCTGGCCCCACCTTCTCTGTCTGTCTTATTGGGCTTCTTCCCATCCCCTGTAGCTGAGCCCAACCCTGCCCACTGGGCCACCTCCTGTCCTGCTCAGTGCCCATGGGCAGCTCCCATCGGGCCTTGCTGATGGTATTCACTACTTTCAGAAGACAATGAATCTCTCATCTCTTCCTTTCTCATCCTTCCTCTTTGCCTGTTGCAGGCAAAGAATGTCTGCCTAACAAGAAAGATGCTATTCTCCAGCGTCCCTAATGGCCAGGGTGCTCCAGGGAGGCCCTCAAAGACAGCGGCGTTGAATGGAGGGGCTGAGACGTCTTTCCCTCCCTGCTCTCCTCATTTGCTCCATGTCGGCTGAGATGGCAGCTGCCCCGGAAAAGGTTTTTGGCTGATCCATTTTCTCCCTGCTCCCTCAGACTTTCCCATGCAAAGTTAAAAATAGCAACCCATTTCTCTTCTCAAACTGAAAGGCAGACATGGGCTTTCACCATCTGGGCAAGGAAATGGCAGTCCTGCTCACTGTGTGGGCAGGTGCCAGGGCCCAGCCTCAGGAAGGAACAGAAACAGCATGAAGGGGCTGGAAGGGACTCTCTGGAGGGGGCTGGTATGCATTTAATATCCAAAGGGATGGACCACTATTGTCACAGATATCAGCTCTGACTATTACAGTAGGAGCTGGAATTCTCAGACACTCTAGCAACCATTCGGGGCTTTCCAAAAGGCCTCATGTGGTAAACCAACGCTTGTGTCCCTGGTCGGCCAGCGGAGGGGTAGAGTTCACCACAAAAGCAATGCAGCCCCAAAGCTCTGGAGGCTGCAGATCAAATTGAAAGTCACCCCTGGGGGCTCTCAGCCTGTGCTGAAGAACTGTGATATATGTGACTCCACAGCATGAGCCAAATTATGCAATCGCCCCTGTTTCATCACTCATTTCTTTCTCTCCTCCTCCACAAAGTCTTCCCTGCCTGGCCCCACCAGAAGTGACTTTTCCTGCTCTCAGTTTCTAACTGTCTGTACCAACCATTGGGCATTTAATCAAGTATGGTCTTGTGACATTCCCAGCGTCCTATATGGAACTTTTACCTACTGCATTATTCTTTAAAGAGGTGAGCGTGTGTGTGTGTGTCTGTGTGTGTGTGTGTGTGTGTCCTGGTGCGGGAGCTCCTATTGGGAGCAGTGAGTGAGCTCTGCAGAGTGTTGAGGAGAAGCAAGCCCCTCACTCTGGATCTGGCATTAGTGGGGGACTCTGGACAAGGGGTAAGTCTCTCTGAGACTCCCTTGGAAGATGTGGTCAGTAACACTGGAGTGGAAGGAAGTGATCCCTTCTCAAATTAGTCTGGAATGAGGGAATTCCTGCCTCCTGGTCCAGGAAAAGTTGGCAAACATTAAAGCAGTCTTTAGAAATAACATTTTCAGAGATTCCTGGGAAGCAGTAAGCTAGAAAATGTGATCCCAGTAAGGGCCGGGATGGTGGTAAAACAGAGGAGAGATGATGGATAGAGATGATCGATGATAATGATAGATAGATAGACAGACAGACGCTGTTTATAAGCAGAGAATTAAGGAATATTCATGTTTGGAGAGGCTGGAAAATTAGGAGAGTTTCCTGAGGTGACCCAGAGATATCTCCAGTTAGGAGAGAAAATTGAGAAGCCCATGTGATTTTTAAAAGGCATTCATCTCTATGTAAGAGGTCATTCCACCAGACAATAACTCCTCGGGCTTAAAACCAAAAGGTGTGGCCTGGAGCCCATAAAGTCGCATCCCATGAGCGAGGTGAAAGGTACCAGTGGCTAGGAAAAGATATTTTAAGCCAGTATAAATAAGGAAATGGATGTCCGGGTCTTACCAGCCCACGCTCAGTAGCCGCTCACTCTCTCAGAAGGCTTTATGGTCAAAAATGGCTAACTGAGCTGAGGGGTTTTTTTTTTTCCCTCTGCCTTCTGCACTCCTCCTCAATTCAAGGTGGCTTCTCTCTTCTCTAAACCTCCACGGTTCTTTGTTTGAATATCCCATAACATTGAACTATAGTCATTGTACACAAACTCTTGTTTGTCAGAAAAATGGCCCCCAGGGATGCCCACGTCCTCATCCCTGGATAGACTTTGAAGATGTGTTAAGGTTTCTGAGATGGGGAGATTCTGCTGAATTGTCTGGGTGGGCCCAATCTAATTATATGAGTCCTTAAAAAAAAAAACAAAAAACAGAACCTTTCCTGGCCACAGTCAGTAAAAGGGAGATGTGATGGCAGAACAAGGGTCACAGAAATGCAACCTTGCTAGCTTTAAAGACCGGGGGAAGGGAGCCATAAGCCAAGGAATGTAGGCAGCGTCCAGAAGCCAGAAAAGACAAGGAAATGGGCTGTTTTCTAAACTCTCCAAAAAGGAATGCAGCCCCGCCCACGTCTTGTTGGTAGCCCAGCCAGACTTCTGACCCCCACAACTGTAAGACAACGAGGAAAGTCACACGCTCTCCCCACGATGAGGAACATCTTTCCTCTTTCCTAATAATACTCCCATCTGTGCCTCATACGTGGCAAGCAGTCAATGAATACATGGTGGAAGAATGAATGAGTGAACAAGTGAAGTATATACGTACACAGAGTCAATGACCAAGGGATGGCACTGGACAGAAGGAGAGGCCACAACCTCAAGGTCACAGTCAGAGAAAACAGTCCCTCGTCCCGTTGGTGGGGAGGTCAAAAGCTGCCACCAGTGACCGCTTCCTGCTGAGGGTCTGACCTTTTATCATGTAAGGCAACCACACACACATAGGGGGAAAGTCCCAGAGAAAGATGAGTCCATATGTAATTGAGCACCAAATT
This sequence comes from Equus quagga, assembly GCF_021613505.1. NCBI lineage: Eukaryota > Metazoa > Chordata > Mammalia > Perissodactyla > Equidae > Equus > Equus quagga. Next base: position 54,520,001 of record NC_060275.1, on the reverse strand, counting down.
GAAGAAAACGGCAGTGTATCTGGATGATTCCAGAGAGGGTTATGTGATGAGTGTGGACTTGATCTGGACGTTGAAGGACAGCCAGAATTCGGCTAAGCGGAGGAGGAGCGGGGGCTCGCCACGAGGACACAGTTTTGCTGGAGTAGCATTGTGACTGAGAATAGTTAGCTAACAGAAGCGGTCGCCGTCTCCTGAGTTCTTCTCAAAGGCCGGTGCCCTCCATGCACCAGCTCGCGTCACCCTCCCAGCGACCCTCTAAAGTGGCGTAAAGGACGTCCCGAGCCTTTTGGACTTATGTGCCTTGGCCGCCCTGCACCTGTCCCGCCTTCGCAGTGTGGGGAAATCCTCCCTCTGCAAGCTCTGGGGCCCATTTCTCTCGCTGCTGGCCAGAGGCTGCAAAGCCCAGGCCCTCTGCTCCTCCTTCCCCGGCACCCAGGACGTGGGCATGTGACCTGGTTGGGTCATCAGATTTTAATCAGGAGCAAGTGGCAGAAAGAAAGGGGACGGGGAGAATTCACTCCGGCAGCAGCACTGGCAGCAACATCTGGATGCCAGAGGCAGCAGGTCAGGGGCCTCCTCCCTGGTTTCCAGCCCATTTTCTGAGCCTGGTTTGATCCAGCCTTATCAGTGATTCTTTGAGCTACTCAAATCCCATCAGAAAAGTTCTTCTGTGCCTAAATCGGTCAGAATAAATTCCTGCTACTTACAACCAAGAACCCTAGCTGATACGGTAGATTAAAGTTCTTGCATTACAGGTTAGGAATTTGAGGCTCAGAGAGGTGAAGTGACTTGTTCAAGGGCACACAGCTCATACCTGTCTGATTATAAAGCTTGCGTTCTTAACAATACTAATCATTAAATGTTCAAAACGAGATTTAGATTATAAAAGGTTTCTTCTTTTATGGATACTTCAAAGACAGTATTTTCTTTTTCTGGTAAGAGATAATTAGAATAAAAATTATATTGCTGGAGATAGTATATATCAGTACAACCTTTGTAGAAGGCAAACTGGGAATATGTATGTAGCCCCTGGAAATGTTCAAGCCCTTTGAGTTAATGATTCCATTTCTGGGCCTCTAGTCCGAGGCAGTGTTTCTCAACCTTTCTGTTTATCATTGCCCCTTTATTTATTTATTTTTTTTGAGGAAGATTATCCCTGAGCTAACATTTACCAGCAATTCTCCTCTTTTTGCTGAGGAAGACTGGCTCTGAGGTAACATCGTGCCCATCTTCCTCTATTTTCTATGTGGGATGCTGCCACAGCACGACTTGCCAAACGCTGCGTACGTAGGTCCATGCCCGGCATCTGAACTGGCGAACCCCAGGCTGCAGAAGCAGAATATGTGGACTTAACAGCTGTGCCACTGGGCCAGCCCCTCAGTGCCCCTTTATTAAAGAGCCTGTTTAGACACCTTTTTCCTTGTCTCCCCCACCATTTCATTCCACAGATACACTGTATATTTGCTTATGTGCTGCATTTATATCTGTGCTTTATACACAAAAAGAGTAAGATTTATTTCACCCCCAAGAATGAGTTTTAGCCGCCTTAGGGGCGACTATCCCTCCCACCGAGAATTCATGTTCTAAGGAAAGAGATTCATGTACAAAGCTGTTTAACAATTAAATAGTTAATCACTGGAAATGTGCAGCAAAGAGGACTAATGGGCCTGCCAATCTAGTAATCGCCACTTTAAATTATTTTAACAAATAAAAACCCATCATTTAGAGTTTTTAGATACTTAACAAACAAGTCAAATTTGAGATCTAAATTGAGAACATAGAAAATTCAGAAAGAACTATTAACAAAAACACACCACTGATGAAAGACTTTTCCCAGAGGACAAGTCATTGCCCAAAACGCTTACATTACTAAGTTGCAAAAAATAAAAACAAACTATTTGTCTGTAACTCAAGAAATCATAAAATTTACAAAGTTTGTAATAACTTTTTAAATGTTTATATATTAATTGGAACTTTTAAAAATCAGGATAAAATTATATTCATTATATGAATAAAACTATAAAACAACCAAAAGTATCCATGGATTAAAATATAACGCGATACACTATTATCATAATAGTGGGGGCTTTCAATGGTTTGATTATGGAGGATTTTTTTCTCCCTTGTCCTTTTTCATGTAGTCTAACTTTTTATAATGAGCTGGTATTGCTTTTCAATAGAAAAACAGTTTATATTTTCAAGGTGGACTAATTCCCCAACCGGGGCCTGGCTGGGATTGGAGCTCTGCCGGTCGCCGTGCTCCCGGGTCATCAGAGGAACAGGCGTCTGTCCCACACTCTCTGCCCTGCCTGGCTCCCTCCCTTGTGTAAGACGCTGTATCCACTTCCACAGGCCAAGTGCACCTCAGAACGAGGGCGGGAGATGGAGGCGAGGTGAGAATTGCCTGTGGTTAAAGGAGGTCTGCTAGCTGTTCAGGAGCTTCCTCACAGCTCACATGGGGAGGCCCGGGTGCTCAGGAACCCAGGACAACTCTGTGGGGCCTGGCCTCAAGCCTTGGGCTCGGTTTTTACTGGGCCATCCTAGAGAGAAGCATTCACCCCATCACTGCCTGTGATGCTGGGCGTGACCACTTTTCTCCCCGGTGCTGAGCTGGCCTCACACAGCCACACCAGCGGCACCCCCCACAAGCAGATGCCGCCACACCACGACAATTGCTTCTACCGAAAAGCATCGCACTAGCTGTAGAGCCTGGGTCCTGTCAGCTCTGAAAGGCTACTGCTTTGAAATGTCATCTAGCACCCCTGGGGCATTAAGTCATTTCAGACCAAGAGTCAGATGCTCCCAGCACTGCACTTAGAGCCCGGAGGAGCCCTGGCCCTTTGCCTGGGCATGTGGCCTCAGGACAGGTGAAGCCTGGACTGTCTGTGGATTGGGTGCACTGCCTGTTTCTGGAAGGAAACACCTGCTATGGACTGAATTGTGTCCCTTAAGATGCATATGTTGAAGCCCTAGCCCCCAGTGTGTCAGTACTTGGAGATGGGCCTTTAGGAGGTACTTAAGGCTAAGTGAGCTCACAAGGGTGGGGCCCTATCCAATAGGATTGGTGGCCTTATAAGAAGAGGAAGATCTCCCTCTCTCTTTTTACATCTCCTCCCCCTGCAGCTGTCTACAAGCCAGGGAGAGAGCTGTCACCAGGAACGAAACCCTGCCCGACCTTGATCTGGGACTTCCTGGACTCCAGAGCTGTGAGAGAATAAGTTTCTGGTGTTTTAACTACCCAGTCTATGGCAGTTTGTTATGGCAACCTGAGCTCACTAAGCCAACACCCTTCTCAAGTAGGGACATGCAGATACTCCCCCTCTGGGCCCAGACAGAAGTCTTCCCACGCTCACCCCTCCTCCACTCCCAGTCCTCAGCTTGGGCCCTCCTTCTTTCTCACCTGGAAGCCCCTGCAGGTTCCTTAAGGCTCTCTCCACCCGCAAGCTCGTCCCATTCCAAAGAGCCCACCATCATTTGATCATTGCCTTCCTTGCTGGGTCCCATCGCATACAGATCAGAGACCACACCCAAGCACCACAGGGAAGCTATTCTTGGTGTGTCCTGCTGACCGCAGCCCACCCTGCGCCCACCCAGCCCTCCAGAACCCTTGCAGGTCTCTGCCCTGCTGCTTGCTCTCCCTGACCACCCCCCTCCCTTCTTCACCTATCTCCCCTTCATCCTTCAGGCCTGAGTCCGGGGTTAGCCTCTCGGGGAAGGTTTCCTGACAGTGCCCCGCAGCCTGAGTTGGCACGCCCACCGTTTCCCCTCTCTGAACGCTCATCATACTGACTTGGAATTGTCTACACATCTGCCGCCCTCACCACCCACTCTCCCCACCAGGCAACTGCAAGCCCTTCAAGGTCAGGAACCTTATCCTGTCTTGTCACAGTATCCCCAATCTTCGTACAAGCTTGGCGCTTATTCGATGGTCAGTAGGAGCTCACAGAATGCTGAAGTAACCAAGTGCTCCTGCCTAGGGTCCTGCCACCCTGGTGGGAAAGAGCAGAGGCGGCTCCTCCTGGCAATCAGCAACCACCCCGCAATCAGCAATCACGCCTCCAGTGAGGGCTCTGCTTGTTTCCTCTTTTCCAGTGTAACCGCCACCCAAAGGTGGCCATGCAAGAGAACTCGTGTTCAATACATTCTTAGTGAACACCCACCGTGAGCTCTCCCCTCTGCTAAACCCTCAGCTATAACGTTCAACAAGACTACGTGGTGGATGCCCGAGAGATAAGCAAACACATATGTGACAGCGTGTACAATTACAAGTAAGTTCAAAACCGGGGGGTGCAACATCTTTAAAACGTGAGGAAATCTCATGGCGCTGAACTGCATCCCAGGCGTTAGCCCGCATGACCTAGTGAGCTAGGCTCACATCTGAGCATTATGCCGCCTTCCAGCCACACCCCACCATCCCTCCTCCATCTCTGTTCTGTCCCAAAGCCTGCGTCCCAACGGTCACCTCCCCACCTTGTCTGTCTCCCTACAACCTCTGCCACCCACCTGCAGCCTTGGCTGGGCCCTTCCTCTGTCGCTTCCTCTGCCCTGGAGCAGACAGCCTGGTCCTCCCTGCTCCCCTCCCCGGTCCTCCCTCCCTCCCCAGGTGCTCTTGTATTGGTCCAGCGTTGCAGCAACTGCTCACATAGAGCCCTCCCCAGCTCCAGGGACGTTCCTTGAGCCTGCTTGACAGGCAATCTGTAAGAACGTCTTCCTGCTTCTCAGCACCAAGATGCCCCAAATTGAGCCACGTGTCTTTTGTCATCAAACATTCACTCAGACGCTCATTTCATTCATTGTTCATTCATCCATTCCCTAAACAAAGCATTTATCAATGATTATACCATGTGCTAAACACAGGGTGCTAAGCGTCTGAAAATAAGTGGTCCCCTCCTCCACGTGCAGGCATGGCACCAAAGCGGGCGGTGAGCGTAGGTGTGAACTGCCTTAAAATGCAAGGCCGGAGGAGTGCGCAGGTGGCCACAGTCGGGTAGCTATTTCATTTCTGTCCTGATGAAAACTGTGACCGTTCCCTCGTCACAGACCAGACTGAATGGTGGCCACTTTCATAGTGAGCCAAGCTGACTTCATGTGCTTCAGAAAGGTCCACTGCAGTTCTCACAGTGAAAACATTTTTCCCTTCCAGGAAGTTGGATGGCCTCTTCCTTCCAATGTTTACGGAGACTGATAGAAAGAACAGAAAGTTGCATGTAGATTTAAACGCTGTGAGAAGTCTATACGAGGCCCAAGAAGGGAGAGGGGATCCCATGGGAAGGGAGGGTCCATGGGGGCAGGCAGAGGAGGCCTTTCTGAGGACGTCGTGCTTGAGCTACATCTTAATCAGTGGGGAAGGGCTGGCCAGGCGGGCAAGGAGAAGGCGGGGGAGGGCCTTCCAGGCCTCAGGAAGACCAGAAGCAAAGGCAGGGATCCACGAAATTGCAAGGGCTCTGCATTAATATCTCTTGCTACCTAACAAATTACCCACACATTTACTGGATTAAAACAGCATAAATTTATTATCTCACAGTGTCTCTGCAGCAGCATTCTGGTCACGGGTCCTCTCGTCAGAGTCCGTCACAAGGTGGCCATCAAGCTGCTGGGCAGGGCTGGGGGCTCATCTGAAGGATCCATTTCCAAGCTCACGTGGTTGTTGGCAGATTTCTGTTTGAGAATTGTTGGACCAAGGGCCTTCATTCCTAGCTGGCTGGTGGCCAGGGGCTGCCCTCAGTTCCTTGCCAAGTGGTTCTCTCCAACATGGCCACTGGCCTCATCAAAGCTTGCAAGCCGGCCAGACAATAGAGAGTCTGCTAGTTGGACAGAAGTGACATCGCATCACGTTCGTCATAGTCTATTAGCTAGAAGCAAGTTGCTAGGCCAGCCTACGCTCAAGGGGAGGAGGTTATACAGCTACATTACCAGGTGGGGATCACTGGGGGCCATCTGAGAGTCTGCCTCCTACAGTCCACTTGGGGAATAGCAGGTAGTCTTGTACCACGGGGGTGAGGCAGCAACACGAGGCTGGAGGCAGGAAGGTACAGACCATGAGGGGCTTCATAAACTGTGCCAAGGAACTAGGACACTGTCTTCCAGCAGACGGGATTCCTTCTTTTCTTTTAACATACCTCTTGGTTTGGTTTGGTTTCTCAAAATCTCTTCAGCTTCATTCCTTCCCTGAAATCCCACCTTATGCATACATACCCTACACCATTAGGTCCTCCCTTTCCTTCTCATGTTTCCATCCTCCAGCAGGTACTGCACGTCCATCATTTGGACTTGAACACATGCAACTGAAACCTATTAAACTCTCTTGACCCCAAATAGGTGACAGCCCCAAATCCATCACTTCGACTTTGGCAGACAGTTGTTTTTGGCTGTCCCAAAAAACAGAACAAATGGTGAGAGGGGTTAGTCAAGGACTGGGACGCCTCCTTGGGATCCCAGTCCTTCCCTCCCATCCCTGAGTTGTTCCTGATCAGGGTGCTGCCACTAGGCCTATCGTTCCAAATCCATCATTGGCTCTACTGTTCAGAGAGAGGCCCCAGAAAAGCCAAAACTTCCCAAACCACAACCAACTTTCCCTGGAAATAGATTAATGTCATGATCCCTTGTTGCTGGAAATGTCACTGAATTGTAGTTGTCACCATGATGACTATTCTTTCTTTTTTTTGGTGAGGAAGATTACCCCTGAGCTAACATCTGTGCCAATCTTCCTCTTTTGTATGTGGGTCGCTGCTACAGCATGGCTTGATGAGGGGTGTAGGTCTGCACCTGGGATCCAAACCCGCAAATGCGGAAATGGAGCGCACCATCCTTAACCACTACACCACAGGGCCGGCCCCTGTTCTTTCTTTCTATCTAGGTTGAAAATGTCCACAGTTCTGGCTTCCAGAGCTTTTCACCAGCTTCTTTACCTTGATCAAGTTTCCGGCACGTGTAAGAGACTGTTCTTGCCAAAGCTCATTTCTCTGCTTAATGAAGCGTTTGCTGGGCTACTTCTCTGGAGGAAAGCCCCCGTTCTCCCTCCTTTGATCTGTGGACTCTGCGTGTGCCGAACTAGTGTTGGGTAAGCATTACCCTTCCAAATATCACTGGCCATGTCCAAAACAGAACCTCCAAGGGTCCATTTGGAAGCCCCAGGCGTTCCTTGCCTGGCCTCGATCCTTGCCCCACCCACTGTTAATCTCCCAGGAAAAGGAATAACAGCTGTGATTTTGATGATTTCCACTCAAGTACCTCTCGTGATCACACTCGCCCGTTGCTGCACGTCCATCTGGAGGATGGCCACCTTTTAAAAATGGATAGTGACAATATTCCAAATGCAGCAGCTTTGATCTCTCGGCCAGAGGACATCTGCTTGCCTGTTAGGACGTTTCTACCTTCTAGGTCGGGGCCAAGATTGTCCCCGGCGCCCCGAGCTGTCTCCCTGCTGGGCCAGTGCGCCTGCTCCTTGGTTCCCTTGGCTTCGTGTTATCACCTTCTCCTTCCAGGCCTTTTGCCTCATCCCTCCAGGCAATATTTTACCTCGGACGAATAGAAATTCTGCAGCTGACAGGCGACTGTATGGCCTTTGAAGTGTGCTGGCTCGAGGCTGGTCTCTGGCTGGAGAAACAACTTACTGGAATTACTTAGAAGTCTCCTTTCTGCTTTTGTTTCCTTCTCTGTGTTTATTCACGGAGGAGAATGTCAGCGATCAGGAGGGAAAGTGCCAGACAGTCGGTTCTCTCTGGGAATCAGCTGAGGATGCATTTTCCCGCTTCCTCCCCTCCCACAAAAAGGGACAATATTGAGCCAAGTCCCTCTTCCCTAACTACCTCCATTTCCCAAGCTCCTCCCCTCTTCCTGCCAATCCCAGCATCACCCCGACCTTGGCACTGAAGTTTAAATCAGGTGTTATCCACCCGGCAGGAAAAGCCCAACCAGAGTCTCCCCCCAAAGAAGCATGTCCTTTGGGTTTCAGCTGGGCCCCTGCTCCCTCGGCAGAATATGAGACGGGCATGGGCCTCAGTGGGTTACAAGGAGATTTGTTTAACCGCTTCAAAATTATTATTTGCATGCAGAATAACATGGAACAAAAGCCCCTGTGTGTAAAAATGCCACAGGATTAAGCTTTTGTTTGAGTCCCTCCTAAAAAAAGTGTGGTCACACAAATCGAAAGGACACCTGAGAGCTAAGGGAGCTATCAAATGACCTGGAGACTCGGCTGAGAAACCCAGCCGGTGCACACCTCTGTGCCTGCGCACACCTTCGTGCCCGTGGCACTCTGCTCAGTCACGCTCCTCGACTGGCCCTTGTTTCTCTACAAGTTGTGCCTTTGTCTCCAATACAGGGGTCTGCCACCAGGCCTGCTGGAGGGGCCAGCAAGGATGTGCAAGGGGGTGGGATAATTCAAGGATGGTATCAGCGGGTGCACAGTGCTGGCATTCACAGGGACCCAGGAAATGTGACTCGATGAGTCATTTGGGCTACGAAGACCACGCCCCACCAGTGACCAACCAGGATGAATAAACTGGAGTTAAGGTCTCTCCCAAGACTTCTGCAATTCTTAATTCAAAGAGGAAGAAACTGACAGCAAACCCTGCTGCCATCATGTCCCCACCACCTGAACAGTGGGGAATCACACAATCTGAGTAAGGAAAGAAACCTGAGCATGGGGTTGTCCTACCTCTCCTGGAAGTAGAGTTCCGGGAGGTTAAGGAGAATGCCCAAGGTCACACAGCAGTCTGTTGCAAATGAATTAAAAGTCTACATTTTAGGGACCAGCCCGGTGGCGCAGCAGTTAAGATCACATATTCCGCTTTGGCGGCCTGGGGTTTGCTGGTTCAGATCCCAGGTTAGGACCTACGCACTGCTTGGCAGGCCATGCTGTGGGAGGCGTCCCACGTATAAAGTAGAGGAAGATGGACACAGATGTTAGCTCAGGGCCAGGCGTCCTCAGCAAAAAGAGGAGGATTGGCAGCAGATGTTAGCTCAGGGCTAATCTTCCTCAAAAACAAAAACAATTCTACATTTTAGTGTGGGACTTTCATTCATTCAGATGCGCGCTCTAATGGGGGCATCCTTGGAAGTTTTCCTGATAAAAATGAAGTCGTAATTGTCAAGTTCCCCTCACCAAACAGCATTCCCGAAAGCCACCCACACAGGCGGGGTCCCAAGAACAGCGCAGCAGTCACCACCTGCCTGCTGGGCAGCCCTGGGTTTCCACAGAGACCCAAAGCCCCCATCTACAGTGAACTTGGCAGCACCCCCGATCTCCACTGAAGTCCACCAGCATGATCCAGGGACCCTCTTCTGCTTCCTGGGGGTCGGCCTCACCTCCTGCCTGGATTCCCGCCAGAGACAGCCTTCCCATCACTTTCCCTGCCTCATCCTCCGCCCCTTTCAATCCGATCTTCGCACTGAAGCAAACTGCCAATGTCCAAAATGCACACTTCGCCCTGCTGTTCCTCTCCTTCAAATCCCCCACGCCTCCCCAGGTCTAGCAGGACAAGGTCAGGCCAGACGGTGTCACACACCCAGCCTTTTGTGTCTAGCCTCTGCCTTCATTTCCAGCCTCACTGCTCTCATAAACCACCCCTGCTGCCGTGCCATGCAGAAAAACTCACATGGTCCTCGTCACCTCTGTGCTTTGGCCTCTGTTATTCCCTCTTCCTACAATGCTACACCCGACTTCTAGCTCCTGGACATAAGTCTACTCATCCTTCAAGGCTCAGCTCAAATGCATCTCCTCCAGGAAGTCCTCCAGTACTGCCATAACTCTTGTCACAACTTGTGCAAACCCTGACCATGTTGCTGAATTAATGCTGACATTTCGAAGTTTTTTTTTTTTTAAAGATTTTATTTTTTCCTTTTTCTCCCCAAAGCCCCCTGGTACATAGTTGTATATTCTTCGTTGTGGGTCCTTCTAGTTGTGGCATGTGGGGTGCTGCCTCAGCGTGGTTTGATGAGCAGTGCCATGTCCGCGCCCAGGATTTGAACCAACGAAACACTGGGCCGCCTGCAGTGGAGCGCGCAAGCTTAACCACTCGGCCACAGGGCCAGCCCCCATTTCGATGTTTTGACTAAACTATAAACTCCTGAACAGCAGGGACAGGACTCTGTCCAGCTTTGTGTCCTAGCGTATTGCCTGGAATGTAGGAGCTATGGAAGAGATACTGGTTTACTAGAAGAAATGAATCGACTTATTGAACATGTACTATATGCCTGGCACTAGGGCTACAGAAATGAATAGAACAGAAGAAAAATCCTTGCCCTTCTGAAGTTTATAGTACAATCTAGTGGGGGCATTGGCCAACAACCAAATGTGTAACCACATCCTGTCAGCTGGCAACAAGCACTGAGGGAGACAGGAGCTCTGAGAGGTGACATTTGGGCCTAGACCAGAATGAAATAGGGAGTGCCATTATAGGGGAGAAGAATAGGGAAGAGCGGTACCCAGGCCCTGGGTTGGAATCTGTTTGGCATGTTTGGGGAACAGCAAGGAGCCCCAGTGCGGCTGGTGTGCTGTGAAGGAGGGAGAGAAGCACCGGTCGAGGTTGAAGACGTGGCCAGGCCACATGGATCCACGTGGGCACACACACGCACATCTGCCAGAAGGATTTCTTGAAAAGAGAAACAATAAAGACAAAATTCGAGAGAGTGGTTACCCACAAGGAGGGAGGGAAGGGGGACAGGGAGGAGAACACAGGTCGCTGGGAGTCACTGTCAGGCTTCTGGTCCTGGGGTTCACCGGTGGCTTTGTGGGCGTTTGTTATAGAGAGAATCAGTTAGCGGCAAAGCCGTGCACTAACTGAAGGTGAAAAGTGTGTCATGAGCCAGGAGTGAGCACCAATCTGATTCTGTGCACTGGGGAGATACAAAGCAAAGTACTTCACCGGGAGCTAATTATCTGATCATTTGTACTTAAAGAGAACATAAGTTAATACCCACTTAAGTGAGAAATTCTCTCTAAAGATTCTGGTGGATTTTCCCCCAGTAATGTGGGAGGTGTGGTTTTTAGTCCCCTCCACACAGTGCACTGAGCAGCATGCGGGTCATGGTGTCTGGACCTCAGGGTCAAGGGCAGGAGAGACTGGGCCCAACGGTGCTGGGCAATGTCCGAATGACAGCTGGCCCTGACATGGAGCCGGTGACTCGGCAAGTCTGGCACTCAGAGAGGACATCAAAGCACTGTGTGGGGATCAGACAGACCCGAGCTTACGTCCCAGGTCTGCTGGCCTTCACAAGCTAACCTGAGGCAAGCCCCTTAGCCTCCCTGAGCCTCCGTTTCTCAAACGTCAGCTGGACTGTATCAGTTCTCCAGGGCTGCCCAAACGAAGGACCACAAACTGGGCACCTCACAACAGGACCCTGTCCTCTCACAGTTCTGGAGGCTCGAGGGTGTGGGCAGGGCCACGCTCCCTCTGATGGCTCTAGGGAACGACCATCCCCTGCTCTTCTAGCTTCTGGTGGCTGCCGACATTCTTTGGCATTCCTTCACTAGTAGGTCAACGAAAGAATAATGATATATAACTCAAAGGGCCAGTCTAAGAACTAAATTCAATAACGCATATAAAGCACCTAGCACAATATAAGCATTCAGTACGTTTTAGCTATTAATATATTTATCATCATCATCATCCATCATCTCAGAGAAATGATTCTATTTCTGAAAATATTCCATGACGCCAGTTAAGGTGACCACAAGTGAAATGGTCAAACAGGTTCAAATCTTGGCTGGGCAACCTCTGGCAAATTACTCGGCCTCTCTGAGCTTCAGTTTCTTTATCCACACTAATGGGGATATATATATACACACACACACACATATATATATATATACACACACACACACACATATATATGTATAGCTAACACTTAAGTGGCATTTACTATGTGCCACTGTGTGCCAAATCTAACAGATTTACAATATTCTCTCAGTCAGTTCTCAGAACATAATACCAGTGAGTTAGATATTATTATTTTCTCTATTTTACAATCAAGGAAATTGAATCACAAGTATTTAAGACAGTTGCCTAAGGTCACGTAAGAAGTAAGAGTGGAAGCAGAATTCAAACCCAGGCAGTCTGGCTCTGGAATTCCTCCAAGATGAGACGACAAGGTTTAAATGAAGCACTTAGCCAGCGCTTAGTGTATCCAAAGCTGTGAGTAAGTGGTGGTCTCCTACCCGGGGCCCCTCCTCCAAACCTTCCCCTTTGCCGACCTCAGGACTGCCCTTGCTCTTCCTCTTTCTCTCAGTTCTGAGGCTCCGGTCAACCTCCGTTGACATTAAGCCAGAGCCAAGACCCCATGTTTAAATGTCCAGGCTGCTCATGTCCCTTCAGTTTCCTGGGGCATCTTGCCCTCTTTTTCATCTTGTTCTCATTCTGTCCTGTGACCACTGTGTCTGGGAGGGTCTGAGAAGGGGAGGGGGCCGCAGCTCTTTCTGGCAACAGTGAGCAGACGCTGCCTGCTTCTTTCTTGGACTGGTGACAGTTAAGCAACACCTTAATGTGTAAGCCCCATCTTGGGGACATCCGCCCAATGGGGCCACCCACTGGTGTGCTGTCCTTGACACAAAGATTCTTGAGAGACCCATCGTGGAACAAAACCTCCCCTGGATTTAGGAAAGCCACCATCAGAGGGGAAGGAGGAAAATGCTCCCATTGAGGATGTGGATCTGGAGCTGTGATGGTGTCAGAGGCAGGAGGAGCAAGCTGACTCCTGAGCATCCACCCTGGGACGCAGTGGGCTCCTAGCTAGAGTGCCCATCCTGTCACCCTGCCCTGCACTACCCTGAGCAGGAGGCATTCACACAGCTCGAGTCCAGTTTTCTGGGACATGGCGTCAATTCCACCTGCTGCTAGGGAGGCTCTGGCCCTGAGAGCTGGAGCAGCAGGAGCCCCACCCCAGCCCCGTTCTCCTCCTGCCTTTCTGGCTATTGCCAGAATCAAAGCCCCGACACGGTGGCTGTCGCAGAAGCTCGGTCATTAAGAGAGTGTGCACCCTTACCCAGGATGGGGTACTCGGCAGAGCCAATGATAACAAGCAACTTCTGGGCAGATTTGTTCACTCTCCCCAAACCAACGGCATGAGGACAGGCTTGCTCCAAGAGGTAAAGGGAGGGACAGCACTTGGCAAACTGTGATGCAAGCAGTGTGCAGCTGCTGCTCCACCCTTCCCCTTTTGGGGTCCCCGCTCCTCCCTCCCACGGACCTTGTGCCCCCGTGCCATGTGGAGGCACCCACCCACTGAAAGAGCCCTGCCTTCCTCCTTTCTCCTCATGAGACATCCCTTTCCTCGTCCTAGACTTTTGAGGGCTCTGTCTCATTTGGGTAACGATAGAGGTTATCAAAGGACCAGATCCCTGCTAACGTGTCAACTAGCTATTGGGCTGCCCTTCCCGGGTGCCATTCTGCCTTAACCCTGGTCAAATGTGCAAAAGATGCAGCTGGTGGAGAGTCTTTAGTTAATTCCTAAATTTGCTGCTGCTCACCTGCAGGCTGCTAGGATGAAGGCAGAGTTTACACTTGCTGCTGTGAGCTGAGGGGGTTTTCCATGAGCTGGTTACTAAGCCCGTGGAAACACACTAACAGAAAGCAACAACCTTTGCGCTGGGCGCTGCAGGGAAGCTGGCCAGCGCTCTCATCCTCCAGGCCTGAGCTGCAGCAGGACTCAGGACTCAGGTCACAGCCCCCTCGCGGCTGCCCAGCGTGTGCCCGCTGCACGCCCGCCGCATCGCGGCTGCCCAGCGTGTGTCCGTGCGCACCGCTACCCTGGCGCTTCCTGCTCGGCTGCCTTGCCGGCCGCGCGCTATGTGCTGCCCGCCGGAGTCCTCGCGACGCAGCCCGGACATTTCCACAGAGATTCGGAGCTCCCGAGGCTTGACATGAATCGTGCCCTCTGGGAAGCAGAAATTATCACCAATTTCTTTTTCTCTCTGGACTCCCTTTGCTTGCCTTTCAATTCTGTCTGAAAGGCATGGAAAACAGATTTTTCCTTGCCTAATGCCCTCCTCGTGCTTGTTAGTATATTAGGAATATAGTAGAGAAAAAAATGCACATTTATTATTTGTCGATTTCAAGTACCCCACCTAAGTGGAATCATACAATATTTGTGTGTGTGTGTAAATCCCACATATATGAGGTACCTGGAATATGCAGAGTGATAGAACGGAGGCTCCCAGGGGCTGGGAGGAAGGCATGGGGCATCAGTGTTGAATGGGGCAGACTTTTGGTTCCGGAAGATGACAAAGTTCTGGAGATAGGCAGTGGTGATCGCTGCACAGCAATGTGAACGTACTTACTGCCACTGAACTGTACATTTAAAAATGGCTAAAATGGTAACTTTCATGTTATGTATATTTTACCACTAATATATAAGATGTATATTTTATCCTTAAATATGTATACATGTATGTGCGTGTGTGTGTGTGTTAGCTCAACTCATTTAAATACACTTATATAACTAACTTCAGGCAGTTTACATTTTACTTTTTGATCTCTCTCCTCCTGTTTCACATCGTGTGCCTTGGTTTGGGCCTTTTATCTGCTAAATGCTTTCTGGATTTGGGTTTCACACAAACCAGCGGAGCGCCATCCGATGGAAGCCGCGCCCTCTCCTCCTCCTGCCTTCCCACAACCACCCTCTGCCCAGTGGCTTTTAGGCAAAAAGCTTTACTAGTTAAGGAGAAAGTCTGTGATTTTCAGTGGTACATTTAATAATTCATAAATCATGAGAGGTTCAAACAGGTTCAAAGTTTAAAAGTTTAAAAGTTTTGCTGAAGCTTTAAAGTTTAAACTGTCAGAGGCTTTGACAAAAAACTTTTCCTGTCTGGAATATTTAAGATTGTTGTGCCATAGTATATTCAGGACTCTGTTATAACCTCCTCTCCCAAAATGTGTCTCCTACGAAAATCCTGGCGTCGAGCGTTTTCCTTTGCGGCCCTGAGACAGTAGGTCCTGGAGGCCAGCAGGTACAGGAGACAGCCTGGGGGGGAAGGGGGCAGCCTATGACAACCCACACTTTGGGGAAAAGCACTCGGTTGACCAGAACCGCCATTATGCAGTGATTTCTCTTTAAAAGAATGAAAATTGTAAAATGAGATCCTGGCAAATGTGTGTAACGAGGTTTTGGCGGAAGACAGTGAGCTGTGCATAATCTGCTATTTCAAAATCTGGAAGCAAAGAGGCCAAATCTTCCACTGGCCTCCAGCTGACCTCTAATATTTCAGGCATAGTTACTGTATTTGCATGTGCAGTTGAGTGTGGTGTCAGCCACCCACGCCAAAGCCGTTTTTGGAGTTGGTTGGGACAGTCGTGTCCACTTCAGACTCTGTTTGACCAAGCAAGCGTAGGACACAGAGTCATTTCTGACATTCCGGCCCTGGACCCTGACGCTGCGTGTACTATGTTGTGTTGATAACGTCACTCTATTTCCGAGAAACCTACTGTAGCTCCCACTGGCCTTTCAGGTCAGATCCAAGGACTTAGTCACGAACTTCCAGTGCCATTACACGTCACGCCAGACACTACAGACAAGCACACCCCCCACCTCCCCTCTCACCTGCCTCGCTCACTGCCGCCTCCCACCCTTTCCTGCTGTTCCTCTCAGCTGAGGAGATTTTCTTTCTCCTTTTCACGAAACACTTCCTTACATTTCTTCAAAATTCTCCTCTTCCGTGGGGTTCCACAAGCCGTGAGCATGATCAAAATCTTTTCCTAAGTTCCAGGATTTGGTGATGGGATGTTGTAAAATGATCCTGTGACGTGAGTGTAGTAATACAGGACTCCCAACTTCGGTACCCACCCTTGGACAATAATGACAGAACTTTCAGGTAAAGTACCTCCTTTTCTCCTAACAACCTCCCATCCACGCCTTCACCTCCTGTGGTGAGCCATCAATCCTAGGTGCTCTGCTGGCTTCTCCAAGGATTCCTAATGAGAAAACCCAAGACTAATTTTCAGGTCTCTCCTACGTGGCCTCCTGGTGGCATCTGCTGCTACCCACCCTTCTCCACTCAAATCCTTCTAATCTCTTGACTTTCATTGGCTTGTTTTTCCTATTTTTGTGCCTACCTCCACAACTCTCTGTGATCTCCTTCTCCAGCTCCTGTCCCTCCAGCATGTGGGTGCTCCCCCAAGCGCATTTGCAGCCCTTCGCTCCACACGCTGCCGCTGGGCAAACTCCTTTACCAGTGGCTTGAGCTACGACCATATCCTAGTGACTCCAAGTCTGGGTCTCTGCTCCTCAACTCTCTCCTGGCCCCGGCGCCACCTTTCCATCTCTCCACTGGCTCCCCAAACTAGAATCCAGCAAACTCAACAACCACTTGTCGATTGCCTACCATCTGAAATAAAAATCAGTAAGAGACACAGCCTGTAGTGTGGCTCACTCTCTCACATCCATCTCAAACTAGTATTTCATTTTCTTTCTGCTGATGCTCCCTTTGTATTTCCTATGTAGTCAAATACCTGCTTGTGCAAAGTAGAAATCCCAGAGTCATCCTTACTGTCTTCCCGCCCTCACCTTTCCCATCTGACCCCAGAGCAGTCCCCGATGCTTCAGCACTACGGACCTCTCTCCCATGCTCCTGCTCTTCTCCCTCCTGCTATGGCTTCCTGAATTCAGTCTTTCCTCATCTCTTCCTAACTATCGCAGTTACCTCCTTTCTGGTTGCTCTCCCCAGCCTTTCCTGCTTCCAGTCTTTACAGGGCCTGTAAAACCTGAAAACAGTCATGTCATTGCCTGTCGAGCGACCCGCTTCCCAAAGCTACAGTCCACACTCCTGGAAACGAATACAAGGCCCTTCCCAGACCGACCCCCATCGACCTCACCAGCTACACAGTCCCACCACAGCCCTCCTCCTCTCTCTCTTCGCTCTTTGCTCCAGCTGGACCAGACGTTGTTCTGTTTCCTGAGTGTGCAGCCTTGTTCACATCTCCATACCTTTGCACACAGTTTCTTGTACCTGGAAGGATGTCAGCCTCCTGTCTGCCTGGTAAGCCCCCATTCATCCATCGGGCTCAACTCACTTCCACCATGAAGCTTTCGGGGCCTCCCGTCAGCAGAGAGACACTCTGTCTCCCTCAGGCTAGGCCACCTGCTCTACCCTCTGCTGGACGTGCCTTCCTTACTTGTGGGACTCGGGACTGCTTATCTTTCATCGCTCAGCACCTAACACAGTGTCTGGCACTGCAGTTGCCAATCTCTCTTCTGAATGAATTAAATCTTGTGGCACTAAATCTAAACGGCACCCTCTGGATAACTAAGTGCGGTTAGGGTGGGAAAGCACAATCCCTAATTCGGATTTTTTTTGTTTCCCTTCAGCTGCAATCTGATAAAATTTTCACTATTCCCGGATGGTAAGTGTGAAGTATTGGAGAGAAGAGAGGAAAAATTCTCATTTAGATGAATCCTCTCTCCCCAGCAGACTCGTCCCCCTTTCTCTGCGGGTTGTAAAATCCATTTGTCCAGTGGAGCACATTTTAGGTGTCATGTGTAATGTTCTGGTTTCTAATAGAGTGGCTGTAAATCATTTTATGCTAAAACCATGCAGATATGTGTAAGGTTCATAGTTGAGTCTCTCTTCTGGCATACAAATTAAGGATATCTCAGAGAAATACAGGCACTGTGACATTTGTGAGGAGGTTTTCCTTTGCTTCAGTGTCTGCGGAGATGGCATACCTTACCCTTGTGTATGTCAGGCTTTGAAGTCAGACAGACCGGGGTCTAAACCCTGGCTCCACCAGCACGTGACCTGTCGCACGTCACTTCACCTCTCTGCCTCAGTTTTCTCATCTGTAAAATGGAAAAAGTGATGCCTCACGGGGCTGTTGTAAAGATTAAATAAGATCCTATCTTTAAAGCATTTATCACAGAGGAAGCACTCAATCATTGCTACCGCTTACTGTGCTAAGTGCTTTAAATACTATGTAACTACATACACACCCACATACAAACACACACACACACACACACACACAGCCTATAACAACATACTCCTTACAACAATCCTAAAATGTAGGTACTATAATTATTTCCACTTTACAGATGAAGAAACTGAGGCAGGTTAACTAATTTGCCCAAAGTCACAAAGCTAGTAAGTAGCAGATCTGGAATTTAAACCTAGGCAATTCGGAGTCAAAGTCCGTGCTCTTAACACACATTAAAATGGCTCATAACACCTCAATGCACTCTTCAAGTCAACAAACGGTAACCATCATCATCATCATCATCATCTTTGCTGTCCAGGATTACCATGTCTATCTCATATTACAACAGTGCTCTAGCTGGGCCGGCTGCTCAGTCAGCCCTGGGCCGGTGACTCTGTTGCACAAACAATATTGTGTTCGTCTGGCAGCCTCTGGGGCTGCCCCAAAGGCCAGTGTGGTGCGACGCTCATACTCCGGTGGTAGGAAATACTGTCAAGGGAGGCCTCGGGATTCCGAAAGAGTGAAGCCAGGATACAAGCTGGCACAAAGTCAGAGTGTGTGGCCCTGGAACAATTTCATTTGCTTGTTGTCTTCCCTCTTTTAGCTGGAGAAAGAAACCAATTGATTCCTGCCTCCCAACCGACTCCAGCCAGACTGTGAGATTTTGTAATCGTGTCTGTCTCGGATCAGGGCCCAGAGAAATCAGATATGGAAGCACTCGCTTGGGTTGTCCATGCATTTCACCCCAAGCCAGGAAACGAGAACTTCCAACCCATCGTTATTGTCTTGTAAAAATCACAATTACCTGTACAAGGGGGACTCAGTGGACATTAGTGCCATGGGCTTATTTACCAGAAATTTCATTTGGCCTGTGTTTTCTTTTCTTTCCTGTCATGACTTACACTTACTGACTGTCTTTTATCTATCGTCCCTCAATTCTCATTTCCAAGTATTTTCTTTGTCTGGACCCCTATCAAGGGTCTCTGTCCTCTGTAGTCTGTACAAAATATGCTTTCCTGAAATACTCTTGTTTTTGGTATCAGGCAGGTCTGCCTTTCATTTCTGACTCTGATTAGCATTAGGCAAGTTGCCCTCTCTAAGCCTAAATTTTGCATATGTAAAATAGGTATAATAAAGAACCCAACTTGATAGAGGTGCTGTGAGGATTATACACAATAATAACAGTAACACACTCACTGAGGATTAACACCTTGATTATTACGCTAGGTGCCTTTCCCAAGCTTGCAGACAAAAATGCTGAAGGAGGGAAGAGATTCTAAGGTCCCATGTCGCACTTGGCATCTTTCCAGAAGGCATGGCTCCTCCCTGACGGAAGGGAAGGGAGACTGTCTCATCTGTGAGACCTCTGTACACAGCACCAGGGCACAGGCATCGTCTCATTTAATCCTCACAAAAATCCTGTGAAGAAGCTATTGTTTCCATCCCCATTCTAAAGACAAAGGACTGACGGTGGGAATAACTTGCCCAAGGTCACCCAATGACTAAGTGGCAGAGGAGGTACTCTTAACTGCCATGCAATGTAACAGTAATAAACAGTAGCAATAACAATTAGTGGTTACTGAGACTTCACCATGTACCAGGCACCATTCTAGAAGCTGTAGGTGCATTATTTCACTTAATCCTCATACCAACTCTGTGAGGTAGATACTATTATGAGGTCCATTTACAAATGTGTAGATTGAGAGGAAAGGGTGCTAAGTGACTTGCTGAAGGCAGTGTGACAGAGCCGGAACTTGGAACCGGGTGGTCTAAATTCAGTCGGAACCTATCTTATGCTATCTCTTGAAAATGGAATAATGAAATATGCATATAAAGGGCTTAGCCCAGTGCCTGGCACCACTAATCTTCAATATGTTATTACTGTCGTTGTTACCACCTTGTTAATGATAGTCAATATTTGAACATTGCTCTGCTTTGTCGTCTCTTTGCTCATCTGCAGGATGTGACCTCCAAGCACAAATCTGAGTGGACAGGAGCCATGTTCCTTGATTCATTTGATCTTTGCTCATCTTAACTGCCTTCTGCAAATGACAACAGCAAGATCCCCATCCTAACCCAGGTTTGTCGTCACCTCAAGCTTTCTCTTCCAGAAGCCCTTCAACTAAATGATCCCCCCAATCACTTTTTCTTTCTGCAACAGCTCTATATTAGTTTTCTATTGCTAGATCAAAAATTATACCAGGGGGCTGGCCAGTAGCATTGTGGTTAAGTTTGCCTATTCTGCTTCAGCGACCAGGGGTTCACAGGTTCAGATCCTGGGTGCGGACCTATGCACTGCTCATCAAGCCATGCTGTGATTGCATCCCATATACAAAATAGATAAAGACTGCCACAGATGTTAGCCCAGTGGCAGTCTTCCTCGAGTAAAAGTGGAAGATAGGCAACGGATGTTAGCTCAGGGCCAATCCTCCTCACCAAAAAAAAAAATTACCCCAAATTTAGCAGCTTGAAACAACCGCCTTTGTTATCTCACAGTTTCTCTAGGCCAGAAGTCAAGGCATGGCTGAACTGGGTCCTCTGCTCAGGGTCTCACAAGGCTGCTCGTGAGGTGTTGGCCGGGCTGCGTTCCTTGTGGAGGTAAGAGTCCTCTTCCGAGCTCATGTGGTTGTTGGCAGAATTCAGTTCCTTGTGGTTGTAGGAGTGAGGGCCCCTGGTTCTTACTGGCTGTTGCTGGAGGCTGCCTACTGGTCCTGGAGGCCCCCTGCAGTGCCCAGCCGTGTGACTCTCTCCATGGGAAACCACATCAGAGCAGCTTGCTACTTCAAGGCCAGCGGGAGCATCTCTCCCTCCAGTCTACTAAGATGAAGTCTTACAGAAGAAAACACAATTGTGGGAGTGACATCCCATCACCTTCGCCATATTTTATTGGTTAGAAGTAAGTCACGGCTCCTACTCACATTCACGAGGAGGGAATTACACAAGCTGGGTCGTGGGGGGGTCACCTCAGGCTGTGTCCACTACAAGTTCTTTGGCTTCAATTTTTATTTCTCCCTCACTTGCCTCAATTTTGTTTCTCATCCCCAAAGAATACCATCTCTCATTCCGTCTCCATCTTCACATCCACAACAAAGCACCTTCTTACAGCGTCTGTAAAATTCTAAGATTCATTCTCCTCTTTTTTCCACATCAGTATAAAGTTAGGAATCCAAGCCAAGACCTCTCGTTTTCTCTCTGTTTCACCCAAGACCATAGTTTATTCATTTTTAACAGGTTTATTGGTATGTAGTTTACATACTATAACATTCAAAGAGTACTGTTCAGTGTATATTTACAGAGTTATGCAACCATCACCATAATACAATTTTAGAATATTTTTCATCACCCCAAAAAGAAACTTCATACCCTTTAGCAGTCAACACCATTTCCCCCTGTCCTCCTCAGCCCTAGGCAACAATTAATCTATTTTCTGTCTCTATAGAGACAGAATAGTCTCTATTTTCTGGACATTTCATATAAGTGGAACCATACACTATGTGGTCCTT
Organism: Equus quagga; assembly: GCF_021613505.1. NCBI lineage: Eukaryota > Metazoa > Chordata > Mammalia > Perissodactyla > Equidae > Equus > Equus quagga. Next base: position 54,498,592 of record NC_060275.1, on the reverse strand, counting down.
TGTGACTGGCTTCTTTCACTGAGCCTAAGTTCCTAAGTTTCAAGGTTCTCCCGGGTTGTAGTATAAACAGTATTATTACGGCTATATAGGATGTTTAGAGTGCTGTAGACAAAACAGCCAGAAAATGAAGGATTTTAACTTATAAAAGTAGGGTTAGGAAGAAGCATCTTTATTCAGTTTTCACCTCACAATTTTTTATGAAAACTTACTATCTATAAGGCCCTGGAGAGAATAAAAAATATGTAAGATTCAGCTGTTGCCCTTAAGGAGCTCAGACTGTAGAGAAAACAGGCAAACATACAACTCACACACCCCAGGGCTGACTTGTTATTCAGCACACAAACATCAGAGGAGGGAAATGCATAGTGAACTTTCAACTCACTAGGAGGAAACAGAAACCAAAACTAGTCTCTCTAAGATGTGAATGGTTTTTTAGGAAAAAAATGTTAAACAACACTCTTTGCTTTTACTTACATGCAGCTTAATGATTTTTGAAAATGGGGTGGGGGTTGTTTTGAGAGCTGTCACGTGTTGGGCAGGCAGAGGACTGGCTGGTCCATTAAGAGAACTGCAAGGGAGGGCAGGCTTTAGCACAGGCGCTGGTGTTCACTGTCTTGACACCAGCCCCAGCCATCCCATTCTGCACGGATGTGCTCATGAATGTGTGCTCCAAGCCTGGAGGAGTTTCACTGCGACTTGACAATTTTTCATTTACCCAGAGGCCAGCATTTGAATATCGAAAACACTTCTGATTTAGACAAGCTGGGGAATGAGGAGACTAAATGGTTTCTGTCAGCAGGAGTTAACCTACATGTGGGAACTTTGGATGTTTCACAAAAGGGCAAGTTCAAGAATCCTTAAAACTACGAGGTGTCTATCACATCAGCTGAAGAAAACAGGAAGATAATGAAACATTTACCACAAATGTAATATTCATAGTGTTTCCAAACATTCCTCTGGGATAAGCGAGATTCTTGCTCAAGATTTTCAGACGGGGCCTCACGATTTCAAAGTCTGGTCATGGAGCAAGGCCAGAGTCTCGGCCACGGGACCAGCCCCTCCCACAGCCAGCAGCCTGGGCCTCCCGTTGCCAGCTGCTGGCCACCTTGGGGCAGAGCTGTCCTCAGGAGCAGACCTGTGGGAGCTTCAGGAAGACTGCTCACCCCCGAGCCCCTCTCCCACTTGGCTTGTTGATCTGAAATTCCACCCTTAGAAATTTATATCCTTGCTCCAATGCAGATACTCCTGGGAGAAGAAACACATCTTCTATCAGCCATTTACACCTCAGTGCAAATGTGCTTATCAGAGCCCTTGCCAAAGAGTCTGTTCTTGGAGGGGAGGAGATGAAAGGAACTAAGAACAAAAAAATGCCTGAGGATGAAAAGTAACCAAAAGCCACAAAAGGACAGAAAAGGAAGGCAGACAGGATGCACCAAAGACAAGGTCTGCGTCTTCCCAGGAGCGCTTGCTTGAGCAAGGCAAGAACTGACTCAAACTTGTCGGGATCAAATGGAGGGAAGAGGGGTGTGAAGTGGTTACAGAGATGCCGGGACCTCAACACTGTGCCTCTGGCTGGAGGAGTCGGGATCAGGACCTGGCCCCTGGTTTGGACGCGGTGCCTGTCTTCTCTCCGGAGGGACAGTCTCGTGAGGGGGAGTCACCTGTGCTGCCCGGACAAAGGAGGAGGAAGCCCGCACCCGTCCTCCGACCTTGGACCGTCGCTGTCGGGGGAGTGCTCTGTCCGCTCTAGCACTCCACCAAGAGCCTCACATCTACTTAATCCCACACAGGCTTTCTGCATTTAAAGAAAGTGAGCAGTGTTGTCTAGCAGAATGTGATCGCACACCCTGTGAGGAAAGACCAGGCCCCAACGCTCACACTGAGCTACTGTTTCAGACCTACCAACAAGGTGACCCCAAAACCTGGCGAGAAGATTACCTGTCTACATAACACAATGATCTCACAACACTCAAAGGGGATTACAACTCAGAGCTATCCAGTGCCACCGGAGGTCAGGCAACCCGATGAGAAGTCGCTTTAGAATTAATTAATTAATTACATTCAAAAAACTCCTCTTGGTTTCCTGTCGTTGGTATTATTCCTGAGAACCATAATCCATAGCCTCTTGGATGAGCCCAAATTTCCCAAACGTGTAGCCAGTTTACGTTACTCGTAACAAACCCACAAATAGTTGGACTGTCTCTGCGTGCAGACCAAACCTGGGATATTGATAAATGACAGGAGTCAAGGGAGACATTTAACATCTATCCTAGATATGTGTATATCCCCATTGTCATCTTTAAGATGTAAGTGTTTAGATAGTTCTTTTCCCAGAAAATATGTGAATTGCTATGCTCAAAGAATAAGAATGAAAGATTTACACAGGGGGCTCCCCAAATAATTCATCTGCTGAAAACACAGTGGAAAAGCCTAGAAGAAGCAGCTCCAACTCTCTTTAATTTGCCTAACATCCGATTCTCATTCTAGAGAACTTTTATTCTGGACTTTGAGGAAGAAAATGCCTACCTCAGGAATTACAGTGTTAAGAGATCCTCCTTGTTCGTGAACGTTTAATGAACTGTAAAATCCATCATAAAACACTTCATATGGCTTTAGTTACTCCTTGGGCCAAACTATGCCTCAGGCATACAAACTGATACCTTGCTCATCTTTTCAGATGCCACGAGAGCCTAGATTCACAGTGTTCCTTTTTTCCCATCCCAGGGCTCTTTTTTTAAAACCTTTCTTTTTGGTTAAAAAGATTGGAGAATCTAATTGTATTTCTCTCCCTAGAAGGGACTGGTTCTGAAATGCTTTTTAAAGTGTGTTTGTGGCATCTGAAAGTTCCCTACCTCCCACACTCAAGTTCTGAAGCTTGAAAGAATACATCATTTCTAGTTTGATGAATATCCAAAACTGAGAACACAATGCAAGGGAGTGTCTGCCATATTTCACTCCACAGCGGAGTCACCGATTTTCCTTAGACATGGTTTTAGCATAAAGTAAATTGTATTTCCAGGATTGCTGCCAAACACAACAACACAAATAATGACGACCAAAACAGCAAAATGCGAGTGAACCAGAAGTGATGATGTTTCATAAGGAAATCCCATAAATGTTCTAAAGATGCTTTGGTTTTACTTGAAGATTAATTAATTAAACCAGATTGGCAAAGTCCCAGCATGTAAAACTGTAGTAAAAGAGAATTCAATAGAAACCCAATGGGGATCCAAATAGAGATTTAACACTTCTTAAAGCAAACGTTAAGTTGCATCTCAGCAGTCAATGATTCTGAAGATGAAGCTTAGAGTAGTCTGACTGAGGTTTTTTTGTTCTTTTAGTTTTTTTTGGACTTGGCTAAATACTTAATAGTGACTGTTTTCCGGAATCTCTAAGTTACTCCATTTGCAGATTATAAGTATTTCTAGCAAATCGTCACATCAGCATCAAATCATTCGTAAAGCGTCCGTGTGAATGTGACTCCATAATATTCTTTACCTGATGCAGGGGGTGGGGGGAGGGGAACTAGCACTGATTCCACACGGGAACTCTGCTAGGCTGCTCCACGACTCTTCACGTCATCCTCACACCACCACCATGAGTTAGGTACTATCATCTCTATTTTAGACATACAGACATTTAAGTTCTGAAAAGTAAATTGTTCAAGTTCAAACATATTGTAGGTTTCAGAAAAGGAAACAAATAGGGGCTTTAGAAGAGCATTGCTCTATATACCCGACTTTACAATCGTTCAAGAAATTCCAGGGAAGGCATTGGCTTAGTTTAAAACTGCTTTCGACTCTGGCGCTGTGTTCCGACAGCAAGGCTGCTCTGAGACTGCACCAGGCGGGGCTCAGTCCTGCAGGCCTTCTGTCTTTACTGGTGCAGTGCTTTGCAAAAGTGAGAGACAAAAGGTTTTAAGCAGTACTATAATATGATAAAAAAAATCACTGAATCAAAATTATCCTTTTTCACTTCTGCTTTTCTCATTGAGGTAAAATTCACGCAACATGGAATTGAACATTTTAACCATTTTAAAGTGTACAATTCAGTGGCTTCTAGTCCTTTTACAGTGCTGTGCCTACAGTACTTTGCCTTCAATCCTTTAGTCTGTGTCACTGAAAAAAAATCTCAGTTTGGTGCTGGTGTATCTTTAATAACTCTCTAGTATCTGGTAATTCCCCTTTAAAAAAAAAAGAGAAGCAGACTTAGATCCTTTGGTAAATAAGCATACAACTAGAATTTGATAATATAAATTTGGTGTCTTATTTGTATTTATTTTTTATTTACCCTGAATTTCTATTTATGTAGTAACAATGTCCTTATTAAATAACTATTTAACTAAAATAGTGAGTTGATGTAAAGAAAAATTTTAGGTAAATAATACCATTAGTGGTACATAGAGATGGCAAAAAAAACCATAAAGGAGGGATAGTAATGACTGAAGTTCCAGAACCACTCTTCCAGTGGTCGGATGGACAGTGACAATGTTCAGGTGATGAGCGTTTAGAAGGAGGAGGCTGGGCAGAATGAGATCACCCATCAAAAGGTTGTAGGGGTGAGGGGCTAGGACCTGGGAGGGTAGACACTAATAATAAATTCTGGAATGTGGGCTGGTCCTGAGTCTTCTTTCCCGTTGAAAGTCCACTGGCCTCGCCCGCCTTCCACAGTGTTTCTGAAGGCCTGGAGACCCTGGAGTTGTCTCCACTCTGAATTAGAGAAAAATAGCCGGCCTCAGAGCAGGAGCAGGTCCACTCCAGAACAGCGGGGCAGCAGACAATGAAGGTTGTCCCCACAAAGGACAGGCAAGTAGGAAGCCCAGAGACGGGCCGAGAGAGCTCAAAGACTGGGCCGCAGCTTAACAACCGCAGGCTGTGGTACAAGGAAACATTCCCATCTCCCAGAGAGCTGTTAACGGACGAAGATGAGGAGGAACCGTAAGGCCAGGGGCTGGAGGTGACCTTTAAATGGAGTGCCCGTCCCTTTGCCCTCAGGTTTTTAGACGGAGGCTGTAGGGAGCACGCGTGTGGGAGTGTGGCTGTGTAGGGAGTCGTCTTTCTTCCATGGATCTGCTCACAGGGCCCATTTGTGCAGGAAACAGACGGCATGCCTCAGCCCTGAGGCTCCGCTGCTGGAAGATCCTCTCCGCCGGCAAATCTGTTTCTAATGACTCACCATTTGTAAATGGAACTCCCATCCCAGGCTCTTCATTAGTAAGAGGTTATCAAGAAGAAAAATGGGGCACCCCTCTCGAGATAAAATTCCCTGATGCCTAACAGATTGTCAGGAAGATTTCCAGCCCACTAGATGTGAAGACAATGCACGTACACACACACACACACACACTCCAGAGCTAGTGTTTGCCAGAATATTCATTCATTCTAGGTATCCAATGTGTATTAGACACTCTGCCACACGAAAGACAAAGTTCCTCCTTTTAAAATGCAAATATATATAAAGGAAACCATACGTTAAGACATCAGTCCTGTACAGATTGTAATGTGATGCTTTCCCCTAACATCTTGGAGAGATCAGATAAACTGAGGAAAATGGGAGTTTGAGTCATAGAAATTGCATTTCCTTCCTGTTACTGCCACATTTCTGTGTTTCCTTCCTGCAAAATTTGTCTCATGAGCTGTTCGTGTCCCTTGTCTGTTTCTCCATCTCCTGTCTTCAGTCCTATCCAGCTTCCACCCGCACCACTCCGCTCAAACCGGTCTTGTCAAAGTCACCCATGTCTTCACGTTGTCAAATCCAGTGGTCACTTTTCTGTCTTCCTCCTTCTGGACTCTTGGCAGAATTTGACACAGTTGAACTCCCTAATTTGAGGCACTGTCTTATCTTGGCTTCTGCAACATGAAACTCTTCTGATTTTGATCCCACCTCTCTCGCCACTCCTTCCCCTCTGTGCTACTTCTAAAAGTAGGAGAGCCCCAGGGCCACACCTCAGCTCTCTTCCCTATTCACAGCCTTTCCCTGGCTGATCCCATCTGGTCCTGAGGCACTGAAAGCTGACAACTCCAAGTTTTTATCTCTAGTCCTGACTCCTGCCCTGAGTTCTGGGCTCAAATATCCAGCTGTCTAATTGATAACTCTAATTATGTCTAATAGGCATTTCAAACTTAATCTGTCCTGAATAGAACTTTGATTTCTCCTCCCATATTTCTTTCTCTATCTTCCCCTTCTCAATAATGGCATCAATATCCAACCAGTGGCTAAAAACAAAACCACCATATCTTGCGAAGACTATTGCCTCCTAGCTGGTCTCCCTGCTTCCGTTCCTCTATTCGAAACCCTCCAGTGGCTTCCCATCTCAAAATAAAAACCTAAATACTGATCTTAGCTTATGACTTGCCCACCCACCTACCTCTCCCTGACCTCGTCTCCTCCCACTTCCTCTCTGTTCAGTCTGCTCCCGCCACCAACGCCACCGCCGCCCTGTCTACATGCTGCTCCTCTACCAGGCTGCATGCCTCCACCCCAGGGCCTCCGCACTCACAGCTTCCTCTTCCTGGAGCACCCTCACCTCAGCTATCAGCATGGCTTACTTCCTCACTTCTCTGCTCAAATATCACCCCATCAAAGAGGATGCCCCTGATTATCTTATCTAAAACTAGCCACCCTGTCACTCCTCATCCCCTCACAATGCTTTACTTACCTTCACTATCACTCCCTGACATGTGTGGTTTATTACCATCTGTTTCTCTCCACCAGAGTGTAAGGGTTAGGAGAGCAGCGACTTGATGTGTTTTGTTCACTGCTCTATCCCCAGAGCCTAGAAGAGCGCCTGGCATGTAGTAGGTGTTAAATGAATATTTGTTGAATTAATTAATAAATCTTTATTCTTCTTTCCTCCAACTCCTCATGTTCAATCCATCTGAAAAATCATCATGTCACCTCAATCCCAAATCCATCCAGTTCTATCCTAGCTTAAGCCACCATCATATCTTGCCAGGATCACTGCTTAGCATCCTGACTGGCCTCTCTGTTTTCTCTCTAAAATCCATTCTCCAAAGGACAGCCAGTGATTTTTTAAAAACACAAATCAGACCCCTTTTCCAAAACCTGTGAATGGTCCCCGTTGCTCTGAATAAAGTACAAACCTTTCACCGCGGTCTACAGGCCACGTATCACCCAGCACTCTTGCCCTCTCCTTGCTTGCTAAACTGAAGCCAGACTAGTCATCTTCCTATTTCTTGAATACACCAAGTTTGTTCCTGCCTCAGGGATTTTGCACATGCCGTGCCTTCCATACAGACAGCTCTTCCCCAGATAGCTACACAACTGGCACCTTCTCTTTATCCAGGTCTCAACTTAAATGTCAACTTCTCAGAGACCCTCCCTGGGCACAATCTAAGCTAGACTCCACCCAGTCACTCTCCTTCACGTTAGTGTGCTTTAGTTTCTTCACAACACTTATGAACATACTATTTATTCGCTTGTATTCACTCGTTATTCACTTGGCCCCTTTTTTTTTTCAACTGTTCTTCCCAGTAAAATAGTCTGTCTTGTTCTCCATCATATTCCCAGTATACTATATAAATAATGGCATCATTATTATTATTATTATTTGCACATGGGTAGTTATTCATCAACTATTTGTTAAATTGAATTAAATTTAATAGCCTTTAAAATTTTTTCTTAGACAAGTAATTTTTTTTTTAGTAAAACTGTTGTAAATCTTGAGATGAATTAAAGATATCATTATTTGTATTAGTTAGACTAATAATGCTAGCAAACAATACCAGTGAAAGTATATTTTGCATTCATTTCACTGTTTAGTGATGATATTATGTGGCCAGCATTCCACACAATGATTCCAGGACCCAAGATCTCTCCATCTTATGGCTCTGCCATCCTCCACCTTCAAATCCTCCGCTGCATTCTCTTCATCCGACCAGTCAGCATGCAAAGAGAAAGAGCAGGCCAAGGATCTCCTCGGAGACGTTGGAGGCCAGGTCAGAAGTGAAGGCTATCACTTTACCCACCTTCCATTGACCAGAACTAACCATATGGCTCCAACTTAACTGCAGGGAAGGCGAGGGCTGCCCACAAAGAGGATTCGGGACTGGCGAGCATCTCCTCAGTCTCTGTATGGCAGCGTGTGTTCTACAGAGAGCACCCCGACTTCCAGGTGTCTGCCGCATGAACGAGCTTGAGGTTCACAGGAACTGACGAATCAACCTCAGCGCAGAGGTTGCTACCTGAAAAGGTAGCAGTTCCTGGCCCGGTCAGAGCCAATGAATGTGAAACTCTGCCAGAACGATCCTAACTTGCCCAGCAGCTGCCTTCACGTTTCTCAGCATTCCTAGGAGTACCATATTGGGGCTTTAATTCCAGCCATAACATCAGCCCAAACTTACGGTCTCCAATAGCTAACCTGAGCCTCTGAATTTCAAAGCTTCATTTCTCGCTAAGATGAATGGATTTGGAGAGCCACAGTTTTGAGGTAAATCATCTTTACTGGTGGTTTCCTCCTTTCTTCCTTTTAGTTCTTCTTAACCTACCTACTTTCGTTTGGCTATACAAAATATCTTATCATGGATCTTAAGATATATGATAGTTTATCCAATATCATGGAAACAGACTACATAAATCAATTCTCAATAGCTTAGGCAAGATGGGAACAAATTCAAATAGACAGCTGGACCTTGCTCTAAATTTGAACATTTTCAAATTTCTTGTGAATTAAATCCAACAAGGGTAGGCCACAGATCCCAGGGACATTTTTACTTCTCTTCTCCTTCCTTGGTTTAATCTCATTCGCCCTGTGCTTAATCTGTGCTCTGCATCTCATAATTGTTTCACTTAAGCAATTAATGGAAATTACAAGGCCATAAAGATAAGGAACAAAGCTATGTTTTAGAATAATGTGGAATTTTATGAATAAAATGAAAAGAGTCAAACCCTAACCCCACTATAAGAACAGGTATGGGGGCATTAAAGTGAAACACGTGAAATAAATGTGTTGAATCTCATGAGCTTCTCCTACCACTGATTTCTTTAACAAAAGTCATTACCAAATGACATCCAGCTAGACACATTTAGGAACAGAAAGCAGATAAAATAGACTAGTTGAGGAGAGAAGATGTATATAAGTAGAACAATTAAGTAACAACTTTAAGGCAATCTTCAATTCACTTGAAGTAATTTGGTAAATGCAGATGAAGTCAGAAATATTATACAGAAAAGACAAATGACTGAGGAATGGGATGAGAGCAGAAAATCTTCAGGATATTGAAGGAAAGGCCTCATGTGGATTAGCGGAGAGGAGGAGAGGAGATTCTCCAGGGAGGGCACAGTATCAACGGAGACATGAAGATAGACTATATGGGTAAAAGAGAGAAGAGAACATGAAGACAACTTACTTGCTGGAGTAGGGCGTGCGGAGTGGGATGCTCCATGGAGAAGACGGAAAAATATGATTTACTGAGCCAGGCTCATTGTTTGCAGGCTAAGGAGTCCAGACTTGTAGTAATCAGAAATAAGCCAGAGTGTAGGGTCTTAATCGGGAGAGAGAGATGATGAAAGCAATGATGACTCTGGCAGCCATCTGTGGGACAAATCGAAAGTGAGAAGATCAGTGAAGAGGCTGCTGTAGTAATTTCTATGGGACTTGATAGGGGCTTGGCTCTGAGAAGTGGCAGCTGAAACTGAGAGCCAGGGACAAATCCAAGAGACTCTGCAGAGAAAGGAAAGATGCTTGTGAATGACTGGACACAAGAAGTGAAGGAGAGGAAGGAGAGAATGAAAACCCTGGGATGGGGCAGTGGCGGTGGCCCTGAACAGGAGGAATTTATGAAGATTATGATGTGTCTTTCAGATTAAATTTCGTAACATTTATTACTGAGCTAGTCATCGTGGAATACTTCCTTTTTAATTTCTAATTCTAAGACACATGGTTAAAATTAAGGTTAATATTCTTGTTGGCTTTCGTTTCATATAACTTTAAAATTTACAAAGTTGGGGGGGATTGAGCATACCCATCAAAATAGTGTATAGTTGCCAGGTCATGTTTTAATCTATAACAGAATAGCAGAAGAGTGCTACGCGTAACCAAAACGTATTTTACTAGGACAGGCAATCAGGGCTCAAAATCAAAATGGTTGTTGAGTAAGTGTAGCTGGTATAAGACAGATAAAGATAATTGATCTTTTAAGTATCATGTAAACCTTTTACCTGACGTTTCTGCTCTTTTCCATAATTACTTCTGTAGCAAGCAGAAAAAGGTGAAACTGATGCCAAAATCCAAAACAAAATAGAGACTCCACACAAAGTGAGGCAGCCACCAGGAAAGACATTCAAACCTGGTGAAAAGCAACGCAAGCAAATTTCAGGAAGAAAGAAATGTGAAATGAATGTAAACACGAAGATGTGCCAGGAGCAAACGGGAAAAGCAAAAGAATGAGCAAAACCTCCCCACCCACAAGTGGAGGATTTAGGAGAAAGATGTGGTAAACAGATGTGAACTGGAGATCCAAAAATTAGAAATGTATGAATTAGTATGAGATGAAATAAAATATTTAGCAGAGAGCTTTAGCCTTTGACGCTGTCAAAAGTAGAATCTTTTCTCAGATTCACGAGGCTCCAGTTTACCAGAAAAGTCCTTCAGTGCCAGAACAAAGGTGGCATAACTCATAATGCTATTGAGGGTGGGGAGGGCCGAGGGCAAAACAAATCAGCTCTTCATTAAAAGAATGACGTGCAGGATCTCCACCGTGGTGTTCCTGAAGGCTCGGAGACTATAGAATTAAATAGTTCCCAAACAGCAACCCCACTTCTGGGTGTATATACAAAGGAGAGGAAAACAGGATCTCAAAGAGACATCTGCACTCCCACATTCATTGCAGCATTGTTCACAATAGTCAAGAAATGGAAATGACCTAAGTGTCTGTCAATAGATGAATGGACAAAGATGTGAGAGAGAGATATATAAAGTAGAATATTATTCAGCCATGAGAAAGAAGGAAATCCTGACATTTGCAACAACATGTATGGATCTTAAGGGCAATATGCTAAGTGAAATAAGTCAGACAGAGAAAGACAAATATTACTGTATGCTATCACTTACATGTGGAATCTAAAAAAGCCAAACTCATAGAAACAGAGAGTAGAGTGTTGGTTACTAGGGGCCGGGGGCAGGGAGGAGAGAAACGGGGAGATATTGGTCAAAGGGCACAAACTTCCAGTTACAAGATGAGTAAGTTCTTGGAATCTAATGTACAGCATGGTGATTATAGCTAATAATACTGTATTATATACTTGGAGGATGCTGAGAGAGTAGGTCTTAAATGCTCTCACCACAGAAAAATGGTAATTATGTGACACAATGGAGGTGTTAGCTGATGCTGTGGTGGTAATCATTTTGCAATATATAAGTGTATCATATCAACACGGTGTACACCCAAAACACACATAGTATTATATGTCAATTATATCTCAATAAAGCTGGAAAATGAAATAAAATAAATAATTCCCCAAATTTGGATGCTTAGATGAGATTATAGAAAGAGGAAGTTGGGAATTTATGTGGAATTAAGGTATATATAGGGATTTCTAATTGACCTCCAATATCGAATCTTCCCTTCTTGCTCAGTAACAGAATCCCAAAATATTAAAAGGGCACATGGCTGCCTAAAATAAAGACTATATTTCCCACCCTCCTTTACAGCAATGGTGTAGTCATCTGACTAAATTTTGGCCAAAGGATTACAAGAGGAAGTGGTGTGTGTAACTTTAGGAAATGTCTTTAAAAGAAGGGTGCATGCCCTGTTCTTGTGCATTTTTCATTCCTGGTCACTGAAATGTAAGCGTGACGGCTGAGACCAGAGAAGCCATCTCAGATCTCAAAGTGAAAGCCATGTTGAGGATAGTGACACAAGAATACAGGACCCTGGGTGCCTGACGATAAAGGCGCCAGCATAGATAACGTTTACCTGAAAGTGAAATGAACTTCTAACTTGGTAGAGTTCCTGATAATTACCTAACTAACCAAGTTGTCTTTGATAACTAGAACTTACAGAGGCAGGACAGGCTCAACCCAAACCAAGCTGCTATGAGGCTTCTAGCACTAGAAAGCTGACAGGATCTCTTCACAGTAAATATCAGAACAAATCTGATCAGTGTGAAGGAACATGAGTTTTAGCTGGACATTGAGGAAAAAAAGAAAGTAAGGTAATCAAACCACCTAATTAGACAACTGAGCAGGTGGGGTTTGGGAAAGTGAGCAAACACACAGAGTACCCTCTGTGCTTAGAAACACACGCAATAGAAAAGGGGGATTCGGCTCCTGAGCTGAAAGCGAGGGGCTTTACACAGCAATCATTAGAAGAAGGAAAGTCAACAATGCACTACGAGCTGCCCAGTTACAAACATGGGCGAGGATGCAGGGTGTTGCCTAGAAAAGAGGTACATTGTGTGTGAGGCACAAATCAGCAGCAGCCTTGGAAAATTCTTGCAGGGCTAGGAAAGTACAGTAGAACTGTTCTATGCAGAAATTTCACAGTTGGATCATGATTATGTTACTATGGAATTTTACTGTAAGCCAAAAATCTGTGAGATGACACTAGAGATGCTAAATGAAAGTGAAGAAACCACAAGAGCAAGCTAGGCAGGAAAATGGTAGACCTTGTTTTATCATACAAACTGATAAAACATGTTTGATAAGGCAGGAGGCACAGTCTCAAGATCACACAAAGGACTGCTCTTGAGAACCCACAAACAAAGGGAATATCGTGGTCTTGGCTTTGAGTGCTGGATAAGAACTTACATAGAAAGTGTTTTCACAGGAACCACTGTGTAATAGTAGTTACAACACGATTTAGTTCCACATTCTGGCAGAAAACTCAAAAATCCATTATGTAGTTACTCAACTTTTAAAAGGGAACTATGACCAACCCACATCAGTAAATTGGAAAAAAAGAAGAAAATGTTAAAAGGAATCATGTAAAGAGAAATTAATTGAAAAAGCCAGGTTACTGCTTAAGCATTACTAGAAGCCCAAGAAAAGTATTTGCCATGAATAAAAAAGATGTTTCTTTTTAAAAAAAAAAAAATTCTATATGACCACTAACTGTTAAAAACAAACAAGGAGCCGGCCTGGTGGAGTAGTGGTTAAGTTTGGTGCATTCCACTTCAGCAGCCCGGGTTCACAGGTTCAGATCCCAGGCATGGACCTACACTGCTCGTCAGCCACACTGTGGCAGCAACTCACATATAAAATGGAGAAGAATTGGCACAGATGTTAGCTCGGGGCTAATCTTCCTCAAGCAAAAAAAGAGCAAGATTGGCAATAGATGTTAGCTCACGCTGATCTTCCTCAGCAACGAACAAACAACAAAAACCACCTCTCTTTTAGGAGGAAAATCTTTTTTTTTTTTTAGTGTATATATATTGACCAGTGAGAGGAACAAGGAGACACACAGTGTGAAGGACAGGTGTAAACCAGAAATTGGGCAGCAAAACAAACATAGGGCCTGCTAGGGAGCTACAGACACAGGGGTAAGAGAATACGGAAGTTCGCTGGAAGGCTGTAGGACTCCTTTTGATCATGGTACAAAAGATTTGAAGATGAAAGGAAAAAAGAGAGACTAAATGGAGTTTCTGGAAAATTTTGCCTCCCAAATTCAGTTTGTAAGTACACTAATGGGAGATATTAAATGCCCAGAACATTCTAGACCTGGCTGACAGAACAAACGTCATCAGGGCCAGAGAGCAGTTACTCAAAGGTTCTGAAGGAACTATTACCCAAAATGTCGAAGAGGCCGTCATCAGTGCGTGCCTAGCAGACGGCCAGGCAGAGTGTCGCCCACGGGAAAGTCCTGAGAAGCATGTGCAAACGAAACAGGAGCTTCACTTACATGACAGGTCAGCTGCTAGGAGAGAAAATCCAGCAGAAACCCTACATACTTTTAAAATGTGGCAAAATGGGGGAACTCATGCTAAGTAACTCTAGTATTTTAGGAGAGAAAGAAATGTAAAGACAAGAGGAATTGATGGACATAATTGATTTTGAGTCTCAAAGTTCTTTACACAGCTACCTGAACTATGATGGGGCCTGTTTTGAAAAACAAACAAAACCAAATTCAGATCTGACTCAGGCCTTACGAAATAATGTCGTTTTTCTTGATGATTTCTCGAGGATATGCAGGCATCTGCGTGGCGTCACTCATCGTGTAGCAATCTCTCTCTTCTCCTTCTCCGGGTCCATCCCCCTCGCTCTGTACTCCCCTCTCCACTGTGACGGCCGGCCGCTTGGGCTCCGCTTCACCCTTTCTCCCTCTCCAAAATCCTGGTCATCACACACTCCCCACCTCACCCCCGTCAGCCACCAAGACCCAAAAAGGCCAGAGCTCGCTCAATGGCATTCAGCAAGAGAAAACTCCCTCTTTTAGCCTAAACATTAACTACTTATAGTTCTTGACGCTCTTGGGAATACTCAAGTCATAAGTCATATAGGATAGGAAATGTTTTAGAAAATAATTAAAACATTGTTCTAGCTTTGCACACATGGAAAAAATGATGATACCAAGAGCTAAGGCTTTTGTAGCATTTTCTAACATTTTATGTATATTAACTCCTTTAATCTCTCTATCGTCATCATCGTCCCCTTTTTACACGTGAAGAAACCTAGGCCACACGGCTTAACTAGCAGGACAGGACTGGGAACCCTGCTCTTTAGTCTGGCTCCAGAATCCACCTTCTCAACTACTACACCACATGGAATCTCCTCTCTCCCCAGTGGGGTTCTCCTCCTGAGTTTTCCGTCTCTGTGGATGGCACCCCTGCCTATCCACACCCCCTCCCCACCCCCATCCACTGAGTGCCCCGGGCCGGATGGATTCCTGCAGCAGCCACTCCCAGCCTGTGCTTTTGCAGGAGCACGTACATTCACTCACACACACATACACATAGCATCTTTCACCATATGAGGCCAGAATGTGTTGTGCCCAGCACTTAAAGTCAGTACTTTAGCTTCTTGTTTAATAAAATTTGAAAAACAAACACATACACACCAGAAAACAAGGAACACAAATATCTACTTTTTAAATTATTAAAACAAAGTTTTTTGAGTGTATACTGGGATGTTATGATACTAGATCTCAACATTTCTGAACTCCTGAGGGTGAAATTAGGGACAAAATATTTTGGAAATCTTCCAGAGATTTGCTTCCTGTGGCTCTAAAAGTGGAAGTAAGAACATGTCTCTTGGGCAGGCTCTTCTTGGTCCTGGGGGGAGCAAGTTAATGACCTCAAGGTCGTGGCCATTCGAGGTCCACGTGGCAGTGGATGCTGGAGCCTGTCCCAAGCCAGCCCTCCCAAGGCTGCTAGCACCCAGGGAATCGGCAGTGAAGCACAAGGATTTTAAAAGTAGGATGTTGGGGTGAGGCCCGTTTGAGGTGGGATAGTGTGTGTGCTGGGCTGGGGGAATGCTGTTGGGGCCAGGGGAAGGGCAGGTCTGACAGGAGTCGAACCCCTTTACCCTTCAAAGAACAACCGTGTGCCTACAGCAGTAACCCCACAAAGACACCCAGACACGGTGTGAGTTTTGGTGCAGAACCAGCAACAACAAAATGTTGGAACTCAGCAAGGAGGTTCCTCCAGCCTCAAGGGGCACTTGGGTTCTGAGCCCAACCCAAAGAGATAGGTACAAACAAGACCCTTTCGACTATTGGCCATATAACAGGGAGAGAGGGGCTGAGAGAGAGAGAGCGAGAGAAAGAGACTGGATTTTCTACTTATCTGGCCATGCGGGGAGTAGAGAAAGTATTATTTCCAAAAAGGTAGATTGTGATTTTATTTGTCTCTCCATGTACCTGAAATGGGTCATATGAATTATATCGGCTATTATTATAATTACTTCCTTCTCCTTCTCTTCATTCCATCTCTGAGATCATGGTCTGGAACTGGTGCCTCCTCAAACTTTCCTGAACCACCACCGTATAACACTGTGTTTGACACTCCTCTGCCATGACATGATTTCTTCATCAAAGGAGACTTACGCTTTGGTGAGAAGTTCATGCTCTAGTCTGGTTCTCAAATTTTCAGGACCACAAAATGCATTCTATCTATTCATTCTGTATGATCCAGTGGCTGGTGAATTGATTCATACTAATTAAACCCACAAGAGTGTGATTCGTGAGCTGGGAGAACACCACGTTAAATTACAGAGAAAGATAAAACTGGCCTGAAAAGCAAGGACGTGTATTTAAACTGGACATAGTGTTTGGGGTGAGTAAGTGCACCCTGGAAGCCAAACAATAAAGCAAAGCATTGACCTATCAACAGAGAATCAAAGCAAAGATGTTGGCATGTTCTCACATGAGATTTCTAGAAAGTTCTGGTAGACTGAGAACTTGTCTTCCACGACTGCTATGCTGGAAAAGCCAAGACCAGTATTCAGAATGACATATCCCTCTCACTTGAGGCCGCCAGAGTGACACATAAATTCCTACAGCCCAGCCCTCATTCTTCCCACTGTCAACGAGAGACACTCTAGTTCCATTTGTTCTTGTCATCATGCTTAGAATTGTCACTTATGGGTAATTTTCATCAATTATATTTTAGTGGGTAATTTAGATTGTGGTTAATAAGTCTAAGCATCACAGCATACACCCAAGAGCTGAACGGATGTCAGCAATCATCTAGCTACTGGTTTTCAAGTTCTGTGCTGTGGACTCACGGGCTGCTGGATGAGGAAACTAGAGGTACAGGAGGAGTCTGCGCAGACAGGCTGTCGCTGCCCACCCCCTTGCAAGGAGTTTGGATTATTCAAAGTGCAGAAACCATTGATGTTTCTGCATGTCGGATGAAGTTTACGTTTTAAATAACCAACTTGAGGAAAGTGTTTGGAGGAAGGCAAGAGAAGTAAGCAGACCACCTAGGAAGGTATAGTATTTGTCCAGGGGAGACATGATGGTCTTGGGGGTCAGAGTAATACCAGCGGAGCTGGAGAGAAATGGATGAATTTGAGATGTAGTTAAAAGATAGAATAGATTGGACTTGGTTAGTGAGGGAGCAGAAGTTATCAAGGATTCACTCATTTATTTACCCCATGCAGGAAATTTACTGAGTGCTTACAATGGGCTAGGCGCTGGGCGGGGTGTTCAGCTAGACGAGCAAGTCTCTGCCCTTTCCGGAGTTCATATTCTAGTGGAGGGAGACAGACAATACACGGGCATACACAAAGGTAAAATAACGTGCCAGGGAAGAGTTGGGAAATCAATCGTAGGGCTCACACTAATTGTTTCTCTTCTCTCGGGGACCATTGTCCTGCACCGCCTGTTGTCCAATAAACCAGTTGTGCAATCCTCTGAAAATCATTTCATATATTTTATAGTTTTTCAGCCTATAAGGTGGAAGGGTGAATTTACTCCCTGTTATTCCATCATGGCTAGAAGTGGAAGTGACTTTTTCTTGCATGATTTGATATAAGGGATAAAGGAAAGGGAGTCAAAACTCACCACCAGGTTCTGACTTTAATAGCACAGTAGATGGTCATGAGGCAGACCCAGATGGCCTTGTTTCTTCTTTTCTTCCATTTTCCCTTCCTTCCTCCCTCCTTTTCTTCCTTCCTTCCTTCTTTCTTTCTTTCCTTCTCTCCCTCCTTCCTTCCTTCCTTCTTTCTTTCCTTCTTTCTCTCCCTCCTTCCTTCCTTCCTTCTTTTTGTGTATGTGTGTTTTAAAATGTGTTTGTTATGAAGATTCTTGAGAGCAGAGTGCTGGCAGAAAGGATGGAAGTCAATGGACAGGTTTTGGACATATTGAGTTTGAGATGCCTATAAGACATGTGATGCTAGAATTCAAAAAAGAGAATTAGGCCAGAGATACCCTTGAGCATCTGGGCATATGGAGGTAGAGTTCATGAGATGGAGAATCCTGCAGGAGGAACAGATTTATGGAGGGAGATCTGGAACTCATATTTTAAGATGCTAAATTTGAAATGTCTATGAGACATTCAAATAATAGTATCAAGTAGGCTGTTCAGTATTGCCAACTGGAGCTCAGAAAAGAGAGCTGGGCGAAGACATCAATTTGAGACTCTTCAACATATAGGTAGCATTTAAATCATGAGAAACGATGAGGTTACTCCAAAAGAGAGGAGAGAGAGAGAAAAGAAAAAGAGAGAAAAGGAGAGCAGAGGAGAGGAGAGGAGACAAGATGAGAGGGTGCAGGAACAAGTCCTGAGGAATATCGGCATTTACAGGCTGCACAGAGGAAGAGGAACCGTCAGAGGGAACTGAAAAGGACTGGCCATAGAAGAAAAGGGAACAGAGGGTGTATTTTCAAAGGAAAAGGGTATTTCAAGAGGGAATATCAATTGATTCAAATGTTACTGAGAGATCCAGTAAGATGGGAATTTAAAAGTATCCATTGGATTGAATAAGGTGGAAGTCATTAGCAAGCTTATCAGGAGCAGTTTTGGTGGGACGGAGGAGGGGAAGTTGGGTCAGAGTCGGGGAAGAATGAATGGGAGGTAAAGTGGAGCAGCACGGGCAGATGGCTCTTTCACGGGAACACAAAAGCAAGGTAATTCTGGAGAGACATAACGGGTTAGTAAAGGTTGTTTATTTTTAAGATGAAAGACACAGAGCACATTTGAATGATAAAAACAAGAGGTTACGAACGCAGAGGGAGGGATTAACCTCCTGAAAGGTCAGGGATCCAGAGCCTCCTTTCCAGTGGCCTTACCGCCCTCCCCCGCCTCATTCAGCTCTAAACGTAGGGTCACCCCCTCAGTTCTCTTCTGAGCCCACATGTGGCTGAGCACACAATAAGTGTTTGAAATGTTTCTTCAATAAATTAATGTCTACATAATGCAAATGAAGGAATGAAATGTATCTGGTAAAATCGCCCTGAAAATAGGAGCACAAGTGGCTGTGGATTTCATTACCTTGAGACCAGAAAACACTTTCTGTAGATTTTGGTTAATGTCCCAAGAGTAGAAAATAGGCACAATAAAAACAGAATTCTTATTATTAATATTTTAGAGACAAGGAATGTGATTTTTTTCCAAATTAATCACAACTGATGAATAGCTGCTTCCTGTGTAGGTCCGGGGCCGCCTTTCAGCATTCTGGGGCCAGAGAGTAATTGCTGTATTTTACATCTGAAATCCATTCTCATTTATCAAAAAACACTTTCGTTTGGAAAGTGCTACATAATTATTTCCATAACATCTCTATATGTTGACATAGCATTATTATGCCATCAATTCTCAATCATTAGGCTAGGGATAGAATCAAATCCTGGATAATCCAAAGCAGTGACTAATAGGGTAGGGGACAGCAGGTTTGTCATCCTAATTTGGGCTAATAGCCCACATCAACCCACTGATGACAGAGATTCAGCTCAGAAGCATTTTGTGCTGCCAGGTGTCTGCTCAGGATTTTTTAATTTCTGAGGTTTATTCACAAAGTGGGTCAGGAACTGGCGAAAATGATAGACCCATTTACAGGAAGAAGGTTATATTGTTCAAGGACATGGCAAAAGACAAAATTAGATTCATAGACTTTAGAACTAAGAACTAGATCTGAGAAATCACTCAGTCCTTCTCTCTCATTTTCTAGATGAAAATAAAACCCAGAGTGATCACAAGACTTGCTCAAGGTCACACAGCAAGTCAATGAAACATCCTCACATTAAGCGACATCTCATGTTACTCCCACTCCGTTGTTCTATCCCATCCTGCATCCCCAAAGAGTTCTTGTTTCCTTTTGTCTTCTCTGCAAAAAGAATTGTATTCAAATTCTAAAGGACATTTAAAAATGTAAAGAATAAATTGAAATCCAAGATAGATAAGGCATTAAGGGAAATTCAGATTTTTGAAGCTTATGACACTTCCAGCTGTTAACTCATGTAATCCTTTCAAGCCTCAGCCCTTTACAGATGAGGAAACAGAGGCTACATAGACTAAGTAATTCACCGCAGGTCACACAACTAGCACATGATGCAACTAGACAAGAATTCAGGTCTACAGCTCGAGATGCCCTTCTCTTTCTGCTATATCACACTTTAAGTGAGATCACACCGTCCAGCCCAGACAGATCACAGCTCAGAGCACTGAAAGACTCGGAGATGTAACTATGCAATCACTGTTGGCAGTCTTTGGGGGGGAAAAACATGAACAATAAGGAGGTGCCAGAAGACTGGAAAATAGTTGTTGATTGTGAAATTTGAGAAAGCCTAGATTCTGGGAACTACAGTTTGGTCAAAGCAAATTCTTGATGTCAAACCTTGGCAAAATTCTAGAATAAAATTACTAAATAGATGGTTCGTGAACCACTTAGAAAAGAATGCTGTGATCACATGGAGCCAATATGGGTTCACCGAGGTCATAATGCCAACCATCAACATATCCACCAGGAAATGAGGTGAAGCCTGTTGGGATGTCACTGTGGTCAAATTGAAAATACGTGATTAATAGGACAGTTGGATATGTTCACAAATGGTTGAAGTTGCCAGTGGCCTAGCATGTGACCCTGCCTAATATAATCCCATTAAAAATTTTAGCAATGTCTTTTACAACTTTGAAAATTGTCAGATTTGTGGATAACCCAAAGTTTGAAGGGACATGTTATATGATAAAAACCGATGATCATTTTGATAGACTGAAATGATGGTCAACCCCTCTGTTTCAGATTTAACAGGGAAAAGTATAGTTATACATTGAGGTAAAAATAAATGTGTAGATGACAGATGATGATAGATGATAGATACATAGATAGATAGGCTCACATAAGTTCCAAATGGAGAAAAGCTGACTGGACCAAATTCGTGGGAGAGAGAAGACTGAAGTTTAATTGACCTCAAGTTCAGTACAGACCAGCAGTAGCACACAGATGCCCCATAACATAATGTGTAAGAGCTTGAGCTTCAGCATCAACAAACGGGACTCAGAGTAGAAGTCTGCCACTTAACAGCTCTGTGACCTTGGGCAATTTGCTGAACTTTAGCCTGAGGTCCCTATTCTATAAAATGAGTGTTACACAACGTCACATTGTTAGTAGAGAACTTGGATAACAATTCAAGTCTTCTGATTGCTCGTCTGGTGGTTTTTCTATGGAGGGCTACCTTCAAATGTTTGAAAAAGACATTTTAGGAAGAAGGATTAGAATTATTCCATGAGACTTTAGAAGGCCAGCCTTCTGAACATCAGATCAATATAGGGACATTATCAAGAAGCCCATTTCAGCTCTCTTCCTGGAAGAACATCGTACCTGGCCGGCCAGCGTGAAATAGTAACCACGGCGCACTGAGCAAAAAGGCAGCAGGTGCACGAGCAACTGTCAGGAACTCTGCCACAGGGATTCCAGTGAGAACAAAGAAAAGGACCAAGGGGCTCTGAGGTCTCTCAGGCTCTCGGATTCAGAGAGTTCTGCAATTCTGGAATTCTACGATTTGGTAAGAGATGTGAAGAAAGGTTTTCACCAAAGAATTTATCGTCATTGACTTTGCTTTATGGCAAGACAAATTTACATGTGCTTCAAGTGACAGGGAAAGAGAGCTCTTTTCTCAGTATTCACCTTAGGGCAAAAGTAACAGAAAGCACAGATGATTCTGAAGTCCCCCACAATTCAAAGCAGCCCACAGAACAACTGGGAGTTGCTCCCTTATTTTCTGACAATTACCTCTTTGCCTTTTGGCGAGTCTGTGAAATATCATTGGCGCTGAACACAGCCCAGCGTAAGTCTGTTTTGCTCCTCTATGCTGTCCCCTGCTGCAGATGCCCCACCTCCTCATGGTGTCTCCTGTCCCACTGAACCCAGGTGTAGGCAGCTTCATTCTCCCTAAATCATCAGCATATTCACTCATTCATCCATCCATTCATTCAACAAGTATCTACGACTCACTGCTTATAAAAACAGTTCCCATTTAATGAACACACGGTCTGTGCCTGGAGCTTTACACACGGAGCGCGACTAATCATCTAAGCAACCCTAGGAGATTTACACCATTCTAAGATAAGAAAATTAAAACACAGAATCAAGTTAATCCACTCAAGATTGCACAACTAAAAGTGATGAAACTATGCTGTTCTCATCTTCCTACATTACTGTAAATAAAGCACTACGCTGAGTAAGCTGGGGAGTAAGGCCACAATTTCTTCTGCTCATCAGCTTACCCCTGAATAGTGGATATCATGTGCACACAGATAACCAACTACATTAGGAGTTTGCGCTTGGTCATTAGATGCAGTAGTCCCCCCCATCCCCTTTTCTGTAGGGGATATGTTCCCAGACCCCTAGTGGATACCTGAAACCAAGGATAGTACCAAACCCTATATATACTATGTTTTCTCATATGCATACATATTTGAGATGCGACAGCAAAACTTAGCACAAATATCTTTTTCCTTCTTCACAGTTTCACAGATAGAAGACTCATTCTTACTGTGGATCTTAGCAACCTCAGCACACAATTTTTTTCTTTTCTTATTAAGTTGAGAGCTTTCACCTTTTTACTTAAAGAAAGCACCTTATGGCTTCTCTTTGACATATCCAAATTGCCCATATCACTATTCTTGCACTTTGGGGCCATTATTAAGTAAAATGAGAGTTACTTAAACACAAGCACTGCAATACTGTCACAGTCAATCTGATAACTGAGACGGCTACCAGGTGACCCACAGGCAGGTAGTGTCTACAGCATGGATGCACCGGACACAGGGATGAGTTTCATCCCAGGTAGGACGGAGTGGGATGGTGCAAGATTTCACCTCATTTCTCAGAATGGTGTACACTTAAAGCCTAGGAATTGTTTATTTCTGAAATTTTCCATTTAATATTTACGGATGGCAGTTGACCTTGGGTAAGTGAAACTGTGGAAAGTGAAAATGTGGAAAGGGGGACCACTATAATACCCTTTAGATGGAAACATGATGAGAATAGCCATCTGGGGAGCAATTTGATAATATACATAAAAAGTCTTTAGAAGTTATAATGGTTAATTTTGTGTGTCAACTTGACTGGGTAAAGGGATGCCCAGAGATCTGGTAAAATGTTATTTCTGAGTTTGTCTGTGAGGATGTTTCTAGTAGACATTAGTATTTGACTCAGTAGACTGAGTAAAGAAGATCTGCCCTCACCCATGTGGGTGGCATCATCCAGTCCCTGGAGGCCCTGAACAGAACAAGAAATGCAGAGGAAGGGTGAATTCTCTCTCTCTCTTCGTGGGCTGAGACGTCAGCATCCATCTTCTCCTGCCTTCCAACATCAGAGCCCCTGGTCTTGGGCATTCAGACTCTGGGACTCACACCAGGCCCCCCACCCCACCCTCCGCATTCTCAGGCCCTCACCCTCAGACTGGGACTCACCATCAGCTCCCTTGGTTCTCAGGCCTTTGGACTTAGACTGAATTATACCACCAGATTTCCTGGTTCTCCAGCTCGCAGATGGCGTATCTCAGCCTCCATAATCACATGAGCCAATTCTCATAATAATCTCCTCTTATGTATCCATACCAGCTCTGTTTCTCTGGAGAACTCTAACACAGAATTCCATATTATTTGACATTAAATGACCGCTTCTGGTAATTTAACTTTCCAGCTATGATATAGTAGGTTGTAGCAGACTAATGCTCCTACAGAAAAAAAATATAAAAGCTGAATATAATAAAAAAAGAACAACTGTCTGAGGTCATGAAGGAGCTGTTCAGGCAGCCAGGACATGAGGACCCAAGATTCTAGAGTGAAGAGAAGGTCGTCGAGGTAATCCCAACATTTTACTTGCAACGTGCTTTCCCCATGACATTTGTGGGTTCTTGGTGGGGTGATAAATGACAGCTGCTAAGAAGCAGGATGTCAACAGATCTTTCAGCAATCCCAAAGGATTGGGGAGACAAATATTAAAATTGGGGGAGTATGTGAAAGGTACAGACTTCCAGTTATAAAATAAACAAGTCCTGGGGGTGTAATGGTGACAATGATTAACAATACTATATGGTATATTTGAAAGGTGCTAAGAGAGTACATCTTAAAAGTTCTCATCGCACACACAAATTTGTAACTATGTGAGGTGATAGATGTTAACTAGATTTATTGTGGTGATTGTTTCACGACATATACATACCTCGAATCACTATGTTAGACACCTGAAGCTAATATAATGTTTTATGTCAATTATATCCTCAATTAAAGAAAATAAAGTTCCCTCCATCTTAGATCATTAGGGCTACCATAACAGAATACTACAGACTGGACGGCTTATAAACAGCCAACAATTATTTCTTACAGTTCCAAAGGCTGAGAAGTCCCAGACCATGGCGCCAGCAGCTTCAGTGTCTGGTGAGAGCCTGTGTCCTCACTGACAGCCATTTTCCCACTGTAAGCTCACATGAGGGAGCTCCCTGGGACCTCTTTTATAAACACTAATCCGTTCATGAGGGCTCCTCCCTCATGACCTAATCGCCTCCCAAAGGCCCCACCTCCAACATCATCACATTAAGTTTCATTATATGAATTTAAGGGGGTGCACACAAGCAAAACAAATAAAATTGTAGGAGTATGCTTCTCAGGCAGCTAGGACTTGAGGTGGCAAGATCCCTGAGAGAATGGAGGGACAGAAACGTGAGCCTCACATTCGACACTTACGTTTGAGGCACTTTCCAAATTCTTAGGCTGCACAGGAAGAGAGGCGTTAGTCTCACTGTACTGAAGATTAAAGAAAAAAAATTGGAGTGTAAGACCTTCCGGGAAGGGACTGCCTTAGTAAATACTTCAGTCTCAGCTGAGATGTCCGGAAGCGCACACCACAGAGATGAGGAACAAACCAAACACAGACGAGCCTTACAGAGACCGCAGCTCCATCTCAAAACAGCCCGACTTTAACTGCCTATGAGAAGATGGTGCGAATCATTTCTAGAGGAAGATCATTTCATCCAGAATTTCTTATATTTTTTATACAAAATGTCTGGCCTTTAATCCATAATTACCAGCCATGAAAAGAAACAAGCCCGAAAAATAAATAGGTAGTAGAAACAGACTTATGGGTAACCCAGACATTGGAGTTATCAGAGACAGACTTTAAAATAATTGAAATAACTGTAAGTTGT
The DNA here is from genome assembly GCF_021613505.1 of Equus quagga. Lineage (NCBI taxonomy): Eukaryota > Metazoa > Chordata > Mammalia > Perissodactyla > Equidae > Equus > Equus quagga. Next base: position 54,473,543 of record NC_060275.1, on the reverse strand, counting down.
ATGTTCAAGAAAATAAATGACAAATGGAAATTATCACCAAAAGGGGAGAAGAAACAAAATAGACAGAAGCAATACATGAAGAGATAATATTCTAGCTATTTCAAAAACTCACAAAAGCCACCAAGGAAAAATCCAGCTCTAGAACCTTAGTAGGATAAACATAAAGAAACCACACCTTGGTGTATCAAGGTAAACTGCTGAAAACAGAGACAAAGACAGAAATCTTAAAAGCAACCAGAGAAAACATACGCATTACTTTCAGAGGAGCAACAATAAAACCAAAAAAACAAAGGAATGATGTCTTGAAGGTGCTGAAAGAAAATGATGCCAACCTAAAATTCTATATGCACCGACTGAAAATATCCTTCCAAAAAATATCCATCCAAAAAATGAAGATAAATTAAAGACATTTTCAGGCAAATAAAGACAGATAATTCATTGCCAGTAGACTTCCATCAAAGGAAATATTATGTGGTGATGGATGTTAACTAGATTTATTGCGCTGATCATTTCACAATATATACAAATATCAAATCATTATGCTGTACACCTGAAACTAATATAATGTTATATGTCAATCATATCGCAATTTAAAAAATTTTAAAAAGGAAATATCAATGAAAATTCTTACATAAGAAAAATAATAAGAGATAGAAACACAGAAATGCAGGAATAGAAAGCCTAAATTTGTGACATATTAATTTTGACTGTATCTGCAGCAACACAAGTGTTTCATAGGGTTGGAGATGTATATAGAATTAAAATGTATACCAAAAATAACAAACAAAAAGAGTCAAGAAGAAGAGATGAGTTATTATCTAGGAAACACTGTTTAACAGGAAATGGTAAGAGTACTAATGACACTAGATGCAAATAAGTCAAGGAATGATACTGTAATCCCTAAAGTAATAATCAAAGAACAGCAAAAGAATAAACAGGGGCTGGCCCAGTGGCACAGCGGTTAAGTGTGTACGTTCCACTTTGGCAGCCCAGGGTTCATGCTTCGGATCCCAGGTGCAGGCGTAACAAGGCTTGGCAAGCCATGCTGTGGTGGCATCCCACCTAAAAATGGAGGAAGATGGGCAAGGATGTTAGCTCAGGGCCAGTCTTCCTCAGCAAAAAGAGAAGGATTGGCGGCAGATCTTAGCTCAGAGCTAATCTTCCTCAAAAAAAAAAAAAAAAAAAGAATAAACGAACAAGCTAATAAAAGGCAGAGTGGAATAGTAAAAAACATTTGATTGAAAGAAAATAAGGCAAAAAAGGAGAGAAAAGGAACCGTAAAACAGGTGAACATAAAGAAAGTTAATATTTAGAAGAGAGAGATAAACCAAATTACCTCTGTAATTACACTAAATATAAAGAGTTTTATTCCACTTAAAAGACGAATATCATCAGTCTGTATAACAACCACAAGAATAATAAAATCAAAACCACTATGCAGCTTACAGTGTACACGCCCTAATATGAGGATGTGATGGAAAGTCCTTAACCACAAAGAGGTCAAAAGGAAGAGATAGAAAAAGATAAGCCATGTGAATGCTAATGAAAAAGCATTATAACTATATTAATATCAAGCAAAGTAAACTTTAAGGCAAGAAACATTGCTAAAGATAAAAGACAATCATAAAGATAAAAATGTAAATCCTGGGCCAGCCCGGTGGTGCAGCGGTTAAGTTCACACATTCCGCTCTGGCGACCCGGGTTCGCTGGTTTGGATCCCGGGTGCAGACATGGCACCGTTTGGCAAGCCATGCTGTGGTAGGCGTCCCAGATATAAAGTAGAGGAAGATGGGCACGGATGTTAGCTCAGGGCCAGTCTTCCTCAGCAAAAAGAGGAGGATTTGTGGCACATGTTAGCTCAGGGCTAATCTTCCTCAAAAAAAAAAAAGAAGAAAAATGTAAATCCATCAGGAAAATATAATAATTCTAACTAATATAGCTTCACAGTTGAAGAACTGAAGGAAAAACTATACAATGATAGTAGGAGACTTTAACAAATGTCTTTCAGCATAAGAGAGGAAAAAAGAGGCAAAAAGAACAATAAATCAGTAAGGCTACAGGAGATATGAATAACAAAATTAACAAGTTTGATTTATCTGACGTATGCAGAATACACCACTCAACAATAAAGAGTGCTCCTTCGTTCAAGCACACACGGAACATCTACAGAATTGGCCTAACGCTATCCATAAATAAATTCTCAACAAATTTCAAATTATTAAAATCATTCAGAGTATACCTGCTGACCACAGTGAAATGCCCACGTTTGGAAATTAAGCAATTCACCTTTAAGAATAAACTAATATTTTTAAAAACCCACCCTGAGTCAAAGAATAAATCACAATAAAAATTAGAAAACATTTTGAACTATACTATAATGAAAATATGACATCAGATACCTGTGGAAGGTGACTAAAATTACGGCTAAGGGAAAATGTGTAGCGTTAAATGCACACACTAGGCAAAAGAAAGGGCTGGAAATCAATTATTTAAGTATCCATCTCAAGAAGTTAGTACAAAAACAGTACATTGGATCCAAAAAAGTAAGAAAAAATAAAAATAACAACATGAATTAATGAAATAGAAAAGAAATGTACAGGGGCGGGCCCCCTGGCCGAGTGGTTAAGTTCGTGAGCTCTGCTGCAGCGTCCCAGTGTTTCGTCAGTTAGAATCCTGGGCGCAGACATGGCACCACTCATCAAGCCATGCTGAGGTTGCATCCCAGATGCCACAGTTAGAAGGACCCACAACTAAGAATATACAACTATGTACCAGGGGGCTTTGGGGAGAAAAAGGAAAAATTTTTTTTGAATTTTAAAAAAGAAAAAAAGAAAAGAAATGTACAAGAGAGGAAATCAACAGTTGGTTCTTTGAAAAGATAATAATACCTAGTAAGACTAATCAAGAAAACAAAAGGAAAAAATTGCCAAAATCAAGACTGGAATGAAAAAGGAAACATCACTACAGAGTCTATAGACATTCAAAGGTAATAAGAGATCCCCTCAGAGGCTCCAGGAGGCCAGGTGAGGCCCCAGGTAACAGGTCTGGTAAGGCGCAAGAGGAGTCATCGTCACTGCACAGAGGCAGGTCCGAGGGCCTGCTGGGAACTGCTGACTGACCCTGCTCTGTCCACAGATTAGGATGGGGGCAGTCACAGTGGCAGACTGGACTCAGGTAAATGCTGCCTCCTTCTCCAGGCCCTCACCCACCCTTACTCCAACCCAAATCCTAAAGCCCCGAGTGAGGGAGGCGTGCTCACATCGCTGCAGCCCAGGCCCCTGTGTCCAAGCCAGGGAGGCGCTCCTGGGTGGGGTCCCTGTTTCTGACAGCGAGTGTGATGGAGTGTGGGAGAGTGTTGCAGGCAGAGGGACCACCACGTGTAAAGGCTTGGAGGTGGGACTGAGCTGGAAAGATTCAGGAAACTGGGGTCCTTCCTGCGTCTGTAGAGAACAGAGTGTGAGCAGAGTCGCGCCCGGAATGGCAGGCTGAGCACTGGTACTTCATTGTGAGGTCCGGAGGGTTGTGAACAGAAGGGGGAAAGTTTGAATCAGGGTTTTAAGACTTTTCCAGAGGCTGCTCAGAGGCGGAACAGACTGAAATGGGGGTGATGGGGACACTGAGTTATAGGGAAGTTGATTTCTTGTTGGAGGTCACAGAGCTGGCTAAGAGGCAGGACTGAAGCACAGAGGTTAGTCTGATGGCCTGAGGTCACCTGGCTCCAGAGGGAAGCAGAGAAATAAGTGAGGCCTGAGCCCGTGGAGCCCAGCCCTGGTCACCTGCCTCCTCCCCGGGTTCCAATGGCTGATGAAGCACTTATGGAATCTTCACAGGGAAGTGGAGGGTGTCCCGGTCCCTCCCTGGTCCCACCCCCTTGCATATAGTCTCTGGGATTGTGGTGTCCTGAGACTCTTTACCTGCTATTTTCTAAGCCCTTTGGTCTGGGGACCTTGGAGATGCCCCCCAAGTCCAGGCCCTTAGTCCAAGACAAGAGTTCTATGGAGGGGTTCCCATTTTTGGGAACCAGTGGTAAGAGGTATGGACATTTATCCCAGGAACTGGTACCAGGATATGCAAATTAGTAGAGGTAAAGCCAAGTTGGGGGTGCTCAGGAAACCACAAGTCTCCTCTTTTTCAGGTGAGAATAAAGAGGATAGAGCAAGAGTCTGGACTGTAATAGCTGCCTCAGAAGTTGGGTGTCTATTATGGAGGTAATAGGAGGTTTCGACCAGAGGAGGGAGGTGGTCTTATCCAGGCACAAATAGGCTCCATCTGGCTGCAGAGTGGAGAAGAGATGGGGGCGGGGGGGGGGGGGGGGGGGGGGGGGGGGGGGGGGGGGGGGGGAGGGGGGGGGGGGGGGGGCCCAGGGAGAGGCTACTGTAAAGTCCAGGGGCATGCTTTTGGACCAGAGTGGTGGTCTTGGAGGTGGGAGAAGTGCTTGGATTCTGAGTCCATTTTTTAAGGAAGACTAAGCAGGTTTTTGGATGTTGTAGGTGACAGAGAGAAAAGGAGGAGTCAGGAATGACCCTGGGGATTTGGGTCCCAGCAGCTGAAGGGATGGGAGCTCCACCAACTGGGATGGGTATTATGGCCTGAATTGTGTCTCCTTAAAACTCCTGTGCTGAGGTCTCAATCCCTTGTCCCTCAGAATGTGACTATGTTCAGAGATAGTCTTTAAAGAAGTGATTAAGTTAAAATGGGGCCGTTAAGATGGGGCCCTAATTTGGGATAAATGGTATCCTTATAAGGAGAGGAAGAAACATTAGGGCCGCATGCTCGCAGAGAGACGACCACATGAAGAGGCAAGAAGAGGGCAGTAATCTGCAAGCCAAGGAGAGAGGCCTTCGAGAAACCAAACCTGCCACACCTTATCTTGGCCTTCCAGCCTCCAGAACTCTGAAAAAGTAAAGGTTCTGTTGTTTAAGTCAAAATAAGAGAGGGTACCAAGAAGATTCAATGGGGAAAAAGCAGTCTTTGCAACAAATGGTGCTTGGAGAATTGGATATCCACATGCAAAAGAGGGAAGCTGAACCCTTACCTACACCATATCCAAAAATTCACTCAAAATCAATCAAAAATCTAAACATAAGAGTTAAAACTATAACACCCTTAGAAGAAAACAGAGGGGAAAATCTTCATGACATTGGACTTGGCAATGAGTTCTTGGATATGACACCAAAAGAACAGGCAAAAAAAGAAAAAAATAGGTAATCTGTACTTCATCAAAATTAAAAACTGCTGTGCAGCAAAGGACACTGCCAAGAACATGAAAAGACAACCCATAAAATGAAAGAAAATATTTGCAAATCACATATACGACAACGGGTTAATATCCAGAACACATAAAGAATGCCTACAACTCAACAACAAGAAAATAAGCAACCCAATTGAAAAATGGACAAAGAACTTGAATAGACATATCTCCAAAGGAGATTTACAAGTGGCCAACAAGCACAGAAAAAGATGCTCATCACTAATCATTAGGGAAATGCAAATCTCATGGTCTCAAAACCATGAGATACCATTCACACACATTAAGACGGCTATTATAAAAAGGGAAACAAAAAAACAAGTGTTGGCAAAGATATAAAGAAAGTGGAACCCTTGTGCATTGCTGGTGGAAAAGCAAAATGGTACAGCTGCTGTGGAAAATAGTTGGACAGTTCCTCAAAAAGTTAAACATAGATTTACTATATGATTCAGCAATCCCACTTCTAGGTATATATCCCAGAGAATTGAAAGCGGAGATTCAAACAGGTTGTTGTACATCCATGTTCACAGTGGCATTATTCACAATAGCCAAAAGATGTAGACAACCCAAATATCCATCAACAGATGAACAGATAAACGAAATGTGGTATATGCATACAGTGGAATATTATTCAACCTTCAAAAGGAATGAAACTGACACATGCTACAACATAGATAACCTTGAGGATATTATGCTAAGTGAAATAAGCCAGACACAAAATGACAAATATTGTATGATTTCATTTATATGAGATACCTAGAATATTCAAATTCATAGAGACAGAAAGTAGAACAGAGGTTACCAGGGGCTGGGGGAGGGGAATGGGTATTTATTGTTTAATGGGTATGGAGTTTCTGTTGGAGATGATGAAAATGTTCTGGAAATGAATAATGGTGATGGTTGCACAACATCAGGAATGTACTTAATGACACGGAATTGTACACCTAAAAATAATTAAGATGGTCAATTTTATGTTAGGCATGTTACCACAAGAGAAAGTTATACAGGGAAAATTCAATCAATGTAACTCACCATATTAACAGAATAAAGAAGAAAAATCATGATCATTTCAATAGATGTAGAAAAACCATTTGATAAAATTCAACACCTATCTGAGATTTTTAAAAAATGGCTTAGCTTACTAGGAATGGAAGGGAACTCCTTAACTAAATATCTTTTAAAATCTTAACTACATTTAAAAAAATACAGCAAATATAATACTTCACAGCAAAATATTGAAAGTTTCCCCCCAAGATTGGAAATAAAATAAGAATTCTCACTATCACCTCTTCTAATCAACATTATTCTAAATGCCTATAAATCAAGAAAAAAATTACAAGTTTTAGAAATTGGAAAAAAGAAATAAAACTGTCATTATTTGCAGATGACATGATTGTATTCACAGGAAATCTAAAACACTCTGCAAACAATTATAATTAATAGGTGAAGAGCAAGGTCTGTACTTCCAAGATCAATATACAAAAATCCTATATACCACAACAAACAATTAGAAAATTTTTAAATGATAGCATTTACAATATAATTCAAAAAACCAAATACCTAGAAATAAATCTAACAAAATGTGAACAAGACCTCTACACAGAAAACTATATAATACCATCGTCAGAAGTTAAAGAACACCTAAATAAACACATGGATGTACCATGTGCACGGACCCAATACAGTTAAGATGTTAATTCTTCACAATTTGAGCTATGGAGTCAGCACAATCCCAATCAAAATCCCAGCAGGAGTGTGTGTGTGTGTAAATTGGCAAAATGATTCTAAAATTTTTATGGAAATACAAAGGGCCAAGAGTAGTCAAGGTAATCTTGAAAATGAAGAAAAAAGTTGGAAGACTTTTGCTTCTTAGATATAAAGAGTCTTGACCTTACACCAGAGATAAAATCTGTTCTTCTTGGTTGTAGATCTAAATGTACAATAAACCTATAAATATTCTAGAAGAAAGCAAAGGAGAATGACATTGTAGGTAGAAACAGATTTAAATTGGATGCAAAGAGCAATGTAGTCTGGAGGTAAGAGTGTACATTCTGGAGTCAAACTGCTTAAGCTTGAAGTCTGATTCCAATCTTGGGCAAGTTATTTAACCTTTCTGTGACTCAGTTTCCTCCTTTGTAAAATGAGGGTAACAATAAGCAGAAGATTATTGTGAGGTTCAAATACAATGATCCCCATAAAGTGCCTAGAACTGCTCCTGACACACAGCAAGCGCTTCGCAAGCATTGCTGTTATTACTCTTTCCATGAACACTGAAAGAGCCTCCTTTAAGGGGAAGGAACTTGTCATTTTGTGTAGAAACCTTATGTTCAGCGCTTGGACATACGATTTTTCATTTTTTAACTTGGAAATATTTATATTGGAGACACTGCTTCTCAATCCACAGCATTTGTTGAACACTTGCCTGCCGTGCGCTGGACTCTGGGTGGGGGGCAGAGAGAGGAGGGTGGAGAAGATGCTTATACAGGAAGCAGCCAACAGATTTCTTCCCAGTCACGAAAAGCTTCCCGTATAGTTTGGCAGTCAAACATAGACCTGAGAAATAATTGGAGAATGTGATAGGTATAAATAAGTGCGTGCTCCACTTCACAACGTAGATAATTAGAAAATGTGACAGCCCGTTACAGTTGCTAACTATACATACGGATGTGAGCATTCTAAGGAGCTGGAGGAGGGAGAAAGCAAAGGCATGGATGAAACAGCGATGCTGAGTCATGAGGAAAAGCCATGAGGAGTTGCTCTAGAATACAATTCATAAAAGGTGGCAACCTCTAACACTGGCGTGATTTGTTCTATTTGCTTGAGAAACACCCAGAACTGGAATTGCCTGGGCAGGGATTACAGGTTTGGACGATGGTGCTCTGGCAGGGAGACGAGAGGGAGGAAGTCATCTGGGGGACACCCACCCACGGCCCTCTCCCTGCTGACATCAGCCCTCTCCCCAGGCACTTTGTCAAATGATAACTCTGAGAAGCCCTTTGTATGCAGTAGGGCACTTCTGATCCATTTTCAGCATCTTCTTCTCCTTCCCACTTTCAGGTTCCTATTTAAGTAGATTTGGGGAAAAACCAAATACCGTCTCTCATTATCATTCAGAACTCCCCAAAATAAGATGACTCAATTTAAAAGAAATGAAATTCGAAAAACGCGTATGCAGTTCATGCTGCTAACCCACGCAAAGAAGCACGCGGATCTGAGTTCACAGATCGACCAATCTGAGGATATATCCCCACATTTGTTCTTAACCTCTCCCAGTCTGGCCTACTGGATACTCCAACCTCTACCTGACTTAAGTGGGAAATTATCAGTTTGTGGATTATCCAAGCCGCTGTTTCTCCCTCTTCCTTCTACTGGCTTCATTTTTTGCTATTCACCGCTTATTCTAGAATCTCCATCAGAGATAATGGGGAAAAAAAGAGAGGGGTTGAAATGCAATCAATTAAATGTCAGGGAAAATATCTGAAGTCAGGGTTTTGAATTATTATTATTCTATGTCATCTTCCTCTCTCCAGCCTCCCTCATTCTCAAGCTGTTAAGCGTCTCCCCCTACCTATCCTGAATTATTAAGGTATTTGGGCTTGGATGTTGTTGGTCCTGGCTGAGAACATCTGACTGTGCAACTTCCTGTTTTGACATGCTTTCTGAGGATTTTGTTATTACAAATAATTTCTTTGATTACTGAATTCTGGAATGTATGAAATCCAGAATTCCAGTAATGAAAGAAAAGCACATTTGAATCTTTATCTTCTTAGACCGTAGGTAATGAATATAACTAAAATTTGTTTCAAAAGGAGCAAAATCATTTTCCACCCTCAAAACATGTTCTTCTTCCTTTATTCTAAAAATATCTCAGTTGGTGGCACCACCATCCACTTGGATGCCTAAAGTAGACACCTGGGAGTCATCCTTGACTCCTCCCTTCCCTCGCTTTCCACCCCGGGCATTCACAAGTCCTGGTGAGTCCACCCACTACTGTTCATTTCTCCGCCACCCTGCCTCCTCCCCTTCCCCAGAGAAACTGCCCACATCCCCCTCCAGCCATTGCTCCCGCAGCAGCAGGAGTCTAGGACCTGACCCTTGCTTCTGGTTTCTCCCTCTAATCGTCTTCCACACAGAATGATCTTTCTCGAATGAGAATATATATTCAATCAAGAGCTCCCCACAGCCTTCAGGATGAAGGTCAAAGGCCATGGTGGAGGATGGAAGGGCTCCAGGATCAGCCTTTCTTTCCAGCCTCTTTGCCCACCATTCCCAGATTTGCACTTTCTACTCTGGCAACCTGACTTCCTTGGGTTGTCCCAGTGCCCCCTGCTGCTTCTCACCTCCATGCCTTTCTCAGACCAGAAGCCCTCCCATTCAGTACTTTCTGCATCTAAATCCTTACAGGTTCCCCCTTATCACTCCATTCTTAGGCTGGTGTATATATAACCACCAGGTTATGTGCCACCTCCTTGACTCGTTCAGGGACTGTCTTGCCTCTGCACCACCAGCATCTAGCTTGGCACACAGCAGGTGCTCAACAAATATCTGCCGAATGCATTGGATGAAGAGTTTCATTGGCAACACGCACATTTAAATAGCGTAGAGGGGCTGGGGCCGGGGCTGAGTGGTTGAGTTCACGCGATCTGCTTCGGCAGCCCAGGGTTTCGCAGGTTTGGATCCTGGGCGCAGACATAGCGCCGCTCATCAGGCCATGCTGAGGCGGCGTCCCACATGCCACAACTGGAAGGACCCACAACTGAAATATACAACTGTGTACTGGGGGGATTTGGGGGGGGGGAAGTGGAAGGAAAAAAGAAAAAGAAGATTGGGAACAGTTGTTAGCTCTAGTGCCCATCTTTAAAATAAATAAATAAATAAATAGTGTAGAAATTAGGTCTATAAAATATAACATATGAAAGAGTAAAAAACAAAGATATTTTTGAAACTTTTTTCATTGCTTTGGATCCAGAGCACAGAACCAGTCCTTTGTTCTTCCCACAAATCAGTGGCATACAGCCAAAGCATTGGACTGTGTTTGCTTCCTGAATAATCAGAGTAAACATCTATTGCATTACTTATTAAATGCAGGTGCGGAGTGCTTCCCATGGGTTGTCTCATTTAATGCACAGAACTACCCTTACCAAAGGTAGGAGCCATTGTTATGCGCGAGGAAACTGAGGCTTAGTGAAATTAGTGTTAGTTGTTGGTGGAGCTGGGATTTGGGATTTGACATCTGACCCCAAAGTTCATGCTCTAACCCTTATAATTTCCATGAGACTTAGGGTCAGAAGGCAGTATATTGGTGAAAAGCATGTAGAGTTGAAATTACTCTCGGAAATTCCTTTTCATCAGAAATCTGTACCTCTTTGGCAGGAAGATAGAACATGTGTTAAAATTCATAGGCACATACTCATAGTTCAGGTCCTCCAGGCACAAGCCAAATGCCCTTTCCGTCTTCACTCAAATCTTCTACATATTTGACTTGTCTCCTTAACAATCATTTTCGTACTTGATGCCACAGCTTGATGACTTTTTTCTCTCTCAAATCTTCATGACCCCTGTTAGCCTGAGCAAGGCCATAATTGTGAAGCATGTTGGAGACGGACAGCCCATCTCAGCACAGCCAGCTCTTGCACTAGAGTTGAAACTAACCACCGAGTGTTGGATGAAGATGATGATTTGCATCTGGGAGTCAGGCTGTATGGGAATAAAAACTGCAAGAATCACACTCAGCAAGGTGAGGTGTTTCCACTGAGAGCATGTGAGGAAGCCCAGTTGTGAACTAGCAAATTCCTGGACCCCCATCCTGTCTTCCTGTGGGACCTGGGAGGCACCGGTAGGCGTGACTGCCAGCTCTATTTACATAGCTCCCTCCTCACTCCAATGTGTGCATTTTTGAATTCATGTAAAGTAAATACCCAGATGGAATGATTCCATTACATGAGGACCCTCCCATCGCCCTGAGGGTCAGGGCATCTGATAAGGGCAATGGTATCCATTTAATTTGGGGATCTCTGTCTTGGGGAAATGGGATAACTGACCTGAAGTTCTCCCTTTCCTCTGCCCTAATCCCTTTAGGTGCATCTTAAAATGCTCTCTAGCTGCCTTATTCTTCTCAGAGGTGGAGAACTGATGCCCTATCCCCATTTGATCAAAAGAGGTACTTGCAACTCCTAAAACTTACCTGTGATGCCTGTATTTCTTTCCTTTGCAATGATAAGATTAACTCAGATGTTTGCAAGGTCCTTGAACCATAGATAGATAGATAGATAGATAGATAGATAGATGCAGAACTGAGAATATGGGCCAATAAATGCCTTTTAATCCTTTGACAAAGTTTACGGAAGCCTACTGTTTTCTCATGGGAAATTATGATTCAGGCCCTTTTTCTCTGTTTACACCAAGTTCACTATAGCCGCACTCTAATTAACTTTAGGTAAAAGAGGTCAAGAACAAAAGGACTGAATTAACTAGAGGAATCATCAACTCTCACTGAACACAAAGAGTACAATGGAATCTACTATATGATTTTTTTTTTTTTGGTGGACACAGTAGCTTAGCAACACATATTTACTTCCTGTTATAAAAAAGATGGGTCCTATAAAATGAAGAGTTCCTGCCTGGTGAATCATATACACAGCCTCATTTTCCTTTCGAAATTATGTGTAGAGCTTTAGGAAGATGGTCACAAGCCATCCTCTTATCGGAAAAGTACATGTCAGTAGCAAGGTCGATTCCAGAAATGAAAACACTGCAATGACAAGTCCAAAGCTCCTAGCAGAACATCCCAAACGAATTGGGTGCTCCTGATGCTGGATTTCAATGCCGTGGCGACTCATCACAGCTCAGGGAGCCTACCTGGCAGCAGAAAGAGCTGGCTCCCAGAGGCTCTTTCGTTTGGGTCAGGCCACAGTCCCCCAAAGCTAGCAGAAGAGACTAGGCCTCCCCATTCCACCCTCCCTTCAGGCTGCATGCTGCATTCTTCAGGATCCAGTGTTTTTAAACTCTTGCTTTATTGTTTTTAATTGTGGTAAAACACCCATACTATAAAATTTACCATTTTAACCATTTTTTTAAGTGTACAGTTCAGTGGCATTAAGTACATTCCCATTATTGTGTAATCATCACCACCATTCATCTCCAGAATGTTTTTCATCTTGCAAAACTGAAACTCAGTACCCATTAAACACTAACTCTCCATTCCCTCCCAACAGCCCCCAGCAACCACTTTTCTACTTTCTGTCCTGATGAATTTGACTCTTCTGGGTACCTCATGTAAGCAGAATCATACAGGATTTATCCTTTTGTGATTGGCTGATTTCAGTTAGCATGATGTTCTCAAGGTTCATCCATGTCATAGCAGTGTCAGAATTTCCTTCCATTTCATGGCTGGATAATATTCCACGTGTCATATTTATTTTGTCCTTCCTGTAGAATATTTGTGTGTGGTAAGGGGAGTAAGAGGCTGATAATGTAATTGGCCCACTCCCCTCCCTATGGGATGAACTTGATACCTGGATATCACTTTGTTTTTATCACTAATGCGATCACAGAGCACTCAGAAGAAAAATCCCTTATACAAAAGGTTGTGAAAACCTTAGGTTAGACCAGGGATTCTAAACTGGAGTCCATGGTTGGGCTCCAAGAAGTTTTTGAACTCCCTGAAACTGAAACCAAAACGGTGTGCCTTTGTCTTTTTCTGGGACAAGAGTCCTTAGTTTTTATTATCTTTTTTTTTTCTTGGTGAGGCAGATTGGCCCTGAGCTAACAGCTGTTGCCAGTCTTCCTCTATTTTATATGGGATGCTGCCACAGCATGGCTGGACAAGCGGTGCTAGGTATACACCTGGGATCCAAACCCTTGAACCCCGGGCCACCATAGCAGAGCGTGCGAACTTAACCACTATACCACCAGGCCAGCCCTTTATTATCTTTTCAAATGGGTCTTTGACCCCCAAATGCTAAGCAGCACTGATCTCAGCTACATCTCATGAAGGTTGAACTAAGAACTGGATAATTGTTATTGCTCCCTTCCATCTTGGCACACAGTTCCATGAGGATGTCAGGGCTGCAGTCTTCTGAAATACCTACAACAATGGAAACTCTACACAGTACCTTGAACCCTAGAGCACCTGCTTCTCGGGAATACGTTCAAAGGATGATGGAGTCGGCTGTGCTTGGTCTCATTACTCTTCACAGGGTATGAGAAATCATTTCTGCAAACACAGCAAAAAATTTAATACTCAAAATATTTTCACTGGATTCAATGTCAAAATAGTATGGTAATGGGAGGTAGAAAAGACATACAAAGCTTGGTTCCTGATCTTGAGGAACCTAAAATCCTGTGAGAGAGGCAGAGCTTGGACACCATCGGTGAACATTACTAATGAACTCAGCACTACCAGCGAACAACACAGATACAAGCCAGATGTGTGGCATTGACCCGAATTTGCTAGAGGAATTTTCTTACGGTCAGTGTCTGTTTAAATCATGCTGCCCCCATGGAGAAAATTCCTATTCATGCTAAGTTCTAGAAAAAATCTCACTTCCGATACAAATTGGTGTGCTTTCACTTCTTTGACAAGGAAAACTACGTAACTGACCCCATCTTCCTTTCAAAGTTGGCCACCAGGAAGCTCAGAGTCATGTTTCTGGCTCAACAACAGCCGGGATGCCGGTCCAAGTGATCTCCACACACTTGTTTATTATCCAGCCTTCTTCTCCCGTTCCTCGCACTTGACCTGTAATTTATGTTTTCTGTGGTCTGGATTCTATTTTTGCATTTATACTTATTTCTTCATTGTGTGTTCTCACTGCACACTGGTGCAATCCTTTGTGGAATGAGATTTTTTTGTCTGTGATGCAGACGGTGAATGAGAGCTGGGGTGGAACTAGGAGACAAGATCGATGGCTGCCATGCTGGGTCTTTTCCTGCTTCTCTCCAGATAAACTCTCCACGCTTCTCCACCCTGCTCTGGGACTCCCTGCCAGGCTGTGGGGGGGGCAGTCGCTTTAGTGACTGAGAATATGGCCTCTGGGTCATAAAACCTTCAATTCGAGTCCCAGTTCTGTCCCTCACTAGCTGTGTGTCCCTGGTCAAATGACCCAAACTCTGTAAGATGCAGCTCTGTCATCTGCAAAGCGGAGACAACATGGTACCACCACCTAGGGCTGTTTTGAGTATTTATTGTTTATAGATGTAAAATGTGCAGCCCATGACCTGGTGCATAATGCAAATTCTCCCGTTTATTTTTTTTATTTATTTATTTTAAAGATTGACACCTGAGCTAACAACTGTTGCCAATCTTTTTTTTTTTTTTCTGCTTTTTCTCCCCAAATCCCCCAAGTGGATAGTTGTATATTTTTAGTTGTGGACCCTTCTAGTTGTGGCATGTGGGATGCCACCTCAGCATGGCTTGATGAGTGGTGCCATGTCCGTGCCCAGGATCCGAACTGGCAAAACCCTGGGCCACCACAGCGGAGCATGCAAACTTAACCACTCGGCCATGGGGCCGGCCCCTATGACTTTTATTTCATGCTTAATTTCTAGGGCAACTCACTAAGGGGAAAATCAGCTAAGATACTAAGTAAATAAAATTATAGAAGTTCTACTAAACTTGTCCATCATATTCCATATAAGAAGGGAAAAAATTCTGACAGGAACTTAAAATGCTGAATCATAAACACAATATATCCCGTTTTACTTTTTAATAACAAAAGTTCCCAGGTTTTGAATTCCTACCCTCGTTGGGCCTGGGTTGAGCCCTTTTCACGCTTTATCTTAACTCCTCACAACAACCTCAAAGTTCGGCATAATTTCCCCACTTGGAAGATGAGGAAACTGGAACTTGGAAGGCTACTGGGCTTGCTGAAGGCCACACAGCTAGAGATGACAGAAACGAGGATGGGCCCTAACGTCTGTGCCTGTCCTGCAGGGTCACCATGCCGTCTCAAAGTGACATTTTCAATGTTCCTAACATTATTTAGATGAAGCTGTTAATGGAAAACATGGAATTCAATGGCTATGTCTACCAGAAAACCTCTATGTGTTTAAGAAGAAGAATTTGCTGCTTAGTATAAGGGATGAATTTCCAACCGCTGATCTATGACATCCATTTGCATGTACAGAAATGTATTCTAAATTCTTCATTGAAAGTTGAACATCTGTCGTGTTGGCCTCCTTCTCCTGCATAAGCTGGTCCCCTGCAGCACGCGGGGCACCTCTGAGCCCCCATGGAGGTTGCTGGCATTGGGCAATCAGCTTGCCAGGGAAGTCAGGGCTTGCCCCCGTGCGCTGGGACAGCTCTAAAATTCCTGTCTCCATGTGTAATGTTTGGACCGTTTCTGAGCACCATCACCCGGCCTGTATTACATCCTTGACACGTCTGCAGATACTCTGAGAGAGGTGGAGTTGAGCGAAAGAAGTGAAGCCCAGGAACAACTGAGCAGTAATAGTTCCAGTCCGACACAAGTGCTATTTTGGTATCTTGGCCTTGTACCTGACAAATGGATGGGAGTTCTGAGTGGAAACATAGATGTCCATTAGTATGAGAAATCAAGGAACGGGTGCGCCCCTCATAATGCCCTCTCTACTCTCAGCTACTTGGTCACTTCACCTTGTTCCCTCTTAGGACAGGAAATATGCTGGGGTCATCTGATGTCCAGACCCAACTGCCACTTTCATTTAGCTTGTCCTTAAAATGCCCGACAGGAAAATAAAAGACAAATTACGATAACACTCACTTTAAAGCCTACAAAACACACAGTGTCCTGTGAGGCATGTGCTCTTCACAGCAAACCAGAGGGTCAGCAGGGCTGATGCTACTATGCTTATCCTACCGATGAGGAGATGGAGGCACAGAAGTTAAGTCAATTGGCCAAGGTCATGGAACTGGTGACATCAAAGCTCAAATCCAAGATTCAACTGGTCGGAATTCAAGCCCAGTGCTCTTTTAGCTCACCGTTTTTTTTTTTTTTTTAAGCACAACCACCAGGGCTAGAAGCAAAAATGCATAGAGAAAATGTGGGAAAGTATGAGGGCAGGGTGCTAGAGTGAGGCTCTGTCCCACTCAAAGACCCCCGGGTGGCAGCCCTATAAATGAGTGCTGTCATCTGCCCCGCTGAGCCTGGCCACCCCGCCCCTGCCATGGCCTCCGCTCCTTTCTGCTCTGCAGCCACTCTCCTCAGCAGGCCTGCTGGTGTAGGAGCCACAGGGCTGCAGCTAGGGTCCCCTTGTATTGTCCAGAATCATAAGGAAACAGGTGCTTTGAAGGGGTCAAGCCTTGACACCATGGCTTGGCCCCTTCCTACTCTTGCCCAGCCCTGCCATGTCCCGGAGAGCCACTGGCCACATCCTGCCTGCCCTGTGAGGCCGACCAAGGCTGAAAAACACAACTCCATATTAATATTTGTCATTTATTGGTTTCTCACTGGTAAGGAGATAAATATCCTTTTCCCCAGTTTACAGAAGAGCAAACAGAGGCTCAGGTAAGAATATTGACTGAGCCCAAGGTCACACAGCTAGTTCACGGCACAGCAGGGACCACAACGGAACAAAGGCTGCCCTTTGCTAATCTCGGTTATCACATGAGCGCACTGCAGCCCAGTGCAGGTTAGTGGGGACCTCGAGGCCCAGAAGAGGCCCGGTTGACAAGCCTGGGAAAGGAGCCCAGCTCTCCTGGCTCCCAGGCTGGGCCTCCAGCCACCGGACCACGCTACTCCCCCCGAGTAAAATAATCTGGAACTGGACACTGGATCTCACTAGACCAAGCCAGGCAGGTGCAGAGGTATTTTCCAGATGAATATTACGGAAAAGAAACAAAAAAGGGGTTTAGGTTAATGTAGAGATCTATGGCCCAAAATACCAAAAGGGAAAGTACGGTAATTCACAGAGGGCTTAAAAAGAAAACAAAGGAGGGAAAATTGAAACAAAAGCTATCTCATTGACGATCTGCCATTTCCTTTTTTCCAGTTGCTTTTTTTTTCCCCTCTTGGGAAACTGGCATCTGTCTCTCTCCTCACCAAGCACATAACATGTAAAGACAGGGTCTGAATGGCTGGGTCTAACGAGGCATTAATAGAATGCGGCTGTGGAGCCCAGATATTCACAGTTCCCCGCAAGTACACCAGGCTGCTCTGTCCACGGCCAGGCAAATGGGCTCCCACCTGCTTTGGAAGCTATTTATTGACACTTAGTGATTTAGACAAGGCCATGGGCTTTAAAACAGGCCCCTTTCCTGAATTTTATTGCCTGGTTCCATATTGTTTGACTGAAAATAATTAACTTTCCATAACATTACTCATGCTGAGCTTTCATTTAGCAAAAGCAAGGTTAAAAAGAGGCAAAAGCTTAGCATAAAACAAACAAATAAGTAAATAATCAAAAAAGAAGGAAAATCCACCTCTAAGCCATTCACCTTTTTTTAAAGTTTGAAAGAACTACCAAACTTTTGTGAAGTTGCTAAACCAAGGGAGCATTTAAAGGAGCCCTGTGGGTGAGGCAAATCGTTCTGCTCTGCCACCAAATGAAGACAGGTGATTCTCAGTTGTCCTTCCTAATGGCTGTAGCTAAAATGGACACACCTTCCCAAACAGCTTTGGCGGGTTCATTTCATCTGCTATCAGATCTGATGGTAGGTGCGGTAGGCAGGATTTCTAGGAACGTCCCCCAAGATTCCACACCCTGATGCCAGATCCTGGGAAGGTGTTGAAATATCACATCATGTTATGTCATATGGCACAGTTGACCTTAAAAAGGGGAGATAATCCAAGCGGATCTAATCTAGTCACATGGGCCATAAATGCAGAGACATTTCTCCAGCTGGTGGCAAAAGAGGAAGGCAGAAGAAAACAGAGAGATTGAAGTATGAGAAGGACCCGATGCACCACCAGAGGCTTGAAGATGGAGACCACATGAGAAGGAAGGCGGGCACCCTCTACGAGCAGAGAGTGGCCAGGCTGACAGCCAGCAAGAAAACAGAACCTCAGTCCTACAACCACAAGGAACTGGATCCTGTCAACAACCTAATGAGCTTGGAAGCACAATCTTCCACACAGCCTCCAGACAGAAGCCCACCCAGCTGACATCTTGATTTCAGCAAAGCCCAACAGAGCCCACCTACACTCTTGATCTATAGAACTGAGATAATAAATGGGTTTTGTTTTATGTTTATGGTAATTTGTTACAGCAGCAATAGAAAACTTATACAGTTGCCAAAGATGAATCATGACAGCACTCAAAGACTGGGGCAGAAACAGAGAAAAAGCTAAAAATCAGGGCAGGACTGTGGAGAAGAAAGAGCAGGGACAAGATTTCAGGCTGGGACCCACTAAAGGCCACCTACTGCCATTTCAAGTCCTGGTAAGGTCAACCCAGATCATCAGAGAACTTAGAAGTAACTAGAAAAGTCTCTTCTGATCTCTAACAGTTTTTCTCTTTTCAAATAGTGAGTTTTTCTGCTCCTGACCAATGGGTTCCAGATTTTCCTCAGTCAGGAAGTTCTGCCAGGTGTGCCATGAGGATGATTAGAGCTGTGTGAAATATCCACAAGGCATAGCCTCCTGGCAGAGAATGAAGAGTGCCAGGACAAGGAGGAGAGGCCATCCTCTCATAGCCTGCTACCCCCAGAACCACCCCCCACCAGGGCTCCCTGTCCCCTCAGCCACCAGCTCTTTCTCATCTTGTTCTAAAAATCCCTCCCTGTCTCTATTGGCTTTCCTCCTTGTCACAATCCTGGCCCGATTCAATTTCTTTTCTTACAGGCAGTCACAATACATAGAGAAGAAGTATTATTTGGGGGAAAAAGTTATTTTTTACTCTTCTGCTCAAATCCCATCTTTTCCTTGATGTTGAATCAATTGTAAATAAAATTGAAGTAAACGAGGATTATGGGAGGTTTCAGGGACCTCGTGAAATTTAAAATTTCAGATTCATTCTTCTATGATTTCATCCAAGGGCTCTTCCTAGCTGAGGTCAGCCAAGAATTTAACTTACTCCTCAAGTTTATTCAAAGTTTCACTTCAATCCAAGAAATATGTATTAAGGGTCACTTATGCATGTACTAGGCACTGGTACTAATGGGATTCACTCACAGCAGGGAATCTTGGCACAAATAATTAAAAGACAATCACCTAATTGAGCTGGGACTTTGGCAAGAATATTGCAGAGATTGGTAGCCCCAGTATCATCGCCCCAGGGCAACTGGGCAGCAAAGCCACCGTACAGAAGGAGGCAAGCTGTGGTGGATCCCAGCAAACTGCCGCACACGTAACCCAAGCATAAAATTCTGGCACATCCATTCACTCCACAAATCCTCCTTGAGCCCTTTCTCTATCTAGGCTATGGGCTGTGAGAGCCACAACAATAACTTCCTCCAGTAGTTTGCATCCCAGTAGTGGGCAGTACTGGCACACAAAGGTAGCCTTGGAAAACGAAAGCCCGCCTGTTTAAAGATCCAGCCAAACAAAAGAATGAGCCTTTCATTTAACTGAACTCTTT
This sequence comes from Equus quagga, assembly GCF_021613505.1. Lineage (NCBI taxonomy): Eukaryota > Metazoa > Chordata > Mammalia > Perissodactyla > Equidae > Equus > Equus quagga. Next base: position 54,453,799 of record NC_060275.1, on the reverse strand, counting down.
TGGATACTGATCCACACACAGAAGGAAAGCTTTTGTCTTTCTAGCTCTCCCATGTCTCTTCTTCCACCTTCCATCTCATGGCTGTTGTCTCCCAAGAAAACCAACTCAGCACGTAGAGTGCCGTATTGCTGTCTTTTGCTGGTCCTGGGGCAAGAACACCTGGTGGAGGTGGAATTCTAGTCCTGACAAAAGGAGCAGTGTCACGCTGATGGTCCCCACTGTCTACTGCTCAGCTAAACCCCCAACTGTGGCAGTCAGGCCATCACTGAGGAGCTTGGAAACTGCTTTTTAATGGTGAATTGTTCCTAAGTCTTCAGAAAACAAATCTGTATGTCCAATGTTTCCAGGGGGTCTCTTTCCAGAGTACCCCTCTATTTTTCAGTTAGTTTATAAAACAGGGATGATGTTGCATATCTTTCTGTATAGTCTGCTCATAATGATCAGAAATCTTTACATAAAGCACCTAGTATGGCGGCTAGTAGACAGGAGACAGACACTACATGGTAGCTTTTGTTGCTGTCGTGATTCATGATGATTATGATCATCCCTACTGCCTTCTGAGCATTTGCACCTAGACGTCCCAAAGCCTCCTCAGATTCAACATGTCTAAAACTAAACATATGATCTACACCCCCAAATGCGTCCCCTGTCTGCTACATTCTGCTTTTGTCTAACGATGCTGCTACCCACCCAGTCACCCAAGCTACAATACTGTATGTTATCTTCCGCTCCCTCCTCCTCCTTCTCTTTCATCTTCTCCTCCCCCCACCCCACCCTCCTTCTCCACTTTCTCTTCCTCCTTCTCCTTCTCATTTGAAAAGGATGGGTCATTAGGTCCTAACCATTCTATCTCCCAAAGATGTCCTGAATGCATCTCACTCACACCATATTAGTCCAAGACTTTATTATTTCCTGCCTAGACAATAGCAAAAGCCATGTAACTTATATCCCTCTCTCTATTTCTCCCCTGGTACAAACCATCCTCTTCACTGCATTCTACAACTTAAATGTGATCATGACACTCCCTTCACTGAAACCTTTAGTGACTTTCCGCTGTGGACAAAACAGTGCCCGACTCCATGGCGCACGCAAAATGCCCTTCACAATCCAGCTCCTCCCTACCCTTCCAGCTTTGTCTGCTGCCACCTACCACCATAACCTGTGCTCCAGCCACTCCAACCTTCCAGCCACTCCCCAGATATGCCATTCCTTTTCATTCCTCCATGTCTTTGCAAACAATTGCTTCTGTTTAGAATGAGTTTTTTTCCATGCTTTTCCACCTGGAAAATTTGCCTCTCAACATTTGCTCATTCAAATACTCCTCAAATTTGAAGCCTTCATACATCTGGGTGTCAGATATCTGGATCAAAAGTAATCTCTCCTTCCCTATGTTCACACAGCATTTTCTAACAGCTTTATTGAGATATAATTCACATAGCATAAATTCACCCGTTTAAAGTAAACAACTCAGTATTTTTCACTATATTCATAGAGCTGTACTACTATCACCACGACCTAATTTGAAAACATTTTCATTACCGCTAAAATAAACTTTATAGCCATTAGCTGTCACTCCTCCTCCCTCTGCCCCAGCCCTAAGCAACTACCAATCTTCTGTCTCTACAGACCTGCCTATTGTGGATGGTTCATATAAATGGAATCATACAATGCCGAATCGTACAATAGCTTTTGTGCCCGGCTTCTTTTACTGAGCATAATGTTTTGTTTTGGTTTTTTGCTGAGGAAGATTCACCCTGAGCTAACATCTGTGCCAATCTTCTTCTATTTTGTATGTGGGTCGCCACCTCAGCATGGCCAACAATGAGTAGCGTAGATCTGTGACCAGGAACCTAACCCGGGTTGCCAAGGTGAAGCGCACCAAACTTAACCACTAGGCCATGAGGCTGGTCCCAGCGAGCATAATGTTTTTAAGGTTTATCCACGTTATGCATATGTCAGTACTTCATCCTGTTTAACTCCTGAACAATATTCCATTGTATGGATATACCACATTTATTTACCCATCTGTCATTTGATGGACATTTGGATTGTTTCCACTTTTTGACTATTAATGACTAATGCTGCTGTGAACATTTGTGTACCTTGAAGCCTGCTCCCCCACTGACCCCTGTTCCTGCCTGCAGTGGAGGACCCTGAGCACTTCCCAACACCACCCAGCGGGAAGGGGCACAGCCAGCTGGGATCCCAGCTTTTCTCTTCCCATGCCCACCACTCTCCTTCAGTCACAAGGCTCCCAGTTCAGTTTCGAGACCCACATTATTCTAATCCCACATTTTTCATCCCCTGGGGGCATGAGACATGATACCTTCAAGAAGCCACTGCAGATCACACATCTGTGGTGCCCACATGGAAAGCCAGCAGGACTTTCCAGGCTCATCTGGAGGTCAAGGCAGAAGGACTGTACCCAGACACTCAGGGCCAACACCAGCAGCCAGCAGGGCACTCGCTGAAGAAGGACTCTCTCTTTGGATTCTCCTGATGGACGATCTGAATGAATCATAAAAACTCCCATGGGCTTGTCTCCAGAATGGCCTGGAGTTCACCTCTATGGAGAATATGCCTCATCCTCTTTTGAGCTGATTAGAAAGGTCAAAGCACTTTCAAAGGAGAGAGCACGAGCCTGGCCGGTGCTATTTAGAGCCCCCGACAGGCTAGCCGGGCCTCCAAGTGCCTGCCTGCCCCCTGACCCCGGGCAGCCAGAGCACAGGATGCAGTCGCCTCTCAGGACTCATTCAGTCACCTCAGGTGACAGCTCAGGATGCACAGACCCTAAAATAACTGGTTAAGAGGTGGGTGCTATTTCTAAAAAGTACAGCCTGTTCTGCTTTGGATGCCAGGGGATTATGTCACGTTATCTGCTCCCATCACAAAGGGATGCTTTTCTGGCCTTCAGAGTACCGCTCCCAACGCCTACTTCTCTAAGTGGCTCCTGTGCACGTCTCGGCCAGGAATACCAACCAGGTGAAAGGTAGGAGTTTCGCCTTCAATCCCAAGTGAGGGATATTCGAAAACATTCAGTAAAGAGAACAGGCATTCTGTTGAGGTGTTTGCTGTGTGGGAGGAGGCACCGAAACCATGAAACTCACAGGACTCCCAAGCAACCTGAAACGGCCGAGAACGGAGGCTCTCTCCCCGGCATGGAGAGGAGCTTTTTTTCCTCAAGCATGTGACAGTTGATATCAGGGGAGGAAAAGTGGCCAAGGCCTTTTGCCACTGTGCCAGGAGTAAGGATGCAGTGTCTGACTTCAGCTTCTCACGAAGGAGGAAGAATGTATGTGATCCGCGACCACACCAGCCATAAACCAGAAGTCTTGAAGAGCCGACTCAAGACTCAGGCTGCCTGGGTTTGGATCCTAATTCTGCCACTTAGTAGCAGCGTGCCTTGAGTAGTAGGCCCCAACCATCCCTGCCTCTGTAGAAGGAGGCCAATGTTAAAATCTAGAGTATAGAATGTTTACAAGGATGAAATGAATGAATATTAACATTTTAAACATTTTTTAATGGCCTGGCACACAAAAAGTGACACGTAAGAGTTTGTAACAAATTAAAAAGTTAGACTTCCACCGGACTCCAGAAGGATTTTCATCTAACCATCACACTGCTGCATCTCTGCGTTGATAAAGCCTCGGTACCACAGTCAGAAATCTGTTCATGTATTGGCTTCTAAGACCAGGGGACTAAAGATACTGTGAGGGAGGCAGATTTTAAAATGGTTTTTAAAACAATTACAATAAAACAAAGGCCAAGCCTGCCCCGCCAATATGGTTAGGTGACGTGTTCAGATGCTTCCTTTCTACCCTTCAGAAGGCCAGGAAGGCCTGTGATTTGGGGAGCTCTTCTAAAAGTCAGCTTGGGACGGAAGAAAAGAGTCTTTTTTCTCAATTCCTAAATATTTCAAACTCCACGATAGATTTCAGAAATTATTATAACCGTTAGTTTCTGTCCGGAGCAGGAAGTAACTTTCCATGTAACAATGGAAGGCTGGAACATCGTTGGGTCCCAAAATATCAAATGCTCTGTGACCTGTTTCAATATTTTGGGGGGAGAATTTTATTCATTACAAAAGAAATTTCACTTTTCTGTTCAGGGACACAGTACGGGCTGAATTTCAACTCTGGGCTGTGGGGTGCACCTGTGAAAACACTCTTCCACCTGGACATGCCAAAGCCTGGAGCGTGTGCGCTGTCGCCATCCCCAGAGTGTGGGAGGGAGGGGGGTGCAGGCAGGCCTGGGGGTGAGGCTCTGCCCACAGGCTGGGGCTGACGGTGGCTGCACCAGCACTGAGAAATGAGCCTCACGCTCGGCGGGGTTTCTGACTACAAAGCTGCTGGATGGCACGACAGCTCCCTATTCCCGCCTCCTTTATTATTGTTTTTAACTATATGTCTACGGCCACCAGGATTCCCACCTCAGGAATGCTATCTGCCACCTGCAATGGGAAACTTTTCTAGGATTTGAATGATATCTGTGTGAGGATACGCCTCTTACTTACTACCATTTTAAGACGTATAATGAGAGAAACAGGAAACCGTGTTTTCTCAAGAGGAACATCTCAGGAACGTAAAACCAAATACATGCTCCGAGGAAACGTCTGTAAGGGTTCAAGAAACAAAAATGAACATGAAGACTTTTAGATCATGGAGACAAAGAAGAAAAAACCCTTAGGTGAAAAGCAGGTGTGACCAGGCTTCCTTTCCTCAGCAGTGAGAACAAAGTCAACATGAAATAATATTCTCTGTTTTATTACTCACAAAAAGGGGTGGCAACTCATTCCCTCACTTAACAAATGCCTATTTGGCACCTGCCATGCGCGAGGCATGTTGTAAGTGCCAGGATCCATCAGTGAGTCGCACGGATCAGCATCTCTGCCCTCATGGCGCTTACTCCTCATGGAGGAGGAGGACCAGCAAGGGAAGCGTGTGCAATACTGGACGCTGCTAAACGGCATCACGGAGAGCAAACAGGGAAGTCGCTGTCTGCGAGTCAGGGAGAGAGGCTGCACAGAAACCGAACCTGCTAGAACCTTGATCCTGGACATTCCAGAGTCCACAGTTGTGAGAAAATAAACTTCTGTTGCTTAAGCCGCCCAGTTTGTAGTCGTTTGTTAGGACAGCCCAAGCAGACGTGATTTGGGTACCAGGAAGTGGAATGCTGCTGTAACAAATACCTAGAAATGGGCAAGCAGCTTCGGAACCAGGTAATGGGTAGAGGCTGGAGGAGTTTTGAGGTCCATGCTAGAAAAAGCCTGAATTGCCACTCAGGGATTGTTGGTAGAAAGATGGATGTTAAAGGCAATTTGAGTGAGAGCTCAGAAAGAAAGGAGAGCTAGAGAAAGATCCTCCAGCTTCTCAATAATCATGAACAGAATGCTGGTGGAAATGTAGACACTAAAGGCCATTCTGGTGAGGTCTCAGGAGGAAATGAGGAACATGTTACTGGAAACTGGAGGAAAGGGGATCCTTGTTATAAAGTGGCAAAGAATTTGGGTGAATCATGTTCTAGTGTTTTGTGAGAGGTAGAACTTGCAAGTGGTGAAACTGGATATTTAGCTGAGGAGATGTCTAAGCAAAATTTTGAAGGAGTGGTACAGTTTCCTTTTACAACTTATAGTAAAATATGAGAAGAAAGAGATAAATTAAGGGAATTTTTAAGCAAAAAAGAACTAAAACTTGAAGATTTGGAAAATTCTCAGCTTATTCATATTGCAAAAAATGAGAAGAAAGAGCTCTGGAGAGAATACCAAGGATGTGGCTGAAACACCATTTGGAAAGGAGATCAGTACCGGTGTGAACCAGGAATTTCATCAGCCACCTGAGAAGAAGCCAGGAAGAGATACTATTATACCAGCAGAAATACTGCCAGGATCAGGGAAAGAGAAATAAAAGACAAAATGAATGAAGGCTGTGGATTTCTTGAATTTTACAGGACTGGACAATAGAGCTATTTGGCAGCAATCGTTCACTATTCTTCTAGAAAAGGGAAGGATGATCCAAGGTGATTCAGAGACCTAATTAGCACCGTCTCCATCCTGGTTTCAAAGTGTGGTGACATCCTGGTTTCAAAGTGTGGTGACATCCTGGCTTCAATAGGCCGTGCTGCCACCACCCAGAGCCTTGCAGGTGGGACCCCCATCCAGCAGAGTAACTTGAAAAAAAAAAAAAGTCCACTTAGCTTTATCTCAGGAATGCAAAGAACTAAGATTGTTGCCCATGCATGTCAATAATGAATTGATTTTCATTGTTTATCCTTCAGAAGGCAAAGCCTCCTTAGGGAGTGAGGACAGTTTGAGTATAAGCCGACTGAAGGTAAGATGTAGGAAAAGTGTTACAGTCCTCCGCCCTACCTGCTGAGCTGTGGCCGGGAGCGCCGTGCTAAGTGGGACGAGTCAGACAGAGAGAGACAAGGACTGCGTGACGTCACTCAGTGTGGAATCCAAAGAAGCCAAACTCACAGCACAGAGAGTAAAATGGTGGCTACCAGGGGGTGCGAGGTGAGGGGACAGGACAGGTGGGGTTTAGGGGTACAAACTTGCAACGAGTAGTAACCAAGCCCCGGAGATCTAAGGCACAGTAAAGTGCATATAGACCAACAATATTGTATGATATTTGCTCAAACTTGCTAAGAGGCTAGATGGTAATTATTCCAGCCACTAAGAAGAAAGGATAATTATGTAACTTGTAACTTGATAGAGGTGCTAATTCTCACTATAACAGCTCTCATATTACAATATATACATGTATCCAATTAACATGTTGTACGCCTTGAATTTATACAATGTTATATATCAAATATATTTCAAAAAAAATTTTTTTAACGTGGGAAGCTGCCTCATTGTTCTCGGTTAGTCATTTTTCCCTTTATTCATGCTCTTTGATATGTGACTTTGTGGCTGTTTGGGGAAATTTTTTTTTCTGTTTCTTAAAATATATAGTGTTAGTTGTTTTAAATTAGCAATAATAAAAGTAAACCTTCATCAAATGCTTATATATGGAGGAAGGCTTCATACGATTAACTTTTCTTACAGGATTTGTAGGGAGAATTAAATGCAGAGATTTCACATCACAAAAGCAGGATACTGTTTAAAGTATTTAATACCCTACATGGGGTTTATAGTTAGAACCGTCAAGCTTTGTTGTTGTTTTTCTTTCTGTGATAACAGAGAAAATGTGGATGGCACATTCTAAGAGTGACATGGGTAAATGAGAGTACATCCTGAGGAAGTGACGGGATGGCAGAGGGTCTGGGAAACGAAGCCTGTAAGGACCCGTTAAAGGAAGTGGAGGTGTTTATACTAGAAGGAGAAGGCTTCAAGGAAACAGAACTGCTTTCAAATCTCCAACAAGACAGGGTGTGGAAAAGGGATTACATTTATCCTGAGTAGTTCACAAGGACAAACTATAACCAATAAATGAAATGCATATGATGGAAGATTTTGGATTGAAAAAAGGAAAATTCACCAACAATTCAAGCTGTCTCACACGAAGTGGGCTGCTGCCCTCTGATTCCTGGACGTCCACAAACATCCAAGCTTTGGAGAAGCAAATTCCTAGATTATGTAAAACATTATACCAGATGATATGAAGGACCATTCCAAATCTAAGCTGCTATTATGTGACATCTCCAAAATTACAACTACTTTGATTCACTAAACTTACCATCGAATATTGAAATATTTACTTCATATATAAACGTCCGAAATGCACCTGCCGTGAGGTCAGTCTGCATATAAGTGATGCGTGTGAACTTTGAGTACACAATAGTCTGAGTGAGGATGAGAGGCTGTTATTGAATTATTGATTCATCATTTGGGAAAGAATGGGTATTTTAAAAGAAATAGAACAATATTTAAAGTCTATAAAATAAGCACGTATTGGGCCACATACTATTTATTTCTTGTGCCTCTCTATTACGTTTAAAATCATCACATCCATTTCTGACCAAGCCTCAGCTCTGTCCTCTGCTGAGGATTTAAGAGATCTCATAAAGGAGGTACTTTAAAGAAGGGCTGGTCCTCAGCCTCAGGACCCAGGCAAGACTCCGAATCCCTCCAGGGGATGACAACAATCCTGCTTCAGGGCCAAAGCGCAGGGTCCTCCCACACACAAGCTCTCCAGGGAGGTAAATGTGACCCAAACAGAGTAAGGAAGAAAAACTCAAAAGACTTAAATATGGCAAGAAGGGTCTTTTCTTCCCTTTCTGAGTCAGCTGCAGTTTGAATACATGCTTTAGCTTAGTTCATCAGAATGGCCGTCAGGACAGGAAGGAGGGTGCTGCTGGAAAGGGGCCGCATGAGGAGGTCCCTGGGGGCGCTGGCACGGTTCCGTACCTTGAGTAGGGCAGTGGTCACTCAAACATGCATGTGAAGTAAAACCACATACAACTGCGCACACACAAATGTGTGTCAAACTGGTGAAATCGGAATAAATTTCCTGGTTTTGATATTGTAGTAAAGTTACACAAGATGACACCATTAGGGGAAGTTGGGTGAAGGTTAAAGAGGACTTTGTACTGTTTATGCTACATCTTGTGAGTCTGTAATTATTTCAAAATAAAAAGTACAACACAAAAGGGAGGAGGAGGGAGAGGATGGCCCTTCAGTCACTTGCCTCAAAGCTATGAAAGAAGAGGGAAATGTAAAAAAGAAGGGAGGAGGAAAACACCTCAAGAACTGGGTCGCCCATTTCCTGGATCCCTTAGCTCTAACAAGTGCCTAAGTAGACTTCCTTCTCAGTCCTCCCTCTCTCAACTCCATCTTTCTCTTGGCCACCAGATATAGTTTTTAAAAACTCTGACCAAGTCTCTCTCAAGCTTGCCCATCATTAACAGGGCACCTCGTCCCTACTGCTCTCTCCACCCTGTGGACTCAGCTGTCAGGGATGTCCGTGCACAGCTTGCCTTCTAACAATTCCCTGATTGGGCTCAGATTGATGCCCCTGCCTGGTACACCCCTTCCCTCCTCGCTCACCTAACTCTTCCCCCTCTTTCAAGTTGTCACCTAAGTAACCCCAGTTCGGAGGTGCTTATCCTCCCCCGTCTCAGGACTGAGCTGAGTCTTCCTCCTCAGTACCCTGCTTGCTTCTGTCCAGGGGATATTCAGTTCTGTCTGAGCTCTGTCCACCCAGAACAGGAGCCCAAACAGTTAGAGTGCAGGCTGGGCACAGGCATCAGGTTTGGCTGAACCCAACATTCTGAGGGAATTTCAGCACCTCTTCTTTCTACCCTTCAATTCACCACATTGTCTTGAAATGAGACGTTCATGTTTGGTTCCCCTACTGGACTGAGAGCTCCTCAAAGCAGAGATGGTCTTTCTTCTCTGGACCCTTAGTGCCTAGCAGAGTGCCTGCTGCAACAATTCTACATTCAGCTCCCTTGACCTAGAAAACAGACTCCTGGCCACACTTTGCTTAGAAGCAACTACTTCACATCCAAAACCATGAGGCAGCATGAGCAGCCTTTTGTGAGATTGTACAAAGGTGGTCAGAGAAAGCATTGCACCGGAAGTCAGTGGAGACCAAAGGGAGCATTGGGTGCAGCATCTGAGTCAAATCAGAGGGAGCCTGAGAAGGCTGCAATGCCAGAGCCGATGGCATGGCTCCTGGCCAGGATGGGTAAGGTGGTCAGCACAGAGCAGTGACCAGCCACATAGCCAAGGAGAAGGCTCCTCAGAGAGAAGTGTCTCCCATGACATAGAGAAATTCATCAAATTTAGAAATGTGCTGATGCAGTAAAGAGCCACAACAGCAGAGAAGCAGTAACAATTAAGGGAGAAAGCTGCAGCTGGCCTCTGTCTAGATATGGAAGAACAAGGGAAGAAGATCCAGATCAGCAAGGACACGTGTAAAAGCCAAGGAGACAAGGAGAGGGTGACACGGAGGTGAACCGGAACCGCAAGAGCTGGCCAGTCTCGCACATTCCCGAATGATGCAGACACCACAGCCAAAGCTTCTGTAGTCTCTTCAAAGCCCCCCAGTTTTGTCTGGGTACTTCTCAATCTAGCTTTCCAAACTTCTGAGCGACAGACTCTCACCTAAGTACTGTGAAAGGAGAAACGACTTTAACTAGTGGAATTAGTTATCATCTCAGCCTGACTTTAATGTCTTTACTGTGACGGCCCATAACTGAGTCATCCAGGCCTCCAGTCTCACAGACACTAGCTGGCCAAGAAGGCTCTAACCTAGGGAATTCCATAGATCCAGGCCTCATCTGACCTTGCAAACACTCAATGACTTGGCTATGGTTTGCACTTGGGGAAGCCCTCAAGTACATGTGACTCGGGAAGACAGTTGCTGAGGAAGAAGGGGACAACTCAGCCCACTGATGCTTAAAAAAGGACATGGGACTCCTATGTGTACAAGCATAGAGTCGTTCAGGCCACCAGGGAAAAGCAGGCAGGTCAAGTCGGCTCACCTCCCAACACATTGCCCAGGCTGCCCCTTCTCCTTGAAGGCTGCCGTAGGCATCCATTGAGACCTGGACTATTTCATTTGCACAACTCTATTCTGGAGAGGAAGCTCTCGACCAGCAGCTATGAGCCTCCTTCTCTCCTCCTTGCCCATTCCCCCAGCCCTTTAGGATGCTAACTCTGAGTAGAAGCGTCTACCCATCGTGTGAAATGGGAAGCAGTGGGAATACAGAAGGATGCTCATGTTAACTGAGTACCTATTTGGTGCCAGATGCTTCTCATAGATGACCTCATTTAGAACAAAGAATAAAAGGCTTCACTAGCAAGTGAGAAACATAAATAACTCCCAAAAGATCTGCTTTGTTTCCATTTTGATAGTTTCTCTTTGTCATCATCCACCACTTTCTAAATTTAGGGAGGCCCCATGGAGAGGTATCTCTGCCGGGCATCATTCCTTTAGCTTGGAATCCAAGGAAGATGGGATTTTTGCATCTCGCATGGAGCTTCTGAATGTCAATCTCACACCAAGTCAAAGAGATCTTGCCCTGAGATCTCCAACTGTGGGAGCTGGGGCATGCCTAAGTACAGGTCTGCTTTTCAAATATATTTACATTCCAAGGTAATTGATGGGCAATATCTGGAAATTAGTCAGGGAAAATGTTATTTTTGGTAAATGCCAACCTCCTAACAAAACAGAGCTCCCTTTTCCCATTACTCCCTCAACAGCTAAAGAAGAAAAGGGATGAAGGGTGGGGAGTGGGCAGGGAGGAGCATCCCAGGTTATTTTGCAAATGGCCTTTGTTCAGGAAGCGGAATAATACTAAGTGTGGACAAGAGTGCTTAAATAAGAAAAGCCGATGAAAAAGCAAAGATTTTACAAGCGGGTGCCATCTTTGGGCCCAGTTTGTGATCCCAGGGCTAAAATTAAAAATCATCACCCTGATAAGGACCCTGGAAGACCTGTGTGTGAAAACCCCATTGCCAGACCATGCCTTACACCAAGTAGTGGAGATTTGCTGAAGGGCACTTCAGAGGTCAGCCCCACACAGAAGGGGAAAGAAGGACGAAGATGGAGAGCAGCGCCCTGTGGAGAAGGGGTGTGAGGCCTACCCAAGGTTATTGCCCCCGGAGCATCCTGAGGGGTCTCTCCTGAGGCTCACTGACTCAGATAATATTAAACTGTAGTGGTTCCAGCCCCTGCATGTCACCATGAGGACACAGAGGCCCGAAAAAGTGATGGGCTGGCCTGGAGTGCAGAGCAAGGCGGCAGCTGGCCCCTGGCATGTGAAGGCGTCTTCTTAAATTTAAAGCATCAACTTGGACTAACCGGCTTTGCTGACCCTGAGCAGAGGGGCTGCCGTCGGCTGCTCCCTCCTACAAGAGACCCATCAGTGGCCTGTCCCGTCTGCCATCAAAGGTTTCCCAAACAAACAGAGAGTTACTGAGAGCAACACTCAACCTGGATTTTTCCTTTTTTAGCAAAATGAAAAAAGAAAAAACTAAATAAATAACCCAGAGTCTTTGTGACTAACAATTTCTAACACAACTGGGTAAAGTATTTGTAGAGAGCCATTAACAGCACCATTTGGAAAGTTTTGTATTGTTTTGCTAAAGGCCCACGCGCTGCCTGGAGCCGACTGCGAGCTTGAAAGACTTCGCCCTGACACTTTCCACTTCCTGCTCATCCTCCTGTTACCAGGATGTGAATGGGGTGCGGAGGATGAGAGAAACTTCCTGCTGCCGCACAGCTGAGGCTCCCCTGACCCAACCTGGAGGAGGCTCTGTCCAGCACAGCCCGGGAGGAGGAAACCTTGTTTCCTCTTAAATCACCCGAGAGGCAGTGCGGAGGAATGTGTAGGAAGTCAGTCAATTGTTGCTGAAGTCACAGGCTGTTTCTTAAACATGAGGATCACAACTCCGGTTACCTTAGAACAGACAGAGACAGGGGAATTGAAGGCAAGTTCTCCTCAATCACTCGAAGAAGCAGCTGCTTGGTTGAAGAGTTGCCATTGGCTCAAAACAGGTCACTTGACGCTCCCAGCCATGAGATCCAGAACCCAGGCTCCGTGAGCGCATGGCCCTCTCGTGACCACAGGCCCTGCGCCCCACTTCGCTTCATGCACTGCCAAAAGCAAGCAGGAAAAAGTCTAGTTTTGAAAGCTGCTCCTCTATAGTTCCAACAGGCCCATTCAACATGCTTGGGAGGGGGCCCAGGGAAGGAAGGCATTTGTGAACCATTGTTCGCTGCAGAAAAAAACATACACTCTGTAAACACGCATAAATGGTCTGGGTAACTCAGTTGCTCAAGATCCTGTTGAGAACTTTTACTCATTACTCTTGTTATTGTTATTATCGGAGACATTCCCTCCTACACATCCTTCCTTGCTCCTGGCAGCAGACATGTCAGGATCAAAAGCAAAGAATATTCACTCTCCCCTTCCTTCCACACATGAAGGATGGGGCTGCTCAGGGTGAGGGGGAGAGTCCAGCGTCAGAGCAGTTTTCCACCATTAGGAAGGAACGGGAATTTTTATAGGCATTAGCCAAACAGAATAACTTAATCCAAATAGTGACTTCTGAAAAGGAGATACAAGGCCCATGATTTAGAAAGCTATGAAGAGCAATTTAGGCATACTCTTCGGGAGGGAGACACGGACAACACGCTTTCTATCAAGCCCACGGAGACAGGATACTATACACAACCAGGGCCCAACTGGTCTCAGGTAGGAATTTACATCAAAGAAGTCTGAACATCATTAGGGCAATCTGAAATGAGGTTGCATGTTTTTTCCCATTAAATCAGGGCTTGGTCCAACCTTATTTGGCCAGCAATGAACCCTTGAGATCAAATGTGGAATTTTATCCCTCAAGGCCCAGATCCAAATGCCTCCCCCTCCTCAAGGTCCTCCCTGGATTCCCCAATCAAAATAATTATCTTTCCTTTGTGATCCCACAACACCCTCCACTCCCTCTACCTCATTTCCTCTGCCCCGTATAAGGCTTATTTGAACACACAATGTCTCCTTCCCTAAACCATGTCCTTTAGAGAACGGAGCCAGTCTCAAGGACTTTGGACTCACGTGAAATTAAATTCCAACTCTGCCTCTTACGAGCTCTGAAACCTTAAGCCAGGTCTTTGACCCATCGAAGGTTCAGTTTCATCATCTGTAAAAGGGATGTAATAATGTTACTAACCTTATTTGCTTTTTTCAACAAATATTTATGTACTGTGCACAGATTTAGATACTGGAGACAAAGTGGTGAAGGGAAGAGGCAAAGGCCCCCCCCCCCCCCTCGCGTGGACCCTTCACTCTGGAGGAACCACTGTGAGAGGAAGGAAGTGAGGAAAAGCTTAGAAACATCTTTGCCTGACACAAAACAAGCACTAAATAAATGTTCACTAAACGGATGATTCAATCAAAATGTCAGTGAGTGAATGAAAGATGTGAGAATCATGGACAAGTCTTTCAAGCCGAAAGCACAGCCTTTATTCTACAAATGCTTTGGAAATATTTATCTACTCCCGGGAGTACATCCTAAGTAATAGATACAGAATGGAGGGGATACAGTAATTCACTTCCTAAAGACTGGAAATTCGAAAAAATAAAGACTGTACTCAGATTTAAATTTAGAAATCATACCCAAAGCAAGGAAAGGAAGACTTGTAACTGATTCTTTGACTATTGGCAGAAAGTAATTCTTTGGCCCCAAAGCCAAAGGTCTTGGTGAGAAACAGTGCATGGTATTTCTGATCTAGTTTTTTCTGCGGTGAGCTCTGGGGCGGTGAGCTTAGAAAATGCTCTTCCATCTCACATGCAAGAGAAGAATCTGGCACATTTCGATATTTGCCACGGCCCTTCTACCTCATCCCGACCTCTCCCACTGGGGCCCCTGTTTGCGTTATCAGGACCGTCCCTCATCGATGGTCCTCTCTTCTCGTTGAAGAAGTGGTGAGGGTTTGGAGAGCCGCCTTCCCTTCCTCTGACCCACCTTCCTCTCTCGTGCCAGCTCCCGTTTGGAGGAGAGGCAGAAGGAATTGTTTGCGCAGGGAGTGGCTCAGCCTTCCCTTTCAGTCTCCGCAGCCACCCCCTCCTCTGAGCTTTACCACCTAATTCCCAGCAGCTGGCTTTGTTGCTGCAACAAGTGGGAACTCTTTCTTAATGTGGCACAGAGGTGTCTGTAGGCAGCCAACCATGGGACACCGCTGGCCACAGCTGGCTAAATGTGGTTTTAGAAACTTGTTTGTGCTCTCGTCTGACTAATACTTACCTACCGGCTGGCTGGCATGAGACCTCTCTCCCACTCATCTGGCACTTGGAACACAATCCACTGGCTTCCCAGCCACTGCTGAACTCACTCACAGCCAAGGCAGAGGGACTAGGTTTGGGTGGGACTGAATAGCAGAGCCCCCAAAGGCCCCAGGGGCTCAGAGACACTGGGGCATGTTCTTCTCCTGAGGGCTTATGTCCCCTCAGCTGATTGGGGTAACTTAAGGGTGACCTGAGTAAAAAGTAATAAAGAGATGGGAAGAGCTTTAACACTCTCCTCTAGTTGAACAAGTCTTTATCTATTTGCAAAATAATATCATGTTTAAAAAAAGAAAGCTAGGTTTAAATTAGACAATAACTTCGAGTGATAGGCAGCACACATGACAGGCTTTGGAGTTGAAAGAATTAGTAAATAAACAAATGAGTGAGTGAGTAAATGAATGAATGGACTGATAAGGAAATATGCAGGATCGGGGAGACAAACAGTCTCTGTATTCTAGGAATTTACCCAGCAGATCCCCTCTCCACTTGTCAAATGATTAACGAACAGATTCAATGAACTACAGTACATCCGTGTTCTGGAATACGATACTATGTGGCTGTTAAAAAAATGAAACATCTATATACACGTGGATATGAAAAATATCTGTGTGTGGAAAAAAACAAAAGCTAGAGACAGAACAGCATGGATAGCATGTTACTATTTGTGTAGATAAAAAATGTTTTAATATATGTTTATAAATACATAGACTGTCTCTGGAAGGATACCACATGAATAGAAATAGGGTTGTTCTTGAAAGGAGGAATAGATGGCTGGGGACCAGGGGTGGATGCACACTTTCTTCCCACTGTACAGCCTTTTCTATCTTTTGAATTTTATACCCTGTACATATATTATTTATTCAAAAAAATTCATAAATTTTTTATTAATAAAAATAAAATTAAAAGAATAAGGTAGATTTATATCTACAGAAACAAACATATCAATCATATATTTTAAAATGAAAAATGGGGCCAGCTCCGTGGCCGAGTGGTTAAGTTTGCACACTCTGCTTCAGCGGCCCAGGGTTTCGCTGGTTTGGATCCTGGGTTCGGACGTGGCGCCGCTCATCAGGCCATGCTGAGGTGGCATCCCACACAGCACAGCCAGAGGCACTCACAACTAGAACATACAACTATGTCCCGGGGGGACTTTGGGAAGAAGAAGGGGGAAAAAAGATTGGCAACAGATATTAGCTCAGGTGCCAATCTTTAAAAAATAAAATAAAATGAAATGAAATGAAAAAAAAGTCACACAAAATGTATTCGGTAGGATATCATTTGTGTTTTTAAATGTACTCTGCGTGTGTGTACAAACACACGTGTGTGTTTGCTGAGACATTCAAAAAGTCGTGGGAGAGGAATGGTGAAGGAGTTTTCACTTTTTACTGTATATATTTCTGTATCATTTAAAGGCTTTACAACACGTGATTGTTTAGTAATTAAAAATCTAAATTTAAAAACTGAGACAGCTCTATATGTACTGATCAGTTATCACCTCTAAGATACAGGGTTAGGTAAAAAAGAGACAAAATAGTTTGGATCCTATGCAACCATTGGTTTACGGAAACTTGCCCGTGAACGCATAGAGACTCTCTGAAAGGTCTGTGTGGAACTGGCATCAGTGGTCCCCTCTGGGGAGGAAAATGGTGACTAAGGGATGGATCAATAGGGAAACTTTTCTACATGGTGTATAACTTGCATATTTTGTAATTTTGTGCCATATGTACATACTACCTAATCAAATTTTTAAGTTATTTTAATTTACAAAAATATAGAACTTTCTTATTAAACTGGATTATGTCAATAACAAGATTACAAGCCTAAAAGAACTTAGAAAATCAAGTTGAGGGGAAATCCCTCAACACACACATACATGAGCCCCATTCTATTTGTGTGCGTGTGAGGAAGATTCGCCCTGAGCTAACATCCGTGCCAGTCTTCCTCTACTCTGTATGTGGGATGCCTCCACAGCATGGCCGATGAGTGGAGCAGGTCCACACCTGGGATCTGAACCCGTGAGCCCCGGGCCACCAAAGTGGAGCACGCAGAACTGTCAGCACTCGGCCACGGGGCCGGCCTCGTGATCCCCATTCGAGAACTTTGTGTTTCCTTGGGAGCTGGCACTTCTAGGTGCCCATGAAAACACCCTCGGAGAGACCAGAACACAACTCTGATTATCTCATAGTCATCGCCCTGTAACACCCAGCCTAGAGGCCCCACCCGGTGTAAAACAATATTGGGACAAGACTAAAATCAAACTATCTCAGTATTTGCTCTAAGCAAATTATTCTATTCATTCAAGAATTGTTTGTTGAATGACTACTATTTGCCAGGACTGGCAACTCAAACTCACACCTCCATTTGTCTCTTAAATGTGTCAGTATCACAGACACTGAGGCCCACTTTTTAAAAATCAGATTAGACTACTGGATGGAATGTTTATTTTCAATTCTACCTTCTTCCAACCATGGATAGTGGGTAGAATGTACCTTCTGTCAAAATCCCCTCCTCAGGACAAAGTCACGATTTTGTGTATAAGTCTACAATTTGTCTAGCTCCTAAAATAATTGCTCTAAAATTGGCCCAAACTATCAGGAGTGCCAGAAGAAGGTCCCTTCTGTTCCCACTGCACCCATCCTAACCCAGGCTCTCAGGGGTTAGCTGCCACTCAGCCTCTTCACTGGCATCCTCACCCCTACCAGTAATTCCCTCCTCTTCATTGGGTGCCACTGACAAATGGGGTGATCCATGGCTTTACACTTCTGCCTGTTTCATTCCAACTGCTGGAAGGTCTTCCCCTCTCATCTACCAATCCGACGCCTGTAGTCAAGACCAGCCTGTGCCTCAGCAACTCTCTTCTTCTCTAGCCACCCATCTTCTAAGCTCTTCCGCACTGTCAGTCTTTCCATCATATTGACTACTTTGACAATTCATTGTGCACCCTCCTGGGACAGATGACTCTTTTCTAATTGTGAATTCCATGACTCACATTTGCTGGTAATAATTACATGAGAAGAACCCAGGGCCTAGGAGGCAGGAAGAGAAGTGGCCTGGCAGGACAGAAGTCATGTTCTGGTGGTACAGCCTGGCAGAGAGGAAGATGCACCAAGGCCCTTTCACCACCTTCCCATGGAGTGGAGAGGAGGGGAGAGAGGCGGGAGAGCATCGACTCCATGGGTCATCTCCGACCTGCTCAGTGCTCCACAACCTCGAGAGCTGAAGTGGAGTCTAGTGGTAGAAACGTCCGTGCTCCACCCTTGTCCCTACTTTCTCTCCCGCCCCTCTTCACGGCTTTCAATTCCACAGCAGCGCCCCCAGGCTCCTCTCCGGATGACAGCCCTCGGGCTACTGGAGCCATTTGACCCAAAGACCAGAGAGCCAGAGGGCCTGGGAGTTCTCCTGCCAGGGCGGCCCTGCCCAGTGACCCACAGGTGCTGGGATAATTGCAAGACATAACTTACATTCCAGCATTCTTCCGCAGAATGAGCTAAAGCTACCCCCTGGGGGACTTTTCTTGAAACCACACCTCTGCTTGGGGACCTCTGCTTCCTGTCCTGCTTCTGCGGCTCCCTTGCCTGTCTCCCCAGGGAGCATGTCCTTGTAAATCACATGCACAGGAGGCCTCCTCTGAGGGCGGGCTGCTGTAGAGCTTGACCTAAGACAGGAGAGGTGGGGGCTGGGGGAACGCCCTTGGCACACAGGGAAGGGAAGCAACATGGTTTTGTTTTGTTTTTTAATTTCCTAAACTATCCAAGTTCTTTTGTGCTTTGGAGTGGTGGTAACACTAGGGGATGCAGCTAACAGGACGGTGCTCTGACATCTCCTGTACTTATGCCTCGCTGACTAAACTGGACCGTGAGCAGCCAGAGTCAAGGCCAGTGTTAGACTTTACTCGTAATCATAACCTCCACTGACTGGCCCCTCGCTGTGTGCTAAGCATGCGCTAAGAGGTCTAGGCCCATTCTTTCTCTCTCGTTTAATTCTTCAGAACAATTCTACACAATAGTAGCCCCATTTTATAGATTAGGAAACTGAGACTCTGAGAAATAAAGTAATTGGCCCAAGAGGTCCCAGCAGGCCTACCTTCTTCTGTTAGGTGCTTGCTTAACTATGTTGAACTGTGATTCCAGACTCTGTCCCTCCTGTGCCACCCCAGGTCCTTGACAACCATACTTGCTCAAAACTCTTTACTGATCGCTCTAAATGGGAGAACCCTCAAAATAACAAGAAATAACGCTCAAAATAAGCAGATTGCAAAATGAAATGACCGATTTTACTAAAATTTAAAGTAATCCAGCTGGGGAAGTGGGGTTTTAAAACAGTGTAAAGGCATGGGTAGAAAATAGGTCTGAGGTCTCCATGGTTGATATGATTTCAACTTTATAACTTTATAACTTCCACTTTTCCCCTAGTCATACATGAGTTTTACCGTCTTCTTTCCCTCTGCCCTCCCAAATAGGCCAGGTGAGAATTTTTATAGAAACGTTCTTTGTACACTTATAAAAAGTGAGGGAAAAAAATGTGAACACTGAGCTTTTCTGGCTGTCAGGAAATGGTATCTGCTTTTTAAAACCAAATTCAAAACATTTTGTGGGTCGTATTAAGAAACAGTACCACACAGCTGCATGCAAATTTCTTCTTCTTCTTCTTTCTTGTTTTTGGGGAAGATTTGCCCTGAGCTAACATTTGTCCCCAACCCTCCTCTTTTTTGCTGAGGAAGACTGACCCTGAGCTAACATCCGTGCCCATCTTCCTCTACTTTATATGTGGGACGCCTACCACAGCATGGCTTGCCAAGTGGTGCATAAGTCCACACCCGGGATCCAAACCCGTGAAGCCTGGGCCACCAAAGTGGAATGTGTGAATTTTGCCGCTGTGCCACTGGGCTGGCCCCAAATTTCTTCTTAAAATAGATTAAAATTGGTCCTTTTGTTTGCTTCATCGATTGGAGAGTAGTTTCATGCACTAGCTTATTAGGTGGCTATTAATATATTTTAAACAACAGCACAGCATCATTATCAAAAATACTGAGCACTACTCATCTAAAAGAAAAAAGAAAAGAAAAAAGCTCCATTTTATTTATCAAGCTTGCTGCCCCTCTTACATAGCTTTGTTCAGGGCTCAGATTGAGGGTTTGTCACCAGGACTGAGGCCCTCTGTTCCCTGTGAGGAAGCAGCAGCATGCCCAGTGGCTGGGGAGCAGCGGAGGCGGGCGGGCGGGGTGCAGGCAGGGAGGCAGCGGTGTGCCGCCACGGGAGCAGCAGAGAGAGGAAGGCAAGTGCAGATGTGGTGGCTGCCCAGTGGCCAAGCTGGAGGCAGGCAGGGAAAAATGGGGACCACAGAGACAGCCAATCAAAGAGGTAGTTGGAGTAGTGGGGAGATTGATGACATACAGTGGGCTGAGCAAATGAGTATATTGAGGCTCACGGGAGCCTGTTTCTCATCATCAGAGAAGGAATTTATAAATATTGAAAGAGAGAAGGTTAAAAAGAAAATTGAGGTGTTGGGTTAGAATTAGATGTATCAGTGTGCACTCATTTTGTACAGGAATAGATATTGATGTACGTATATGTGTGTCTGTGTATGAACCAGATCCTGGTTTTCTAAACACCACCTTCCACTAAAAGGAACCAGAGAGTTCCCTGGAGAAACAGCTGATTCCTAGACTAAGGCAATGAGCCTGGAATATCTTGTTGTGCCAGAAAGTAAGGAAAAGATAAAAAAATGATGGGGACATGACTGGAGCCAGTTTGAAGAGGTTCCCACTGGGCAAATATGTTTCATTCTGAGCATAAAAAAAATAATGACGGTAACAGATAGCCCATTAAATAATAGGACTCCATGCATTCATATATGTATGACATATTTTTATATGGTTGAGATATATATATATATATATATCGAGCAAATAAATGGAGAAGGGAAAGTTAAGCAGAAGGAATGATAAAAAAAATAAAACCATTATTTGACCACCACCATAGTGGTGGCTGATTCAGAAGAGAGTCGTCAGTTGAGGCTTAGGCTGCTGGGAACAAGCTGATGTGATCTCAGAAAATCCTTGTCAGTTATGAAAGGCAATTGGAAACTTTACGGTGGAGAAACCAGAGGATGGAAGCTAACATGTCCAGTGGAGAGACAGCTGACAACTTCTCAGTGCATGGCAGCATTCTATAGGATCCTGCCGGGCATGCATGGCCTGAGTGTGGGCATGGAGAGCTATCAGCCAGACCCAGGGGCAGGCCATCCTAAAGAAGAAAGCACAGTAGTCTTTCCAGTTGAGGTCCTGAAAGAGAGGGGAAAGACAAAACAACAAGTCCAGATCAAAAGAGACTTGACCACTAAATGTAACATAGGACCCTGGATTGTATCCTGGACAAGAAAGAAAGAAGTGACATCGTTGGGACAGCTGGCAAAATGTAAACAGAGTCTACGGATGAAACGAAAATGTACGAAAGTGACTTGGATGGTTGTGTGATGGCACGTAGGAGAGCACCTGGCTTTGGGGAAAGACAGTCTGGAATAATTAGGGCTGATGGAGCAGCACGTGTGCAACTCGTTCTCCAGTGGTTCAGAGACTATACGTTAATTATTTAAATATGTATAATATATTAAATGATATCTACAGAGAGAGAGGGAAGGCAAGAGAAAGAGCCTGCAAATATAAAATATTAACAATTGGGGAATCTGGGTAAAAGGAATACGAGGTTTCTTTGTGCTGTTCTTAAAACTTCCGCAAGTGTAAAATTATTTTAAAATAAATTACTTTTAAAAAACAGGATCTAGGCAGGACTTGAAGTGACCAAGAGAGGAATGGGAATGGGAAAAAAAAAAGCCAATGAAATGGGAGGTGAGAAGAAGAAAGCAGTTTATGACCTTCTCCACCTTGTTCCTTTTTTTTCTTTTTTTTCTTTTTGGCTGGGAAAAATTCACCCTGTGCTAACATCTGTTGCCAATCTTCCTCTTTCTTGTTTTTTTCTCCCCAAAGCCCCAGTGCGTAGTTGCATATTCTAGTCATAGGCCCCCCTAGTACCTTTACGTGAGCCGCTGCCACAGCAGGGGTACTGACAGATGAGTGGTGCGGTTCCATGCCCAGCAACCAAACCCAGCCCGTCAAAACGGAGCACATCGAACTTTAACCATCAGGGCTGGCTCCCCCTTGTTCCTTTTTAACCTAAATGGGTTGGAAAATATCTGAAATATAATTCCAACTGGTTCCCGTGCATGCCAAACCCAACTCCGTGTATTCACGCTGTGCAGTACGACAAGCAGGGGCTGTGTCAGGCACACCTGGGTGCAGACACCATGCGGCCCTTACGGCTCTGTGCTCCCGGGCACGTTATCTACCTCCGAGCCTCAGTTTCCTCATGTATGACATGGGATAATCACACACATCTCACAGGTTGTGACGAAGATTGGGGAGATCACCTAGGAGCAGAGCTCAGGGGGTCCGTGGTTAAAGCAAAGTTCTTCCTGAGAACTCACTATTATTTTGGGTTTACATTGTGTGTTAGTGAGTTTTTGAATACTGAAAGCTTAACTTTCACTCCTGAGTTTGTCACTTAACAGTTTGCGTTTAAAGAAAATAAAGCAATTCAAAAACTGCTGCATTTAGGTATCAGGATTGTTACACACAGAGGATGGTATAAAAGGGACCTCAGGCACATTTACGATTGTGATACTCAGTGAGACACCCACTGTTTAAACAAATTCGTAACTTGCTGAACGTTATTTATTTACCCTGTGCTTGGCAGAATGTGCACAGCAAAATTACCTCCATCCACTTCTGAAACGAGTGTTAGTCAGCCACAGTCCCTCTATTACACCCTGAAATTTATTACATTTCAAATAAAATGTCTGTTTCTGACATTTGCCAGCCTCGTGATAGGGTTTCAGTACTGACCAATATTGACTTGTCAGTTTTCTTGACCATGAGCCCCTCAGATCCCCTCTTTGTAACTCACAGAGATGTAGCCAGTGGTGGGTCCAGAATTTCTCTTCAGGAGAGGATGAGGTTAAAGGGGAAAATTCAGGAACTTGTCTTGAAGGAGTGTTTATATAGCAGGCACACCTTGGAGGCAAGTCTAGAAAAATAGCAAAGTTCCTTTAGAATTTCACACAGAATTGAAAAATAACAATTGTCCCGATCAAAAGACATTATTAAGATGACTGTTATCATTATCACCAGGTAGCTTTACAGGGGCTGATGGAGACGATGCAGGATGACAAAGCCACCTTTTGGCTGAGTCACTATCCTCCGCCCAGTACCTGGCACACAGCAGACTCTCATGCTGGCCCACCTCTGTCTTGCCAGCTGGATTTTAGAGACTTCTAGACTCAGCTCTCAACAAATGACAAGGCAGAGTCAGTCACTATGCCTTCACTGTGCTGTCATGTGGTACTCTGTCTATCCTGAGACCCTTACACTCAAAAGCCAGAGACAAAGTAAACACATGAGAAATAAAGTCAACCCAAACCCAAAGAAGGTGTACTACCAACCACAGCTGTGTAGTCCTGGGGGAGGGGCTGCGGGAATGAGGGCAGGGATGGGGCCAGCTGGGATTCATGGGGAAGAAGTCAGGGCGGGGGGTGGGGGGAGCAGCTGGTAGCAGCCCCAGTGGCCATTGTTGCTTGCTGCTAATTGAAAACAAAGGGAAAGGTAAATGTTATGTCAGATCCTCTTGCCAAGATTGAAGTGGTCATCAGGAACCCTCTCAATTCTGTTTAAATTGATGACACCTCCCCAAAGAGTCTAAATGGTTGAGCCACCCCCAGATTCCCAGGTTCAGCCCTTCATTCTTTCCAGGGATAGCTAACAGCCTCGATTTGCCTGTCTCTATGAAGATCTTTCCACCAAGGACGGAAGCAGGAAAAGGAGACTTTTGGAGGTTTTGGCAAGTAGATTCGATGGCCAGGACACCTCCAACAGCTACTCTGCATCCACGTTTCCGATTCGTGGTTGCAGGACCAGGTGCCCTGTGGGAGTCACAAGCCCCTGGGTTCAGCCTCCCAGGTGCCAAAATTGGTCCTCAGAGGGCCTCTGAGTCCATGGACAGACTTCTTAAAAGAACAAAAACGTTTGAAGCTCAGAATCTTCTCTCCTATCCACAGAAGCCATCCTGCAGAGCTGAAACACTTAATGACCATGCATCGTGAGGAACAGGTTTTGTGGGCAGTACTCCCGTACAAACACCCAGCTGCCATTAACTGGCATCGCAGATGTCGATAGGCGAGAACACCAGGTTCTGAACACCAGGAATGTCTTTCTCTCAGATTGGAGGACGATGAGGTGAAAAGAGAGATTTACGCAATGCAAGTGCGCGCTCCTTCTCTCTCGTCTTTCTTCCTTGGATTTTTCTCTATCTTGAGTAAAGTTCAGTTTTTAGAAGATCAAGCCTGGTTGTAAACACAGTCTTTAAAACCTTTGCACTGCTTTACTGCAGAATTTATGATTTGTTTACACTTGAGGCGAGGAGCAGGCAAGAGGGGTAATCCTGGAGCCTTTGGTAGACTACTCAAAAGAAAAAAGGGAATGCTGGATATGTGAATAAAAACGCTTCCTTGTTCTATCCGTGATTTGTGGGTGCAGAATTCTCCCAAAGAGAGAGGTCATGCCCTAAGGAAATTGGCCCAACCAGCCCTTTGTAGCCATTAGAATAAGCCCCTGAGATCTTAAGAGAAACTTCCAGAAATCCACAGATTTCAGGATTTGGAAAATGCATGTGAGAAAATCTGAGGCAGTGCCTCAGCGGCAATCTGGGGCATTGCCAGCACTAATGCCTTCTGGGAACTAAAGGACAATCACCAGCACAGCATGGGGTCTTCCTGAAGTGGATCTGAAGTGGATTTGAGGCCAGGGCCACGATGGACCCTGGAACTGTCCCGGCCACACAGTAGGCCTGGAATGAGCGCTTTCCCAACAGGAATCCAGTCATGATCGGTCCTTTTGGCGAGGACTTTCGAAAGTTAGAGGCCAAAGAGAATGGCTTAGTAGGAATCAAATAATCCAAGATTCTTTCAACATATCACAAAAGATTTAAACTCCTCCTTCACAGTTACAGGACCATTTGTCATCTCAGTAACAGAAGTTTTAATATAAATGCATGGATAACGGAGAGGAATTAAAAGGCCTGGGTTCCAGTGAGAGCTCAGACCTCCTACCTCCTCACCCCTACTAGTCATGTGACCCCCAGCAAATGCACACGGGCCTCAAGCGCCTCACCAGCAGTCTGGGAAGCTAGTACCTGCCACTCAAAGGTACAGTGAGGACCAAACAGCACAGGGGCAAGTGCTGTGAAGAGTTAATCCAATGAAATGTAAAATATTTTTATTACTAATAATGGTGATAATGGCTATGACAAATACTTTTGAGATAACCTATCAGTCCGTCCTCTAGAATGAATGGGTTTTAAAAAGGGAAATGTCCCCCTTTTGTTACCAGGTCCACAATTAAGGCAGCCAGGTAGATAGCTGCAGCTTCTGCAGGTCAGCCTCGGCCTGCACAGCCCGTCCCTAACTCAAGGTGCAGACTGAGACTTCTTTCTTCAGAAGGAATGTTGGGGTCATGGCTTGGAGTGGGCACTGCCACGTTAGTGGAGGAGAACCACTGGGAGGGGGTCAGGAAAACAGGGCTCCATGCCTGGCTCTGTCCCTTAACTATATCTCTGAAATTTCAGGACAGTTATTTGATCCCTTTGGACCTCCAATTTTTAGGTCTGAGGTAAACCACAGGTTTCCGAAGTCTTTTCCAGTAATAAACTCCTTTGAGGGGCCGGCCTGGGGGCGTAGTGGTTAAGTCTGTGCACTTGGTTTTGGCAGCCCAGGGTTTGCAGCTTTGGATCCTGGGCACAGACCTACACACTACTCATCAAGCCATGCTGTGGTGGCATCCCATAGGCAAAAAGAGGAAGATTGGCAACAGATGTTAGCTCAGAGCCAATCTTCCTCACCAAAAAATCCAAAACAAAACAATAAAATGTTCATCTGTAAAAAAAAAAATCCCTTTTATTCTCTATAAGATAATAGATAAGTTCAAAAGTAAGAAATAGTTGACTTTAGGATAGTTTTTCATTGTAAGTCATAAGTTAAGTAACAAAAGGGATTCAGCATCAAGCAAGAATTAACTTGGGTTTTGTTGAAAAGATCTTTTTAGTTACTCTACAACTCACATCAACACTAGGCTTGTCAGCCATTCTTACAGGCTGTACTTTCGGTGTGCTATTTGAAAGACAAGATTAAAAATCTTTAATCATTGATTTAAGGAATTTGAGTAATACTGTTTGGGTTTTTACCAGGCATCTTAAATATTTAAGAGAGAATGTGTCAATATTTGTATTAAACAAAAGAAAGATGCCAGAACACATGTGCCCTGTTGGTTACTGAGATATCCCCCATCGCAGAAAAGAGGTGGATTTTGTTGCCAGCATAAAGCGTCCAGCAGGAAGAAAGAGTGGGAAACAATTTGAGTTAATGTATGTTCTATCTTCTTCAAGCTTCTTTGCTCTGCTAACGTATGTATGTTACAGAAAGTAAATTGATTAGGTCCTAATAGTATGGAGGAAACTCGTTGCTTATAGGTTTAGATTGTATCATATAATTCCAAAACATAAAGGAGATACTGTGAGAAATTGTAAACAATAAAGTTATATAATAATAGAGCACTCATTTTGATCTTTGATCGACAGCATGCCAAACTTCTGGAGAGTTGAAATTCCAAGCAAACCCGAGAAGATATAAATGACTTCTGAAATGTTTTCTGTCTATTAGGTTCAGGACACATTTTGCCTTTGCCTGATTTCCGGAAAGCCGCATCATTCACTCACAAGTGCATTCACTCATTCCTGCCCAATAAAGCATGTGCTAGGCTGTGCGAGGTGCCCGCCAGGTGAGAGGGCTGCCTACTCCAACCTGCCGACTTGCTCTCAACACTCCTGTGAATGAGAATCTGTTGCCACGGACTTTGTTTTAGGAAAGGAGGGTGGCAGCTGAATTCTCCTGCTCTCGGCTCTGATCTCTGACTTGAGGGGGGAAATAAGTAAGACGAGGGCAAAAACGGTATGGATTCCCCCAAAGAATACAAGGAGTTAGTCTGTTAGGGTAGGCAGGCATGCTAACAGTGGAGAACTCACTTTCTTGCCCCAAAGACATCCCCTTGTACTTCTTTTAGTAAAACATGTTACCCAGAATGGACCGAGGGGTTTTGTCTGCCTCGGGCACTTCTAGAAAAGTGCTGGCCCCTAGGAGATGTTTAAATTTTGTTGAATATTGACGGAATGTACTTAACACATAAAGTGTGGCTACTTAAAAGTAAAATTTCACCCCAGTCTTGGAACTTGATTTATTAACACAAGTCCCCACGCTCACCCATGTTATGGATTTGCCAGAGGTGACAGCTGCAAGGAGCCTTATTTAGTACAATTCCCTTATCTTACAGAGGAGGCATCTGAGGCACCAGCTCACTACAGTGACTATAGCACGAGCGCTGGCCTGGGGGTGGGGAAACTGAGGACTTCAAGCCTACCGTCTCCGTCATTTCCTAGATGGTCACCTGTACGCCCCTCCAGAAATGCAGGAGGCAATGCAGTATGCTGGTTAGGACTATGGGCTCCAACTGAATCCGGGATGTCCCTAACTAGCTATGTGGGCTGAATGTCTCTAAGCCTCAGTATCTCATCTGTAAATGGGGATAAAAACAGTACCCACCACATGGGACTGTTGTGAGGAATAAACGAGGGCAGGCGTGTAATCCCACTGCCCCTGTGAAATGAGGAAGAGAAAGACGACTCTCTGTGTAAAGGACGTTGTACTGTACACGCAGTCCAAGCCAGCACGAGGGACCTCTGCACGCCTTGTACACCACGAAGAAATCATAACCATCCTCAGAAGCCTTCGGGCTCACTGGGAGACACTAGAGCAGATCTCTGCTGACAGAAGGCACCCCTCTGGGCATCCTCCCAGCCACTGCCTTTCCCTCCGAGAAGAACCAAGGGGTTGAGGTCTGGGGAGGACACAGATAGTGTCTCCATCTCCCTAGGCCTCCCTGCTGCCGAAGCCTGTTTGGAAGGAAAAAAATGACCCTCAGAAGTGACAAAAAGGCACACTGGAGAGTAAACGCATAATTGCAGAATATTCCTAAACTCTAGCACTAAAGCAAAAGGATTATTGAATAATGTAAATTTGACATAGCGTTTCAGAGAGAGGCTCACAGGGTCTCACGGGGGAAGAGTTTCCATTGCACCTGCCTGCGGCAACTTCAAAACTCTCCAGTACACATTTCTCGGCAAGCTTCTCATCTGCCTCTCCTCCACCACGCCAAGCATTTCTCTCTCTGCTCCTACCCCAGGAAATGCCTGGTCCTATTGGCTCCTCTTTCTCTGTTGGATTTTTCTTCTTCCAGTCCCCCACCTTCAAATTCTTCTTGCCTCCACTGTGTAGAGCTGGTCAGCCCCCACTACTTCGTATTCCAAACCTGGTTCATTTTGAAAGATGGCGCCAGCAAGATGGTGTCCATCTAATAACATCCAGCATCACTAGAAGGCAGCCGTGGTTACAGACAGCAAAATTTTCCCCATACATTTTAACATTTTGCTTGGATCCCGTAGTGAACATACTTATTGGTCAACGCAGCATCTGTTTGATCCCATTTCAGTTGAACCCATATTCCCCTCCTGGTATCTCCTCCTCCATGCAGTGCTATGCCTCAGTGGAAGCTGACCTTTATCCCAGCTCCAGTGGTGAACCCTGGTGAATCTGAGCCAATTAGAGTACTCCCATCACCTTTGCCAAAATGCTTGGTTTAGGGATGGGTGTGTAACTTATTAGGGCCAATGAGAAGTGACAGGAGACTTTCTGAGAGTTTCTGGGAAAGTAATTTCCTTGCTCTTCTGAGAGAGTTATAGGATGCCAGCTCTCTCCTACTGGACGTAAAGAAGGAGCCTTCAGCCTGAATGATGCCGGCTGCTACCCTACAGCCCAAGGAAGTGGCCTTGAGATTGGCAGAGGGAAATGACTGAAAGAACCTGGGTCTTAGATAATGTTTTTGAGCCTCTGGATCTCTAGTCTAAAACCAGTCCTACCTCTGATGTCTAATTACTTAACCAGCTCCTTGCTTAAGCCAGTTTCTGTTGAGGTTTTTGTTTCTCGCTGTCAAAAGCATTCTAACTGATACAGGCCCCATTGTTTCCTACGTACTGATCTCAATATCCAACTAGACCACAAATTCTTGAAGGGCAGAGGTTTAGATTTCTTTTGTACTTCCCACAGCACTTGGGAAACGCTGCATATATGGCAGGAGTTCGAGTGTTCAACAATGGGCTGGTTTGTTACTACAAGATCCTTGAAGTAAAGGCCCTTGGTTTTTGTACATTCACCCCGAGTGTTAGTTTGACCTCAAACACCCATCAATAAACAATCATTAGTTAATGAAAATAATGGCTTTGGATATTCTGGAATTTTAACCATTTGGGAGTCATGATTATAAATTACAACTCTGAGCCTCGGGGAAATTGAACATTCTCCTGCATCTTATCTTCTGTATTCCTAAAAGTCATCTTCGACAGGGGCAGCATCTGGCAAAACCCCAACATTTGTAGGCTCTCGGTGGTTTTGAATAAATGTGTTGTTGAATTTGGAAACATAGCGTTAATGATCATATTAACAAACTTTGAAGAAATAATCCTTTCAAGGTAAATTCAGCTGAAAATTCTCCAAAGTCCAAGATAGAAATAAACACTAGCTTAATCAAGCAACCGGTCAGAGAGCAACGCCTCCTATCCCACAGGGGGTACATTATCTTGTTTCAGGAACCATACAGCAAGCAAAATACTCAGAAGCACCCCAAGCCTTTGAGAAAATCACAGCACACAGCAGCACCGTATAGTCTGTATTCCAAGGATCGACTCTGACCAGACTCAGTGGTGCACATCTTTAGCGAATGCATTTTCACATGCACAGGAAGCCTGCTCAGAAGCCCCCCACATCCTCCTGAGGCCATCAGTAAGACTCTACATGCACTAAAGGTCCCAGCATCTATGCTGAGCTTAGGGAAAGACGTATTTATCAGGATTTCTTACAACACATTAAAACT
This sequence comes from Equus quagga, assembly GCF_021613505.1. Lineage (NCBI taxonomy): Eukaryota > Metazoa > Chordata > Mammalia > Perissodactyla > Equidae > Equus > Equus quagga. The sequence continues at coordinate 54,423,984 of NC_060275.1, read as the reverse complement.
CTCCTGTGTTAAACCAGGGCAGTGTCTGGGTAATTTCTTTAAGATTTCATGCAGGGGCCGGCCCGGTGGCGCAGCGGTTAAGTTTGCCTGTTCCATTTCTCGGCGGCCCAAGGTTCGCCGGTTCAGATCCCGGGTGCGGACACTGCACCGCTTAGCACGCCATGCTGTGGTAGGTGTCCCACATATAAAGTAGAGGAAGATGGGCACGGATGTTAGCTCAGGGCCAGTCTTCCTCAGCAACAAGAGGAGGACTGGCAGTAGTTAGCTCAGGGCTAATCTTCCTCAAAAAAAGAAGAAAGAAAGAAAGATTTCCTGCATATTTCAGTGATCAATCTGAAAATTTCTATTCCAAGCGCCAAGTCCTCTCTTGAGCCTCATCCCATGCCTGAAATCCCCTACTCCTCATCTAGAACTTTCTCCATGCTGTCACTCTCAGGGTTCCTGAAGTCCCTGATTCTCTAGGAGACAGGGACATTTTCAGGCACGCTATCTGAAAATAAACTTCACAGAATTCCCCATCACTCAACACCCCACAGACTGCATTTACCATAATGGAAATGCTTTATTTAATATAGGTATTTGTCAATGTCTTCAATATGTTTATCTGTATCTGTATTGTATCATCCATTGTGAGTTTCTGAACAGCAAGGATCTCACCAGATTCACTTAAATTGAACAACAAGGAAAACCATAAACAAATGGAGCTTTCATTCTCCTTCTCCTTTGTTCTGGCATGCTGCTTTTCCGACACCTAGTCGGTAGGCTATCACCAACCTCTGGTCATCTGCTTCTTCTCCCTCCTTCCCCATTTCAAAATGCATCATCCTTTACTCCAGCACCTCTAAGCTCTGCTGTCTGCTAAATTTTCAAATAAGCTACACAATAATGAGCATGCCTTACTATGTTCTCCCACTCAGTTGACATAAAAGCAGGACAAATAATGGGAACTTGAGGTAACACCACAAGGAGAGACATTTTGGCTCTAGGAGCCTGCAGAGGTCCATGAGGCGAGTATCCATTTACATCATTTAAGTGTTAAAGTCAGCCATTAAAAGGGCCCGCCATGACACCCCACAAAGCGCAGAGTTTAATAGATATTCTTAGTAACAGGACAATAATAACAAGAATCACTTTCCTGGACATGTTTCTTTTACTGTTTACAACCCACTTTCACATATATTATCTTATTTTGATAACGATGATGATACAGACATACGCATGAAAATAAAACCTTAGAAGCCAAGTGACTCTTTAAGCATGACACTCAGCATGCTACCATACAGGACAATGAGGCCAGTTCGTTTTTTTAAAGGTAATTTTTTCAAATTTAGGGAAACCGCTATGTTGTTTGTAGATTCACTCTTCCACTTCCTCTAGCTAGGCAGAAAGGGACTTGAAGCCATTCTCATCTTATTTTTTATTATACGACCATCTCCACATCTTGGAATGCTTGTGGGAGGGAAGGAGAAGCTATTTCTTCCTGCTAAGAAACCTGATAGCAAGGCAAGCAACATGTCAGGAAGCAGTGTTCTTCAGCAGAGGAAATGCTATGACGCTTCTGACCCTCAAGGACTACATAAAGGGAGACAGCCCTCTGCAGCCCCTCCCCCACAACCCATTTCCCCATTTAGGGCGGAATGAGGCAAGGGACTTCAGGCAGAGGGTGGAAGCTGGGGACGCAGGAAATTTGGGATTGATTTCACCAAGCCTCACCAGCATGTTAGACCCAACCCAAGAGTTTCCAGCCAGGACCTCTACACCTTCACACAAACATAAACACTGCAGGGTGTGCCTGCCCAACCTCCAGGTGCTAGTGCAATTCCTGCCTTCTCCCCAAACACACATTCACAGCTCCTCAGGTTCCAACTGGGAGTAGGAGGCAGAGAGTGGAAAGGCAGGTCAATCAGATACTTAGACGTGAAACATCCCAGGTGTGAGGCGAGAGGCCAGGTGGCTCTGCATGAAAGAAAGGTGACAGATTTTGTTTATCTAGATAACGCAGGAGGGGAAGCCTGGCATACTCAGATACCTGTTTCTCTATTCCTTTCATCCAAACTGAAAGTTCAACTCCTCAATCATGGAAAAGATAGGATTTCACAACACCTTGTGAATATAACAAATTCTAGCTACAGCCTACCAAAATCTTCCTCTTCAAAAATACCCCAGGAGACATAAAGGCTAGTCAGGTAAGCTTTTATAGGAGGGAGACCAAAGGGAATTGAAGAGTATTGCACAGTTCACTTTTTAGTGTTTCCAAAGCTTTGCTCCACAGAATACGTGGGGTTCCATAGTCAGACTAGCCAAGCAAATGCTACATGTCATCTCCCTCTCATGAAAATTCCCGATGCTTATGAGCATATTCAATGCTTTTTGGATAGATAGATAGATAGATGAATGAATGGATGGTTGGATGGATGGCGAAAATAAAATCTCTATATCAAAAATGTATAAGATAAGTGTTGGCAAGGATGTGGAGAAAAGGGAACCTTTGCACACTGTTGGTGGGAATATAAATTGGTGCAGCCACTATGGAAAACAGTATGGAGTTTTCTCAAAAAATTAAAAATAGACCTACCATATGATCCAGCAGTTCCACTTCTGAGTATATATCTGAAGGAAATGAAATCACTATCTCAAAGAGATATGTGTACTCGCATGTTCATTGCAGCATTATTCACAATAGCCAAGTCCATCGACTAAATGTCCATCGACTATCAAATAGATAAAGAAAATGTCTCCATTGACGGATGAATGGATAAAGAAAATAATAATGGAATATTATTCAGCCATGAGAAAGAAGAAAATCCTGTCATTTGTGACAACATGGATGGACCTTGAGGGCGTTATGCTAAGTGAAATATATCAGACAGAGAAAGACAAATACTGAATGATCTCACTTGTATGTGGAATCTAAAAAAAAACTGAACTCATAAAACAGAAAACAGATTGGTGGGTGCTGGGGGCAGGAGGGGGGGTGGTGGAAGTAGGGAGATGTCGGTCAAGGGGTACAATCTTCCAGTTATAAGATGTATAAGTTCTGGAGATTATAACGTACAGCATGGTAGCTATAGTGACAATACTGTATAATACTGTATATTATTACTTGAAAGTTGCTAAGAGAGTAGATTTTAAAAGTTCTCGACACATACAAAAATACCGTACCTCTGTGAGGTGATGGATGTGTTAACTAACCTTATCGTGGTAATCACTTTGCAATATATAAATATATCAATTCACTATGTTGTACACCTTAAACTTAAACAATGTTATATGTCAATTATATCTCAATAAAGCTGGAAAATAAAATAAAAATCTCTAGCCCCTAGGTGGTTGCATCTGGGTCTGTCCAGCTGGAACCTTTAGGTTACCGACAGTTCCCTTTGTGAGCGCTAAGTACCTACCGACACAGTTACGTCGGAGACAGCCGATGCTCTTTGATGTTTAATAGTCTGCCAACCTAAGATCTCTCACATATCTTTAAAAGCTTGTGTCTGTTTGACACCTGCAGGCTGAACAGGCCCAGAAGAGTTAAATAGCAAATTCAGCAGTCGAGATAACAGGCATTTGCCAGAAAAGTTACACATTAGAAACTTCTTACAATAAACCTTCTCTGGGGGAGGATGACATCATTTTAAGTAGAATTCCAGGGACCACTACAATTCTGGCACATACTCAATACACGTTTGTTGAAGGAACACATGAAAGAATAAACGAATTTCAAACCATCACTCTGAGACTGAATTTGCAGACACACGTGCCAAGCTTCCTGTCAGTCCCTTTTCCAGCTACGCTCATGCTCACCAGCTTCATGGTACCACCAACTTGAAGAAACAATCTCAGAAAGATAGGGGAACGGACTTCTCATTTTTATTAAAGTCTATTTGTTCCCACATCTTTATGACTTTCAGAAATCGAGCTCTTGGGGGCCGGCCCCATGGCCAAGTGGTTAAGTTCTCACCCTCCGCTGTGGTGGCCCAGGGTTTCGCCGGTTCAAATCCTGGGCACAGACATGGCACCGCTCATCTAGGCCATGCTGAGGTGGCATCCCACATGCCGCAACTGGAAGGACCCACGACTAAAAATGTACAACTATGTACCAGGGGGCTTTGGGGAGAAAAAGGAAAAATAAAATCTTTTAAAAAAAAAAAGAAATTGAGCTTTTAAATTTGCAGCCCTGTCCATTTCTAGGAAGGCGGTGAAATCACTGAGTTCCATTCCTAGGAGACCTGACTCATGCCCCCGATCCTGGTACACAGCACTTTCAAATGGTTCTCTCAGCCACTGATCTGCTGACATCTCAAACAAATGATATGTACAAAATGGATCTGAACTCAGGCCTTTACTTCCCATGGTCAGAGAACTGAGCAAAAGAAGCCAGTGAAGTGAATAAAAACAAAGTGGGGAGATAACACGACATAAATGCTTGAGTCAGCCTCTCGGTTGCTCACCGTTGGCCATGGTTGTCTGGCTCTCCTCTGCATGGCCCGGTCACCCTGCTCCCTCCTGCACTCTGCTGAGCTGGGAAAGGCAGCCAGACGTGGAGCTGACACTCACTCTGGACGCTGTACACGCAGCACCATACCTGTCCCTTCCCTGGTCCACTCCCCACTTAAAATAATGCATTCAGCACAACAGTGTGCACATACTTAACGCCATAGATCTGTACACTTAAAAATAGTTAAAACGGTAAATTTTATGCTATGTATATTTGTGCCACAATTTTTAAAAATGAACAAAGACATGTACTCATTACCAATTGACATCTGACCTCATTAACATCTAGAATACAGTAGAGGACAAGTTAGCTTTTATTATAATAATAATAGTTAACATTTATTGAGCCCTCACTAGGGCTCTCATTTAAACACAGTCGATCCACAGAAGAACCTGATGTGGTAGAAACTGATATTATCTCCATTTCATAAATGAGGAAATTGTGGCACAGAAAGACAAAGTCACACAGTAGTAATAGCGGATGTACCAAGAGACACTAAAGACGTAGATAAGCAATTCATGTAATTTAATTAAAAGGTAATTTAAACATTTATGTTTACCTATTGAAAATCTACAAAAATGCTCATTCCTGGTAGGGCACCAAAATGTGTATCAAGGAGAGCCTAAATCTCCTGGAGATTCGCATCAGCGTTACCCCACAGCTTCGCAGCCTTTCTGGAGCAGTTACCGCATTCCAAAAACAACTGAGAAGTGCCAGCTCTCCTTCCACCCACACATCAGAACCCCTCTGTCGAAACGCCTCATGTGGGCTTCCCACGGTGCCTAGTGGACGCTTTTAGCTGACCGGGCTTTCATTCCTCCCCTCTTCTAGTTCTGTTTCCTGAAAACACCTGAGGCTGCCATTTCTGTGCCTCATGTATTGACTATTTCTCCAATACAAAGTCCAATGGGTTCTCTGGAATTTTAACAACACAAGAATGATACCTACAAGTCAGACAATGGAACACAAGACAGAGAAAGGAAACAAATCACAGAATACTCATAAAGACCAAACAAGGATGAGATTACACCAGAAATTACCATCATTTCCCATATCAGAGCTGCAGCACAACACTAGACAAATACGTACGTAACACTGAGTTTAAATTCTTTTTTGTTTTGTTTTTTTTTTTTTGAGGAAGATTAGCCCTGAGCTAACATCTGCCGCCAATCCTCCTCCTTTTGCTGAGGAAGACTGGCCCTGAGCTAACATCCGTGCCCATCTTCCTCTACTTTATATGTGGGACGCCTACCACAGTATGGTGTGTCAAGCGGTGCCATGTCCGCACCAGGGATCTGAATCGGCGAACCCCAGGCTGCCAAAGCAGAACGTGTGAACTTAACCACTGCATGACCGGGCCGGCTGCCTGACTTTAAATTCTGATTCAACAAATTAACTGCCTGAATCTCTTACCCTCTTCTGCCTCAGTGTCCACCTCTGTAAAATAGAAGCAGACCTCTATCTACTTCACAAGTTGCTGTGATAATAAAGAGAAAATGTATATTAAAGCACTTGTTGAACTACAGAACAATATGTAGATAGAGTTATAGGTAACACTCCTATGAAATTTGCATAAAAAATTTCATAAATTCATAAACATCAACACATTTCAAATACAAAAACAGATTCTGCATTAGAAAGAACCCATTTGTAGAAATATCCTACTCATCTAAGTTGTTTTAAAACTTGATGTGGAAGACCCTTACCAGATAGGATTTTGATTTCTATCCTACTTGATGTAATTTCTATTTAGCTAATGAAAGACCTTAGCTAAAATTATTAAGGGAGGTTAGGTATATATCACTAATATCTTAGGATAAAGTCAAAAAGGACAAATTTTTACCTTTTGTTGATGTCATAGAGAATGGATTGTCCCAACAAGAGATTTTTATTCTTGAAAAATCCTCTCTAAAGTTTCCCCTCCATTCAGAAACTTCAAACATTAAAATGTAGGAACTGTCAAGGAGTTCCAGCCTCATTGCCCAACGCCACTGAAGGATTATCCCAGAGGTGTTTACATGTCACTCCCTCGTCTACAGCCCTGAATTTAACTTGGCAGGACTCGAAACACTCCATGAAGTGCCGTTCAAGGGGACAGCATCCATTCAAGCACGTGCTCAGATGCCAGTATCTCCCAGCAGCAGAAGCCCCAGACACTTATACGAAGACACGGGTGAAAGTCCAGAATCACCCCTTCTTGTGAAGACTCTTTCCCCAGTGTTCTCCCAGGAAGCCCTACTCGTTTCTAGGATGGGTTCTACCTCCCCAGAGCATCTACTCACATCTCCCAATGGTTAACACCTTACGACGACAACACCCCACATTTGCCAAGTGCCAGCAGTGCTCTCTGTTCTCCATGGCACATGTATAGGCATGACCCTTGCCTGGAGGGCTTGTGAGGTAAGGAGGACAAGAAGTAATATTTAGATAAGACATCAGATCAGAGGCTGATAAGATTCAAACGTGTGTTGTTCCCCTCTCCTCTCCATCTCTCTGAGGGTAGATCCTCAGAAAGGAGCCAGGAGTGAAAAGATGGATCATGCAGAAGAGACCCTTCCAGGGGTAAGGAGATAGATATTCAGGAGGAGTCCAAGGGGCAGATTTGGGCTGAGGAAAGAGAGGGAGAAAGGGAGCAGAGAGCAATGAAGGCAAAAGCGTAGTTGGAACCAAGGAGGGATATTTTCCAGAGACTGAGGAAGCATTTCAAAGAGCAGCCCCGGCAAGACGGCTTGAGAGCACTGAGCATCTCCCTCCAGCGGGGACAGAGGCAGAAGAGCGGCATCATCTCCCAACACTGTTCTCAGTTGTCACTGCTGGTATTTCCTTTAAAAAAAAAACAATTTCGAAGAAGACAAAGTCTCTACATACCAAAATGTTCCTGGCCACCTCAATAACAAAAACGTAGAAACAATCAAAATGTCCATCAAAGGGATTGGTTAGTATATTGAGGGTGTCAACATGATGAATATCGTGCAGACACTGAAAATGATCATTATGAAGAAAGACAAATGTAAAAACATGAGGAAATACGTAAAATATAATATTAGGTAAAAAAAAGCACTATACTAAATGAGTACATTACAATGTGCTTGCCACAATGCCAAATAAATGTGTATGTGGGCAAAGACTAGGAAATACACAAATATAAAAATACTGCAATCACATTAGGGTGGTAGTGTTATGGGTTTTTTAATTTTTTCAGGCTTTTTTGGCATTCTTTTTATATCCATCTTTTCAGTTTAAAAAGTCCTGAACGCTACAGTGGTTTCATTCATGGAGGCATCCTTCCAGTGTTAATGCAAGTACCTTGGAAGGGAAGAGGGTAGCAGGAGAGGTTGTTCTCCTTTTTAAATACGCACCTATAACCTAGACTGCTTTAACACAGCAGACGGCTGCTAATCAGTAATTTCTCACATTTACTAATGTATAAGTCACCTCCAGGAAAACTGCTCTGAAGTGGGAACACAGGTCACTCGGGTGGCCCCCGAAGTCAGTTATTGGCTTGGAATGGAAGCTGTGAAAGATGAAGATGCTAAACAGCCACTTGGACCATTTGCCTCAAATTCTGATAACGCCTCCTGTCAGCCACAGCCCCAGCTTCCCCCAGGGCATCGTGGTTTCACCCAGCTGCCTCCCTGTCCAATGAGACCTGACCTTGGCATTCCGAAGCCAAGCCTAATCATTTCACTCAGCCTTGTTTTCCTGGGTATTTTGTTTTGTAACACTTAACACTGTGGATAAAAATAAGAAAGGCTTATTCAAGTGCTCAGCCACAACAACACAGCCAAATGAAAAAAAAAAGTCCTTTTAAAGAATCACTTTGTCATCTTGTATTCCACCCTGATCCTAAATCTCCTATGAAAGTGCTAACTTTGGAAAAATTCCGCAAATGCAAACACACACAGGGTTCATTTCCTCCCTCAGTGGCTAACAAGAAATGCACCACTTGTTTTGCTGACCACGTCAGTATTTAAGCAGCACAAGTGAGATCCCAGGGCTTAGAAGGCCAGAAACCTTGGGATGCCTGAGGAAGAGTCCCGGGAACCTTGGCCCATGCCGCCCACGTCACCCACCAGCATGGAGCTGAGGCAAGTCCTTCACTTCCTGAATTTCTGTTTCTTCATTATCTGGAGGATGAGCACGCCCACCGGACCTCCCTAATACTACCATTCACCCATCCATTTACCACACACTGTCGTGAGAATCAGACAAGATACAGGGATAAAAAAATTTTAAAAAGCTGTATACATATGTTAGTAATATTAGCGAATAAACCAGAAAACCAAGCAAAACACATAAGAGGGTATGTTTCAGGCATGTCAACTGCCCCCAGGAACTGACAGCGAGGGCACAGCATGAGACCTGGCCTGCACTGTCCGTAAACAGAGGTGCAGGGCTGCCCAGTGTTAGCAGAGGTCTTGACAGAACCACCGCAGGCCACAGCCATCTGTGGAAGAACAAAGGGGGAAACAGCCCAGAAAACCCTAGAGATGCAAAAGCCAGCGCCCGGCCCTCTGGGCAGGCTGGAGCCCACGGCCGGAACCTCGAGGCTCTCATTACGGATCAGCAAAGCCCAAAAGAGCCCGGCAGATCCCCACCCCTCCCACCGACTCCCAGACCAGGGCTGCTCACTGTCAGCGATGAAGGCCCCTGAGTCACCCGCACGTCAACGCCCTGGGTTTCCCTTGGATCCTCTCCCACTGGTGTTGCCAGATGATGAGATCATGGCACTTGACAAAATCCTCTCTTTCAAAAGTACCTTTTATCCAAATGGATAAAAAAAGAATTTAACAGGCTTTATCTTACTGGCCGCCCCATCTTTGGCAAGGCCCAAGGCTCACATATTCAGTTGTGTTTTTTTGGTTTGGGGTTTTTTTTAGAGTAGTATTAGGTTCATAGCAAAATTAAATGGAAAATACAGAGAGTTCCCATACACCACTTGTCCCCACACAGCCTCCCCCACAAGGACATCTGCACCAGAGTGGCACATTTGTTACAATGGATGAAACTCCTCATCACCCAGAGCCCCTAGTTTACATCAGGATTCGCTCTCGGTGTTGTGCCGTCAATGACATCTTCAGTTCTCAAGGAAGGAAACAGATAAGAGGGGTTCAGACACTCACCAGCCAGTCAGTAAGCAGGGACTCCACTCTCCACACCAGCACGTCCCTCTCTCATCCTTACTGTGGAGCTTTTCTTCTTCAACCCTCAAGCAAGGGAACACGTGATGTGCCCTCACATTTGGGACAAGTTTTTAAAAAACCCAGTCATCTAAACCAGTGCTTCTCAAACTTTCTCATGAATACATTCCCCCTGAGAGTCTGGTTAAATCCAGATTTTGCTTGAATAGTTCTGGGTTGGGGCCCAAGATGGTCCAACAAGCTCCTAGGCGACACCCCTGCTGCTGGACATCACACCACACTTTGAGAAGCAAAGCTCTGGCTTCAAGGTATGTTCGCAGGAGTGGGAACTTTCAAGTTAAAAGGTTTTGGATTCAAATCATAGCTCTTCCCCTTACTGGCTGACCAGCCAAAGATGGGATCTATAAAAATGGGATGATCAGGGGCTGGCCCGGTGGCGCAGCGGTTAAGTGCACGTGTTCTGCTTCAGCGGCACAGGGTTCACCGGTTTAGATTCCTGGTGCAGACATGGCACCGCTTGGCATGCCATACTGTGGTAGGCGTCCCACATACAAAGTAGAGGAAGATGGGCACGGATGTTAGCTCAGGGCCAGCCTTCCCGAGAAAACAGGAAGATTGGCAGCAGTTAGCTCAGGGCTAATCTTCCTAAAAAAAAAAAAAGGGGGGGGGGGGATGATCAAATCTATCTTGCAGGATTCAATGAGATAATAAATACAAAGTTCAGTTCAGAGCTGGCACTCAACGAGCCAATTAGTAATTATTATTAGTGTTCCTTTCGTTGCTACTATCATTAGGATATCTGATTTTGATCAGTTCCTCCTTTACCCATCTTTGTATAAAAAGCATTTCAACCACTTTTAGAAAAACAGCCATGCATTTTTGCAAATATTCCACGTTTAATCTAAGAACATCTCATAAAACCAGATTAGCATATGAGTTAACAGAATTGTGGAACCCAGAATTTTAAATACATTCCAAAAATTTTTCTTCCACCCCAGTTTTTGTGAAAAATCAAGAGACAAGGTTCTCTCTCTGCCCTGATCTTCTTCCTCAAGGCCCCGATGTGTACTTCAGCAGTCCCCACTCGGCCTCACATGGGTTCATTTGAACTGTATAATGCTAGATTAGGACAGAGCTTTGAGAGGTCCCAGCCCAACTCCCTCATTTTAATAAGAAAATTAAGCCCCAAGAATATTAGGTGATTTGCCCAAAGTGACAGTTATGTTTTCTGGGAACCAGGAGAAGTTGAGTTTACATCTGTTAAATTAATCAAGCAAGGAGGAAATTAGACCGAGGTGGTTCTAATGCGTTAGCAGCCTCTGTAAGCAAACCAAAACCTAAGCCTGTCAACGCCTCAAGGTTAAGAAATTGAGACCTAAAGACAACCAATCACACACAGCCAACTAGGCTTTCCCCAATAGGCAACCACTTAAGCTACGGCCAATCGGTCGTTTCCTTGCTTTGCTTCTGCATCTTCTCTATAAAAGTCTTGCCCCAAGCTGCCATCGGTGGAGTGCTCCTAACTACTTCTGGCTGGGTGCTGCTCCATTGAAATTGATATTTGCTCAAATAAACTCTTAAAATGCTTAATATGCCTCAGTTTATCTTTTAACACGTTCTTCATGACAGGTTTGCACACAATAAAAAGCAACTCTCACGTTCAGCGACAGTTGGGGGAGAGTGACACAGAACAGCACACTCCAGCATCATGTACAAGTATAAGGGCAATCCTCTAGATCAGTGGTTGGTTTCCAGAACGTGGGATTTCACAGGCCTGAAAAAATACATAAGTAAATTGTAATTCGGGGTGTTATCAACTTGTGTCTGTCAAGAAAAAACCTTTTTCTGTAGTTACCACTCACTATCACCATCATCCCATAAAAGGGAAGTATTTTAATGCCAAAAAAAAAAAAAGAATATACATAATCCCAGAATAAAGGGCATTCTTATAATTTTAGGTTTATGAAAAACTCAATTATATCTCTTTATTTTTCTCATTTTATTGCAAACCAAGAATCAGAAGTGATCACTGGTTCTTAGTCTACTTTGAGTCACAAGTACTTTTGAGAATCTGATGAAAGCAATAGACCTTTCTCCGGAAAAATACACATACCTACATATATACAAAATTTCACAAATAAGCCCAGACATTTGGAGGCCCCAGGTCAAGATCACCTGCACTTAGCTGACAACTGAGGCTCTATGTGACCCACTAGTGACTTCGTCCTCTGGTCTTCACTAATGGCTCTGAGGTCCTCTACACGCTGTAGGAGACGCAGGACAAGATCTCACACTCAGGCCCTGAGGCTCTCAGGACGAGCCTTCTTCCAAGGGGCATGAATTTTCATGAGAGGAATAAGAAGGAGCTTTTTCTCCTTTTGCCTGGACTCTGCCCATCAGCCATACTGCCAAATCCAGAAAGGTCCCCCATCCCCCCCAAAAAAGCCCCAAGCCCAGTTCATCCAGGTCAAGAACCAAAAATTTCCACCTAGTGGTGTAAGGTCATGGGACTCTGGGAAACAGACTGGGAAAAGGGAGGGCTACTCTGAAACAAGGCCAAGGAATGCAGATTTAGGCCCATCTAAGTCTCACATCCAGATCATTCTCAAAGCACTATGGAGGCAGCAAAAGGTGGTCCAGGTTCAGCCCAGTGGGCAAGGGTGTAGCAATGGGGTGGGGAGGCACCTAAAAATCTTAGAAACAGTATCTAGTGACACCCAGGAAATGATGAATTGGCAAGTACCCACACACCGTGGTGTATGTGGGGGACAATATCATCACAGTCTTCTGTCAGTTGATGAACAGTGGTAAGATGCTTCTTGACCTTCTGCGCAGGTAGACGCTTGGTACTGCTCAAAATGCCTTCGCAGTAGCGTCTGTCTTAAAATGATCAAACCTACCTGCACCATCCATCCACCCCACTGGTAGTTCCCAAGGTCCCCAATACAGAAAGTATGAAATCATTCCACCATGTCCCTCTGGCAGAGGTCAGACAAGGAAGAAGAAAGATCTTTGTTGCAAGTCTCAAAGCCTGTGTATTAAAGAGAGAAGAATCATACTTGCAACCTACCATCCCTCTCCCCCACCACCCTGAAAGGCCTGAAAATACAGTCACGTGTCACTTAATGCATCGTTAAGTGATTTCGTCGTTGGCAAACATCATAGAGTACACTTACACAAACTAGATGGTATAGCCTTCTACACACCTGGGCCGTATGGTACTAGTCTTATGGGACCACCATTCTATATGCGGTCCATCATTGACAGCAACATCGTCATATGGCCCATGACTGTATAGGGTACTTTATCTGTGTTTGCAGCTTCTTCAAGTCTAGAAAGATTCCTGGCTCTAATATCTGCAGAATTTAGGAAGAATCAGGTAGCTAAATGGATGTGATTCATAGAAAGAGGTCTCCCTATGTGGCTCGTTGACTCGTTTTTTGCAGAAGAGTTGGGGGAAATCCTTAATGGTGGCTGGGGTCAGGGAGAGGTTCAGGAGAAGGCTTTGGGGATGTAGGGAATCTTTTAAATCACTAAAACCAGTTCTCACCTAGAGAATGCCAAAAGAGGTGATAATTTGACATATTTAAATGTAGATGTATGGTGCAGTCAAACATTTGGCTGTGGATTAAGTAGTCATTGGTTACTGAAAACTGCCCCTCCAGCCCCACAAGGGGTCAAAGATACTGGTAATACTTTCTTTCTTAATCTGGGTGGTGGGCTCCTGGGTATTCGCATGATTATTATTCTTTAAACTGAGTATCTGCAATAAATATGCTCTTTTGTTTGTAGAGTTCATAACAATGAAAATATTTAATTAAAAAGTCTTCTCTATTCCCATTGCCTACTCCACCTGAAACAGCAGAAGGAGCCAATTACTAGAGCAGATTCGAAAGTGTCTTTTCTCATCTCTGCCTCTTTAGATCGCTCCCTCTGTGCTTCTCTCCTTTGTTTGGCTCCCTGTTTCGACACCCTGCTGGAATGTGAGCAGCAAACTTTCAAGAAGAGAATTTGTGACCAGGACTCGGGCCAGTCTCAGCCTTCCTGTGTTCAAGGAGTGAGGCTGGGCCACAGGGACCGCTGCCCTCCCTGCCCGAAGGGAGAGACAGCTCAGGTCAGTAGAACAGAGGACTCCCTCCTGAGGGCCACCTAGAGTGGTCTGGGCTCCAGGTGAGAGACAACAAGCTGTCTGACAGGCAACCAACCACAGCCTCCAGTACCCAGGCCAGCACTGAAAGGGGGCCACAGGGCGCAGGCTCTGTTCTGTTGTCTGCAATGCTCCTCTCTCCTTTCTCATCCCCTCTGTCTCACATATAAATGTCAGCCATCAGTTCCGAAAGAGCTGCTCGAGCTTGAGGTGTAAGATCCAGAGTCAGGTGAAAAAAGGAGATTGAATTTCCCCTTTGGAAAAGAAGAGCTAGGAGCCCCAACCCTTGGCTAAAATGAGCCCTGTCGCACACAGCTTCGTTCACTCCGTGTGAAAGTGGAATTGAGACAAGTGGCTGTGCTGACCTGGCTGGTTGGCAGTAACCAACCCAAAGAAGAAATGAGTCTAAGGGCACACGTGACACCAAGTCCCAACTGCGGCTGTTTGGGGAGTGTCAATTAACATCACATTTGGAACATAATAAAGTGACCCCCCCCCCATGCAATTCAAGGAAAGAATAATTGAGAACCTATCTTCTTTGAAGAGCAGAACGGTTGAAAGAAACCGGTTAATGGTAATTAACAATTTAGGGCTTGAATGAAACCAGGTGGAGAGAGAGCGTGAGTACATCCTGGTCCAGAACAAACGACGCAGTAACCCTTGTGTTCACTCCTGCCAGACGGCCAAGTGGCCGGCCACAGCGCCCCAGCCCCGCCCTTCCAGGCTGTCTTCTGCAGCTGGAAGAAAGCTCTTCTCTGGCAACTCAGAGAGGCCTATTTTTAGTCAGTTATTTAGAACATTATTTACCATTACGTCTATCACTGACGATATTCTGTCTTTTGATATAAAGTTGTATTTAATTATTTTTTTTCAATATGCAAGCCTTTCAAGACCTTGGAGAGAGAGTGACAGGGATTAAACACCAGGATTAGCTAACTCGAAGATGTTGACTCCAACCCTGGGACGTCTGTCTCCATCTCACTCCTCCCCAAATTGTCTCAACTGAAAATTCTATTTTTAATTACTTTCGTCGGTAAGGTACTTGAGAAAAAACACAGTATTTCCTGTAATGATTCATCACTTCTTCCTAGAATGGAAGCACTGTGATTCCTAGAGTACTGACCGTCTGTTTTAAAAGTAAAGCAAAGCACTACGTGGCCTAACCCTCCCCTTCCACGTTTGACAACCTCAGAAGGTGACCGTACCCTGGTGGGGTTTAAAAAAAAAAGGCAGATAAGCCCCTGGACACCTCTGAAAGTGAGCCTCTAGCCTCAAACACACCAGTGGCACTGCAGGGCAACAATCAAGGGAAGAGAAAGGAGCTCATTTTCATTTCAAGTTCACTCTGTGTCAAGCGCTATGCTCGGCAGTTCACGTAGAGCATTTCAGTTCATTTCACAACAACCCTGTGAGATATCCCATTACTCCCATTTCACAGATGAGTAAACTGAGGCTCAGGGAAGATAAATATTATGACCAAGGTCGCACAGCTGGTAAGTGGAAAAGTCAGGATTTAAGTCAAGATCTGTCTTATTCCAAAGCTTTGGTTCTTTGCAATAAACTCTACAGTTCCATAAAGTTCAAGAAAGTTAATGCACAGGGTGAATCTACCTATCATCCCCCTGGTGCTTCTGATGTGAACATGTCTTTTTAATGAGACATATGTTTTAAAAAATTTTTTTTTATCCAAAAACACCCACCGAGCACTCACTCAATGAATGACATCATCACATCACAGTGAAGAAAAGGCGTCACTTTTCTGGTCAATAATCACGTGATGTCAATTCTTAATGCTGGCTGAAAACATGGAGCAATTCCAAAAAAGTGAAGCAATCATAAGTTGAAAATTCCTAAAAAGTTTCCACAAATCTTTTGAAGAAACAAGATGAGCAAAGAAACCCAAAACACTGAGAAGGGAACTAAAAGCGCATCAAGTCTAAATGTTCCCCTTTACGGACAAGTGAGCTGAGGTCCAGAAAAACCCAGTGACTTGCCCCGGGTCACACAGCTCGACCATGGCGAGCTGAGCCCAGACTGAGCAGATGGGAGTAAACGGCTCCTGCACTTCAGGATGGCTCCCCTTCTAGGAAACTTGCCCCCCACCTCCCAGTAAGAACCCCCAAGAGAGTCCCCAAGAAATAATCAACAGAGCCTACCGATCCTGAGTGAGTTCTAACAGATCCACAAGGCCCCTCCAAGCTGTGTCATCACAACATCCACTTCAGTTAAGCCCGTTAACCTCAGACTGAGGCCCAGTTGCTAAGGATGAATGGCCAAGCTTGTGGAATGTGATGGTTAATTTTATGTGTCAAAGTGGCTAGGCTATGGCACCCAGTTGTTGGTCTACTACCAGTCTAGATGTTGCTGTGAAGATTTTTTTTTTTTTTTTTTTTTGGTGAGAAAGATTAGCCCTGAGCTAACATCTGTTGCCAATCTTCCTCTTTTTGCTGAGGAAGATTGTCACTGAGCTAACATCGGTGCCCACCTTCCTCTATTTTACGTGGGATGCTACCACAGTGTGGCTTGACAAGCAGTGCTATGTCTGCGCCCAGGATCTGAACCTGTGAACCCCAGGCCACTAAGGCAGAGCACGTGAACTCAACCACTACACCACCAGGCCGGCCCTTTAAGATATTTATTTTCATTTTTGAGGAAGATTATCCCTGAGCTAACATCTGCTGCCAATCCTCCTCTTTTTGCTGAGGAAGACTATCCCTGAGCTAACATCTGCTGCCAATCCTCCTCTTTTTGCTGAGGAAGACTGGCCCTGAGCTAACATCTGTGCCCATCTTCCTCTATTTAAATGTGGGACGCCTGGAACAGCATTGCTTGACAAGCGGTGCATAGGTCCGCACCTGGGATCCAAACCGGCAAACCCTGGGCCGCCGACGTGGAACATGCGAACCACCAGGCCAGCCCCTGAAGATAATTTTTATATGCGATTAACATTTAAACAGTAGATTGAGTAAAATAGATTACTCTCCATAATATGGGTGGACCTCACCCAGTCAGTGGAAGGCCTTAAGAACAAAGACTTAAGTTTCCCAAAGGAAAAAAAATCCTCCTCAAGAATGCCACAGAGAAATCCTGCCCGAACTTCTAGACTCCAACATCAACTCTTTTCGTTTTTTTTTTTTTTTTTTACCTTTTTGGCACCCTTCACCTATTTCTCCCACCCCTCACCCTCTACCTCTGGCAACCACCAACCTGTTCTCTGTATCTACAAGCTTGGGTTTCTGGGGGAGCTTTTTTCGTTTTGTTTTTTTCTTTTAGATGCTATATATACAGTATTTGACTCTCTCTGACTTATTTCACTGAGCATAATGCCCTAGAGTTCTATCCACGTGTTTGTAAATGGCAATACTTCATCCTTTTTTGTGGCTGAGTAATATTCCACTGTCTGTGTGTGTAATATTGCATATTATATATGTACACCACATCTTCTTTATTCATTGGTCCATCAGTGGACACCTAGATTGTTTCCATATCTTGGCTATCGTAAATAATGCTGCAATGAACATGGGGGTGCACATATCTTTTTGAGTTAGTGCTTTCATTTTCTTTGGCTAAATACCCAGAAGTGGAATGGCTGGATCATATGCTAGTTCTGTTTTTAATTTTTTGAGGAACCTCCATACTGTCTTCCAAAGTGGCTGTGCCAATTTACATTCCCACCAGCATTGCACAAGTGTTCCTTTTCTCCATTTCCTCGCCGACATTTGTTATTTCTTGTCTTTTTGATGACAGCCATTCTAACAGATGTGAGATGATATCTCATTGTGGTTTTGATTTGCATTTTCCTGGTGATTAGTGATGTTGAACACCTTTTCATGTACCTGTTGACTATCTTCATGCCTTCATGGAAAAATGTCTGTTCAGTTCTGCCCATTTTTTAATCAGATTGGTTTTTTGCTGTTGAGTTATATGAGTTCTTTTGGATTTTGAATATTAGCCCCCATCAGATATATGACTTGCAAAGATTTTCTCCCACTCAGTTGCTTTTCATTCTATTGAGTTTCCTTTGCTGAACAGAAACTGTTTAGTTTGACGTACCCCATATGTTTATTTTTGCTTTTATTGCTTTTGCTTTTGGTGTCAGATGCAAAAAATCATCACCAACACCTATGTCAAGGTGCTTACTACCTATGTTTTCTTCTAGGACTTTTATGGTTTTAGGTCTTACATTCAACTCTTTAATCCACTTTGAGTCAATTTTTGTGTATGGTATGAGAGAGTGGTCGAGTTTCATTCTTTTGAATGTGGCTGTCCACTTTTCCTAACACCATTTATTGAAGAAATTGTCCTTTTCCCATTGTATATTCTTGGCTTCTTTGCCATAGATTAACTGACCATATATGCATGGGTTTATTTGTGGGCTTTCTATTCTGTTCCATTGGTCTATGTGTCTGTTTTTAAGCCAATATCACACTGGTTTAACTAATAAAGCTTTGTAATATAGTTTGAAATCAGGAGTGTGATGCCTCCAAGCTTTGTTCTTCTTTCTCAAGATTGCTTTAGCTATTCTGGGTCTTTTGTGGTTCTATACAAATTTTAGATTATTTGTTCTAGTTCTGTGAAAATGCCATTGGAATTTTGATAGGGATTGCACTGACTCTGTAGATTGCTTTGGGTAGTATGGACATTTTAACAATATTGATTCTTCCAATCCATGAGCACAAAATATCTTTCCATTTACTTGTGTCTTCTTCAATTTCTTTCATTAATGTCTTATAGTTTTCAATATACAGGTCTTTCACTTCCTTGGTTAAATTTATTCTTAGGTATTTTCTTCTTTTTGATGTAATTGTAAATGGGATTGTTTTCTTAATTTTTCTTTCTATAGTTCATTATTAGTGTTTAGAAATGCAACAGATTTTTATGTGTTGATTTTCTATCCTGCAACTCTACTGAATCAGTTTATTAGTTCTAACAGTTTTCTGATGGAGGCACTAGGGTTTTCTATAAATAATATCATGTCATCTGCAAATAGTGACAGTTTTACTTCTTCCTTTCCAATTTGGATGACTTTTATTTCTTTTTCTTGCCTAATTGCTCTGGTGAGGACTTCCTATACTATGTTGAATAAAAGTAGTGAGAGTGGGCATCCTTATCTTGCTCCTGATCTTAGAAGAAAAGCTTTAAGCTTTTCACCATTGAATATATATATAGAGGGAGAAAGAGAGAGAGAGATAAAGATATACACACATACGTATACATAGAGAGAGACACATATACACATATGTATATATCTATGTATAAATATATATGTATATGGTTCTGTTTCTCTGGAGAACTCTGATAGAAGGAGAATGAATGTTATTCTAAGCTGCTGATGCAAAATAGAAAGCAACTAAATTAGTGAGTGTCTGTCCTGTGAAGGCACTGTAATAGCACCATGGCCAGGGTTACAAATGCTGCTCCTCAGAGCTAAAGTTGAAGGGCTGGCCCAGTGGCGTAGTGGTTGGGTTCACACATTCCACTTTGGTGGCCTGGGGTATGTGGGTTCAGATCCCTGGCACAGACCTACACACCACTCGTCAAGCCATACTGTGGCAGTATCCCTCATACGAAAAAATAGAGGAAGATTGGCACAGATGTTAGCTCGGGGCCAATCTTGCTCAACAACAACAACAAAAATCTAAAGTCGAATAAGCCTTCAAGGCTGATGACAGGGCTATGAGGTGGTAACATTGCTCTCCTTTTTGAACCCTGAACACTGCAGCCTGAAGAGGTTAAGTAACGTGGTCAAGTCACAGCATTGATGTGTAGAGCCAGGGTTCAAATCCACATTTGCAGGGCTCCAAAGTCCACAGTCTTTCCACTCATCACATCCCTGATTTATCTATAACATCATGAAAGTCAAAAGGGGAGGTTTCAGGAACAACAGAGTGGGCCACAATGTCAAATGCTTCAGAGGTTGGTTGAACTGGGGAGCAGCTCCTTCCGCTGCCCTGATCCAAGATATAACCACCAACCAAAGGCTTCCTGTGGTCAGTTCCAAAACAAAAGAACCTCTCACCCATTTGCAAAGGAGAGGGGCTACCTTTGGGAACTCTCCCGGGAGGACACAACTAGAAATTCCACCACTGAACCTACTGGTATCAGAGAGTCAGAAATGTTTGTTGTAGACTCAAGTAATGAACAAAATGTAAATGGAAGAATAGACAAAAAGGAAGTCCTAGTAAAAGTACAAAGAGTAAGAAGTGTGTAAGACAGAGGAAAGGGGAGGAGAAGAGATAGAGAAATGTTAAATATTGTGTAATCTATGCCAGTGTGTTCCACACAAACCAGTTGGTATTTGTATGGCTTTATAAATGGTAAGTAGTACACAATAGGTGCTCCCAACATAATTTTCCATGAATAAAATGCCTTGTGTTCTCAAAATGTAGGGTACTCTGAATTAAACCCACTGGTTTACAAAATTCATTCAACCAGAGTCGTCACTCTCTCCAGGCCAGCCCAGCTACCGGTCACTGCCCAGCTGATTGGAGCCAGAGGTCTTCCCTCTGCCAGATTCAACAAGAGGGGAGCATGAAGAATGCAGTCTCTTATTTACAAGCTGTGAGGCCTGCAAAAACTTTGCAGAGTAGATCTATCCATTTGGTGATAACTGATCTCCAGGGGCTCCGAAAGGAAAGCTGTTTGAGTTAGCAAATGTAGGTGTTTGTCCTGATTTCCCGCTCTCACAATGTTTTCATTTATTCCAGCAAATGCAGCCTGATGATTCACTGGAGACCAACGGTCATCTGCGCTATTCCCTGGAGGTATCTCAGACCTGGCGCTTGCGGACATATGCAATCTTTGAAAAACCATATTGGCCCAAGTCTCGGTAGCTTGTTAATTCCTAAACTGATTGATGAAGCAGTGCTCAGAGCAGTAAGGTACTAGCCTCTGCCAAAGGCCAAGCTTTTGCTCACAGTGTTTGGGTCTTCAGTTTCATTCAGTGACCCCTCAGCCTAGCTCAGAGCCAAGGCCGTTGAGCCAGGAGTCTGGAAACCTGAGTTCCATACTGATCAGCAGGATTTAACCTTTCGAGACTCAGTTTCCTCAGCTGGACCTCGGCAAGGTCCCTTCCAGCTCTAAAGTTATATGAATCCATGATTTAAGCGCATAAGTGCAACCAGGAGGTATGTATTTCCTTAATCAGACAACACTAACAGCAGGGTTTCCCACCAACACCCAAGCCACCAGCAGTGCAAATAGAAACTGCACATTCCCCCAGAAAACACTAGAGAATCGACTGAAACAAAGATATGAAAACTCAGAGTGATTCTGGAAAATAAGCATAATATACTCTTAGCATACATAACAACCAATTAGAAGAGTTATACTAACATCAAAAAGTGTGAAACACCTAGGAATAAACTTAACTGGAAATATGCACAAGATCTACATGAAGAAAAGTTTAAAACGCTAATGAAAGACACAGAAAAATACATAAACCAACGAAAAGACATACTTCATCTTGGACAGGAAGACTTAACAAAATAAAGATATTAATTCTCCCTAAGTTAATTAGAAATTTTAATATTATCCCAATAAAAATACCAACAAAGTGTTTTTTGAAAACTGAACAAGCTGATTCTAAAATTTATATGGAAAAATAAATAAGCAAAATAGTGATTAAATTCTTAGTTCTTTAAAGATTAATAAGAAGGGACTAACCCTCTAAATATGTTGCAAAGTATAATAGCCCAAGTTATTTGGTATCAAAGTGTGAATGAACAGATTATTCATACAGAATAGAAAAATCCAGAAATAGACCCAAATATATATAAAAATTTATATTAAATATATATCCACATAAGAATTTATACAAGGAGACATATACATATGAGAATCTATACATTTTTTAAATTCCCATTTTGAATCGGTGGGAGGTAAATGGATTATTCAGGAAATGATGCTGGGACAATTAGGTTGTTTTTTGGAAAAACATAAGGTTGAAAATACTCTACATGTTACAACAACCAAAAACAAAAATTCCAGATAGAAACAAAATGTAAACCTCAAAAGCAAAACCATAAAAGTACTAGAAGAAAACATGGGGTTTTAAAAATTAGTCTTAACAATGGAGAAGGCTTTCGTAAATATTATACAAAACTTCAAAGCCATAAAAGATTGATAAATTGAATTACCTTAAAAAAAGAAAAGATCATCATGATTTTTTAAAAGTATAAACAAAGTCAAATGAAAAGCCAGGAATAAATATCTTTAAAATATATTTCAGACAAAGGGTTAATTTCCTTCATATGCAAAAAACTCAAATCAACCAGACCCATAACCCCATAGAAAAAACAGGTAAATAATATGAACAGAATTGGGCAGAGTTCACATAAAAGGAACTACACATGGCTCTTAACCACGGGAAAAGATGTTCAACCTCATTCACCACAGGATAAATGCAAAACAAAACTCAGAGATACAAAATTGACAAAGATCAGAATATTTGGTAATAACTGATTTGACTAACGGAAAACAGCTACCCTTGTACATCGCCTATGGCAGTGCAAAGTGGAACAACCTCTGTGAGAACAATTTGGCACTATCTATCAAAATTAAAACTAGAGCTGCCCCTTGACTCAGTGATGCCACTTCTAGAAACTCATCTCATAGGCAGATAGATTTGCATATGAGTGAAATGACACAGATACGGGATAATAACTGCAGCATTGCTTAAATGGCAAAAGATTGGAAACAAATGTCTTCAATGGGACACTGAAGAAAAGATGAACTACCCAGATATGCTAAGTGAACAAAGCAAAATGCAAAGCAATGTGTATAGTATGCTACCACGTGTTTAAAAAAAAATCTGAACATACATACTTGTATATACTTGTACATGCATCGATAGTCAATGCATAT
This sequence comes from Equus quagga, assembly GCF_021613505.1. NCBI lineage: Eukaryota > Metazoa > Chordata > Mammalia > Perissodactyla > Equidae > Equus > Equus quagga. Next base: position 54,401,336 of record NC_060275.1, on the reverse strand, counting down.
AATCAGTACAAGAAATAAGTTACATCTGGGAGAGAACTGAGTGGCTGGGCAACAGGAGTGAGAAGGGCAATTGTTTTTCACTGTATTCCAATTTGTAACTCTTGAATTTTGTACTATTCAAGACATTTTAATCAATGAAAAAGCAAAAAAAATGCAGATTCTTCAGCCTTACACAGGACCCACAGAATCACATTCTCTGGGGAAGGAGCCAGGGGCTCTGCAATTTTAACAAGCACCGTGTGCGATTCTCATGCACAAAGTTTGAGGAGCCCTGACAGACAGCATCATTAGTAATGCACACTTATCAAAATAATAATACCAACAGTGATGTAAGCAGTAATGAACACTTATTTAATAAGACAAAGCTGAAGACACCACTGCCAAAATCTTGCACAAGTTTTCCTGAAAAAATTCTTTGGCACAACGAAGCATAGAAAGATTTTACACCACAACCAAGTATTCCTTGTTCGCTCTGGTGTTTAGTTTTAACCACTATTAATAATTTCACCAGCTTTTTATACTTTGCAAAATGCTTTACCCTAATCTTTGGAGCTAGACAAGAGCATAACAAGCTGTCCATGAAAAGGAGAAGTGACTTGCTCAAAGACAGTGCAGCACCTGCAAACTTAGTACTTTCCGGCCAACAACTATGCCCTACCTTACGTGCTCCAAAGAAACCTGTAAGTAGAAGAGACACACGTTTGCTAGGTTTCTTCCGTCTGGGCACAGCTGTGTTGCAAATCACAATTGTGTATTTATGAGATGCTAGCAGAGAGAAAGGGCGTAGCCTCAACTCTCAGTTCCAGCTCCCCATCTGCGTTCTTCGATTTCTTCCCCTTTAAATTAAGATGACAAGACAATATGGTGGAGTGATTAAAGAGCACGTGCTCTGGAGCCAGACTGCCAGGGCTCACTCAACTCTGCTACTGTGTAATCTTGAGCAAGTTACTTAACTTCTCTGTAGACACTTCTGTAAATGCAGATAGCACCACCTCATTCACTTGGGATGAGGATTAGATGAATCGATGTCTGTGCAGCACTCTGTATGGAAACTAGCACATAGTAAATGCTAAATAAATATTGGCTATTATTATTATTTCAGACCAGTCTTGGAGCGTTAAAGGAATAGAATTCTCAAAAATAAGAGTAAAACCCAGGGAAGGGGTAGAAAGACAGGGAGGAAAACTCTATGGTGGCTAACCAGAAGACACAGAAGGCAAGCAACAATGAAAAGTTGGTTGTTTCCGAGAAATAAAAAACCAACTACAAGATATTGAAGCAATGGGCCAAGCAAAGCAAAGCTGTTTTTTCCTTGTTCTGCGAACTGCTCAGCTGCCAGACATTTCCATTTTCCGGTCTGGGTCCGTATCACTGCATAAGTTTTGTATCAGGGGCCCCAGACCAAGCAGGTTTGGCCTCAGCGGGTGGCAGCACCTCTTACCAAGCCCCTCTGTTCCTGAATGTGACCAGGACCCTCACCCTCTGTGGCCTGAGGCAACAGGAGGACTCGGCCTCCACAGATCAAAACCTGTGGTCAAAGGGGACCCGGAAGCGAGCTGGGAGACTCCGATCCCACCAGCCCCCCTGGTCGTGGAAGCATCTCAGGAGGCCCCTCAGACTCGGGGGACCCAGACCGGACCGCAGACCCACCATCGCCTCACTGCACATAATCTGCATACGGGCTGTGGGCAGCAAGTGCAGGTGGAAGGGACCTTCAAGACCACGCCGCTTGGTCTCTCTGTTTCATGGCTGCTGTGGAGACCGAGCTCCAGGGAGAAGAAACGACGTGCCCAAAAGCTAAGGGATATCTAGGTGATTATCCTACCACAGGGAACCCCTGATGTCTGAAATATAAGCCCTCCTACTAATTAAACATGATCTCATCTTTAATTGCTATATTTTAGCCATTTTTTAAATGTTCATTCTCTTTTTAAAAAAAAAAAAGCCACCAAGCAAAATAACTATCTGTCTAAATAGTGACATCAGTTGTGGAACAATCACTTCCCTGTGACAACCACTGAGCAAAAACAGTGAAGTCGCCGCTGTCCCGTGAGTGCCCAGTGCAGATTTGGGAAAGCCAGAGAGCACTTGGTGGGAGCGTGGTGACAGGCTCTGACGTGAGTCTCAGAGGTTGACGTGCACCCGCACCATCCTAACTTTCCTTTAGAAGCTGTTTGGACTTATCGACCATAATTTATTTATCCAAAGTTTCTAAGAATTTATTAGGCGTTCAGCCTAATATCTTAGAGTGGACCCGACTGAAGACACCATGTGATTCCTCTCCTCTGCAGGCCCCGCAGACAGCTATCACCTTGTCCCTGCCCCCTGCCCCCTGCAGAGACCAGAGCAGTGGGGTCTGCTCAGAATCCAGCTCCAGCTACAGGGTCAGCCACACAGAATCCATCCCGAGGCCTCCACTGGCCAGAGCTGCAGGCACCAAACTTTTACGCATGGACCCCGTTTTGAAAGATCTGGTCTAGCAAATTTATCATTTGTTTCTCATTTAAAATAATCAAACTCATATCTCACTACCTGTCAGAGAGATAACTAGCGTTGCCAAACTGACTTGCTATTTTAACCCAGAAACAAAACTCATTCTAAGCAGCTAGAGCTGCCTTATCCTGAATAAATGTTTGATCCCTGCTCCACCTTCCCACCCTCCACACACACACACCTATTGTTTCCCTTTCAGTCCAGGGGATCCGAAGACCCCGTGGACAATACCAGCACATAGAGAGAACTTAACACACCGAAGCCACCACACTGCCCGAAATTGAAAGCAGCCTGGAGTCTGGCATAGCCACCAAAGACTTGCTGTATTGCCCTCCCGGCAGCTAATTTATCTATGATCTGAAATGACATCAAATTTCCAAGGACTGGGGAAAACATTTCCCATGAGCAAGTTAATTTATTTGCAGGGGGAAATGAATGGCTCCCTTTGCTTTCCTGACCCTCCCATAGGCACCAGGAAACAACACGAAGTGACCCTGAAGAGAGACCCCAGACAGAGCCTTCAGTTATGTAAGATGGCCTAAAATCAGCCATGGGTGACAGAGGACATAAATTTCGCAGCCCACAGTAATGGGTCTGCGGGCTCTTTAAGCTGAGGTGCACCATCTATTTAAATGCACTCCTTAGTGAGGAATGACTTTTTTTTTGTATGTCATACTTTGGGGGAGGGGTGCTGAGATTGTGTATTTGGAACAAATTATCCAACTTCTCCTTTCTACAATCACAGGTGAGAAAGTCCCTGTTGAAAAGGCCCAGATTAGCGGAGTTCATTGTGTTAGCACAGGCTACAAGCAGCTCTCCCCCTCCTTCTGCCCCTTGTTAATTTATTTCGTGAAAGCTAAAATTCATTCCCCTTTGTGTTCTGACAAAAGAACAGGGGTTTTAACAACCTAACGGCATCTTAGGATTGGAAAGACCTCAACATTTGAGACCATGGCCAGAAAAAAGATCATTTGGAAGCCCCAATAAGAAAAATTCGTTTTCCAATCAAAGCATATTAACTCTAACAACTCCCAACCCGCCAGAAAGTGCTCAAAGTAACGAGAATCATAAGAGGGAAGGAAACCAAGAGTAAGTGGGGATCATCATTTCCTTCTGCTGTCACACCAACCCTATTCTATAAAACCATCAGCCAAACTCAGACTGGTACCTCTCAAGCATCCTCCCTCCATCTCAGCCACCCCTGGGCTGGGAGGGATGCCTCATTTCATTCTCCCCAGCCTTGGTCAAGAAGCACAGGTGAGCCAAGGGACATGAGACTCTCACAGACCATAAACTGCCAATACTCCACAGGGAGTAAGATATTCAAAACACTCATCTGGTAGGAGCTCTGGCCACCCTCCTTCAAAGTCAAGTTAACACTTAACGCTAATTATAGCCAGGCACTTCCCCAGGCACTTCACATGGATTATCTCATTTAATCCCAAGTTACATGTTATTGACCTTATTTTACAGACGAGGAAAATGAGAGTTGGCTAACTGCCCAAGGTCACAGAGCCCATGCATTCAGAGCAGGGACTCGAAGGTGAGTGGTCTGACCCCAGACCCAGCTCTCTTAACCACTGATCTAGCCCGCCATATGATGTCAGGGCCCATGTGGGCTTGGGTGAATTCCCCAGACGCCCACCCCCCAGCCCTGAGTCTGACTTCCAACACCACCTCACCACAAAGGAAGGTTTCCCTCCTCTTAAAAGTTTCAGACTGGACCCGATAGAATGGCTGTAAACAGTACATGAAAATAAGGCAAAAATCCCCCATGCTTAGGGAGCCAAAATGAAATGCCACCATTCTGTGTTGCGTGCGAAACAGCCTCCTGATTTCCTGAAATCCACCCAACAATGACGAAAAAGCAGAGATTGTTCAGATCACTTTATGTCTTCTGGTGAGCATAAGGACTCCAGCCTCAGACAAGCTTTGAGACATCGTGGCACTTTGCAAAAGGGAGGACCAGAAAAGAAACCATTCTGTTTCTGGGTCACAGAGCATGTTTCATTCAGAGAAAGAGAGAAACTCTGGACTTTTTAAACGTTTATAAAGATTGATCCTAAACAGAATGCTTATAATCTCAGATAATGTCATATAATACTGGGTCCTTTTCACTCATAAAAATTGTCCCCAATGCAAACTGACAATGATAACGAACTCCATGTACCAACTTCAAACAAGCCAAGGTATAAAACAGCCCCAAAAGGAAAATTCATTGAAAGGAAGGCCATAAAGCAATTTGCAAACATCGCATGCACTTGTTTTATATGAATATCTATAGCCACATACAGTATCAAAATGAAACTGAAAGGGAAGGAACTCGCTGTACAGAAACAACACAATACCCTTTTTATTTTTAAAACTCTGGTGAAATAGTTTCCATAGGACATCCCATTAAAAAAAAATTAATGTAAACCAACCTGCCTGTGGGTTAGTCACACTACAGAGACTTCATCATGGTGTGTACAGACGCCTAGAGTATTTACAAATGTTACCTGTTAGGTAGTAAAGCTTTGTTGCAAATTTCCAGCACATATTCCACAGTAAAATAAAGGGAGAATATTGGTGTTCTTGTATAAAAATTCTTAACAAATGGATAAAGGCAATTTTCCTGAGAGAAGATTTGTTCTTGAAATATTTTTCTTTTAACAATTGGAAATATAGAAATGGGATGTAGTTGTAAAAGAAGCATAAGAATGTCTAAGTTAACATTTTTCTTTTAAATTATTTAAGTACCATTAAGTTAAAATGTTTACATTCATTATAAAAAATGTTGTTAAATCTTATGCAAATGATTTAACACTGATTGCTGCAACGCAAATTGCACTTTTTAAAAAAATTATTGTATACATGGAAGAAAAATATCTTGTTTGCTACCCTGTTTACAAATTCCGACTGACTTCAGATCAGTCACACAATATGAACTTTGAGAAACATCAGTCACAGTGTACATTACAGTTATAACGCAGTCTTGCAAACTGAGTAATATTTTTGACAAGAGACCTCATGAACCGACTCAGCCTCCAGAAGTGTGTACCAAATGGCCTCAAATGGTCTTCTCCGTGAACGCATGTGAAATTTGGGTGTGGAAAAGGTATGAAGAAATTCTGGAATAACCAAAATCGATCAGAAGAAGCACGTGATTCGGGGCAATACACATAAAACCTTTTTTAAAAATCTCTCAATATTCTTTAGCCGGCAAGTCCCGGTTTCTGGCAGCGGCACAGCGGACACCACATCCTCTGGCAGACCCAGAGGCAGGCTGGCTGGAAGTGGCCGTGGCCAGGGAGCAGGCGACGTGCGTGGGCTGCACCGGCCCTTCCCAGAAGCTCCATCTTCTCTCTGGCTCTTCAGAGACAGCGGCTGGGTGGTAAGGCCGAGCGAGCCTCTTGGGAAACGCATCTCTTTCAAAATAAAGGCACGGAAATCACGCGTCAGAGGAATGTTCTGTCAGCATACTCGCCCCGGTCTGGACTGCTGGACAAAATCACCGCAGGTCGTGCGCCCTCCCGCTCCCCAGAGCCGGCTCAGGCCAGGGCGAGGGCGCACCAGGAATCCTGTCTCACCGAGGACGATGTGACTTCAGCCGGCGAGGCCAGGCTGACGCCGATGTACAGCCCGTCTTGACCTGAGTACTTGAGCTCGCTGTTCTCGGGATTGGTGCTCTCTCCCGGGCCAGACAGCACCGAGGCGCCCGCCTGGCGGAGGAGGGACAGACAGAAAGAGAAAGAGAATGGGAGAGACAGTTATCGATGACATTTGTCAGGTGGCCCACTCGGGCTAGGTAGACACAGGGGCTGGGCAGGGCAGCCTGGGAGAGCATGCCATTGACCTAAACCTGGCAATTTCAGCTCTTAGAAACATTCTCCTGTTAACCTGAGGACTCATGGCAGGAGCCATCCGGCATGATGCGCAGCCAGACACAGGTAGGAAAGGGGAACTGGAGGAAGCCTATTTGTAAAAAGTACCCAACTCTCAGATCTCTGACAGTGAAACCAACCATACCACGCAGGTAAATAGGCCTTAATCATGCCCACACAATCTAATCATTTCAAAAGAGAAAATGCAGAACCCTGCGCGCGCGCACACACACACACACACACACACACACACACACACACACAGAGCAGACCCACAAGGCTTAGCAGTTACGTCAAAATCTAAAAAGGAAAGCTACACAGTTCAGCAAGGCCTGATAAATGAAATTTTTGAGCACTGACATCATGGAAAATTAACCCATGCATACACAGGTTTTAATATCTACCTCATTTACCTTAATTCTTTCCAAGAAGAACAGGCCCTGTTTGAAGCAGACCACATTATAAAGAAAATGCTAGCATCCTATATCTGTCATGATCTCAGCAATTATTTCTTGAAGCAAAAGGTCACCTCTCTCATTTCATTCATTCCTTCCATCCAAATGAAAAAGACCATATAGAAAACATGATATAATTTAGTAGAATCAAACCAAAATAACTAAAATCGTGTTTAGACTATGGTTTGAGAAAACAGTTGTATCTGACTTTTTAAAAAATCTAGCCATAATCACATACTTTTTAATGATGCCTTTTTCCTTCCAAAAGCTCAGAAGCCCATTATTTCTTCCAAGCTTTCAGGGTTCCATCCCATAAATTACTGGATACTTGTTTTTTGACACAGGTAGAACATTTTGTACTTTTCAAAGCATTCTTTTTTTACATACACAGTCCCATTAAATCCCCAAAATATCCATTAGTCTGGCCGAGTTACATCCACTTCAGAGAAACAGGCTAAACTGAATGGAAGCACACTGTGCCGAGCCTCCGCGGCTCCTCTTGGGGGCCTGGAACTAAATGCCATGCTACTCTTTCCTGGAAAAAATCTGGTTTTCTCTCTAATCCTCACCCTAACCGCAGGAGGCTGGGCGGTGGGGCTTTAGGAGGTCTGACCTGTGACTTCCTGTCTGCCCATCCCAACTTCCTCCCAACCGAACAGACCAACCCAGCCACTCCACAGGTAACCAAGCCTTCTGTCTCCTAGCAAAATGAGGGGCTGTGAAAATCCAGCAACGACAGGACCCCCAACACACACTCAAATTTCTTTTTAAATAACACAAACTTCAAGACTTAAACCGAGGGTTTTAGGTGCATAAAAGAGCAAATTTCACAAAGTCCTTGAGCTGTCTAAATTTTTTGTTTCTTAAAGATTGGCACCTGAGCTAACAACTGTTGCCAATTTTTTTTCTTTTTTTTTCTGCTTTGTCTCCCCAAAGCACCCTGGTACATAGCTGTATATTTTAGTTATGGGTCCTTCTACTTGTGGCATGTGGGATGCTACCTCAACATGCCCATGTCCACGCCCAGGATCCGAACCAGCAAAACCCTGGGCCACCAAAGCAGAGCGCATGAACTTAACCACTAGGCCACGGGGCTGGCCCCTGAGTTGTCTAATATTTTAAATAGCTTCCTCTCAAAATTTTGAAATAGCTGAAGAATCCTGTCAAGCAAACTAAAGCTACTGATTTGGCTACACGTATAAATATGGTGATTAACTTTAGCCCTTAATTCCATAATTTCTACTACCCCTGAGGAAATAAACAAAAGGGTCATATTCAATTACAAAAGGAGCCATCATACAATTAGTAGGATGTGAGCTCCCTTATAAATGATTCCAGTCACACCCAACTTTGACTTGATCCACCTATTCCCCGGAAAGCGCATCTGCCATCTGCGTTTATCTGATGAAATCTGACTTCCCCACAGCAAGCGCTGTTTCATGGAATGAAGAGGGGCCTGCATTGGCCCAGGTAGCAGCCCACCTCGGACAGCCAGCAGTGCTGACATAACAGAGGGTCTGTCGTCACCACCACAAGTCAGCGACGAGAAACATTAGCAAGGTACCTATGAGAGCCAGGCATGGGGACGAGGAGCCCCAATGAGACAGTCGCTCACTGGACGAGCTCCCAGGCTGCGAGGGGAGCCAGGATACATACACACTTGAAAATAAGACCGCTCAACTCCCCATCCTGCAGGATGAATGAGTGGCTGGGACAGGGAGGTGAAGCGAGAGGTCAAACAAGGAATCACAGAGGGGAAGTCTTGTGCGCAATGGCCATAGGCAGCCTGTACAGTGGGGACAGCTTCGGCTTTCAAACCCTGTCCTGGTGCAGCCACCTCCCCGAGCCTCCTCCTCAGTGACTGGCCCTGGTATTCCCTACCTCAAGTGTGGCCGCGACAATTAAGTGACAATGTTTCGTTGTGACAATTAAATGACATAATGTTTGTAAAAGCATCCACATGAGGCCTTGCCATGTTAAACATTCCACGAAGGGAAGCTATTATCATTGGTGAGGAAAGGGTGTTCAAAACCAGAGGCACGCACGGTGTGGGGAGGCCTGTTCGTAAAGCCAGCAAACGAGTCAAAGAGACAACACGGGCGAGGTAAACTGGAAGGCGTGACCTGAAACTTTCTGTGCCTCAGTTTCCTCACCTTTAAAATGGAAATAAGAAGAGGACCTATGTCGTAAGGTTGTCGCAAGAATTAAATTAGCTGATACATGTAAAGCCCTTACAACAGCGTCTGACAGTAGTGAAGACTACAGAAGTGTACACTACTGTTAGTATTTTATTTTACTCTTAAGGTTAAGGAGCATGGACCTAATTTAATCCCCCCAATTCCATCCATGGGCCCAGGTGAGCGACTGCCATCACCCGGTGGAGCAGCAGTGGGAACTCATCCAGAGCTAAGGGACACCACCTCAACAAGGACCCCGTTCTAATTGTTACCAACAGCTCTTTGCGAAGAGAAAGCAAGGTGTGTCCACAGCTTCGAAAGGACACTGGTCCTTTCTCAAATAAGCCACATTAAAGAAATCTTAATACCTTGAATATTATTCTTACTCCTGAACAATAACCCCCAAAACCACCAGTTGAAAAACATATTTTCTTTTTCAGACAAAATTGTTAAGCTCTATGGCAGGCCAGGAGTCCTGCTGTCAAAGGGTGGGCAAATCCCAAATTATGAGTGATAAGCTCCTGAAAAAACAGTTCATTTGAAATATAAAGCAAGATCTGAATCTGTAAGAAAAAAACAGAACAACTACTTGTGCCCAAGGCTTGAGAACTTACTATTTTTAAAGGACAACACACTATTTAATCATGAAATACTGCGATGTAGAGCTTTTTTATATGTCAATAGTACCTCAATAAAAAGTTAATTAAAACATTTATGCAACGATACATAATGATGAGATGTGATGACACCATGATGACCACGGTACCCTCATCCACGGCTGGTGGGGTTATTTTCTGGTACACGCCTTAGAAGGTAGTTCAAAGAGCCATCAAGAATATTATATCCTACTTAGCTCTGTAATTTCACCTCTGGAAATGTCTTATAAGGAAAGAAATCAAAGGAAGGGAAAGGATCCACAGAGGAAGACATCATTGCAGGGTTCCTTATAATAGTGGAAACCATGGAAATAATCTAATGTCTAATGATACGGGGATGTTTGGAAAAGCAAGGGACATCCGCTCAGTGAGCTATTATGCAATTATTAAAAATAAGATCATGTAGCAAAATGGAAAAAAGCCCTATAATGCACTGTCAAGGGAAAACAGGACATAAATTCTAATAATCTCACGATTACAACTTACCCATGCACATGCGAAAGTATTTCAAGGGAACCTAGGAGCAGGTGGGGACAGGGGACTATCGGAGAGGGCCCAACCTATTAGCCATCTATACTTTTCTTTGACTATTTTCATTGAATGGCATAGTACAGTCTAACTTTGGGGAAGAGTAGAAGACATAGATTAGCACTAGAAACATGAAACACAAGCACTCAATTGAGGGATGAGCCACCTGGTCGGAGTCATAAAGGAGCATGAAAAAACAGGAGGAATCAGAGTAACATAGGGAAGGGAGAATCAGAAGGGGCCCCCTGCACCCCTGAAGTCACCTCCATGCCACCTGGAGCAGGCTGGAGCCTGGCCAGCCATGCACAGGTGAAACATAGCTGTACAGAAGCTAAAACACCAAACACACTACATGGGTTCATTGGTGTAACCTGAGCTCTCGAAATCGGTATTCTAACTACAGAAGTCTGGGATCGGCACAACAATCTGTCTTGTCACGTCATTGCTCATCTTAAGGCTTTTCCTTCATTGGTGATATTCAAGAGCTACTTACTGAGAATCAGTCCAATTTGGGGAGAAAATCAGAGAAAATATGTGGACATAGTACACACACACACAAATACAAGTATAAATTTCAATTGGTTAATATGTTTTCCCACATCTAGTTAAATCCTTCCAATGACTTTAGTTCAGATCACAGACACCTCAGAATAGCAAAACAGGCACTTCACTAAGCTAAACCAACCCAGACCAACAAACATCCCGGAATGAAAGTAAAAGAGAGCACTCTGGAGTGCCCGCAGAGGGCGGCTGAGGCAGGCGGAGGTTCATGCTCTTTCCCTGATCAAAGTGCAATAAGAGGGTGGAGCAGAAATCTGTTCTGTGTTTCCATTCACAGCTTATCTGCCCTCCACCCTCCCACAGACAACTGAAAATGGAGGCACTTCCTGTTGAAAGAATGTGTTATCAGCACCAGACCCAGCCTGGGCTTAGCACTAATGCAGGCCCCGGGTAGGTGGGAGAGCGGCTGGGCTGGAAATCTCCCTCCTAAAGGAATTAATGACTTCAGGGACAACCCGGGCTGCTGCAGACCAGGACATGGAAAATATCCACTAACATGTGAAGTCAGCACAGTTCATCTTTAGATCACCCGAAGATTTTTCCTGTGAGAAGGAGCCTTTGCTCATTTTCAGACATATATCTGAAACGTCAAGGATTTCTGATTTGATAAAACCTCATAGCCAATGCCCAGCAGTGTCTGGCTCACAGTAGGCTCACCAACAATGTCAGTTCTCATTTCTTTCCTTTACTTCGAATATCCCATAATAGGCAGGCCCAGAGACAGCTTCCAAAGGGGATGCCCACTTGGGCGGCTCTGGAAAGAACATATCCGAGCAAAGGAAACCCTTAAAGGATGCGGTCCTTCCAGAAGAATAACATAGGTTCTCTGGCTTGTGAATTATAAACATGAATTTCATTTTTGAGGAAGAAAATCCAAAAGGAGTGGACACGGATGTGCTCAGTCCTCCGTGCTGTAATCTCTCAATGCAGCCTCGATCCAAAGAAATGAAACCCTGCGGCCGGGGAAGAAGGGGGTGAATGTGTGATCATTCCCAGAGCGGACTTTGACGAGGATCACACTGCCTCCCTTAGCGACAGCTCAGACTGGCGGCCCCTGCGGCCTCCCATCTGCCCTTCCTACACATCCAAGTCAGTCTCTGGTTGCAGCTTTTACTCGGGTGAGGGGAAGCCAGCCGTCCCTCGCTGCCAAAGCTCTCTTCTCTGCTTGCGTAACCTCTAGGTTAGACTCTTGCAGGGCCTTATAGCTGTGCCTTCCTCAGAAGAAAAACTAAAAACTGTGCAAGTGCCAACTAAGGAGAAACACTTTCAGATAAATTTTAACGTTCACTCTAAAAGCTATCGTCATTTCAGTCTGAATGGAGGTAACAAGACCAGACACAAAAGCGACTCAGTAGTACACACAGGTCTGTCTCCACCGGGACACATGAAAATCATCAATCACAACAAAACTCTCCCAACCTCCCACGACAGCTCAGTAAAGCAGGAGAATGCGAGCACCTTCTCTTACAAGAAGGGAGGGTGCTGGTCACCCAAGCTGATGACCTAACTCAGTTTTTAGCAGAATAATATTATAATAATTAGAAAAGTAATTTCTTATATTTTGTAACTTTGCAAACAAATTCCTTCCTGAGGAGCTCCCTGGCTGCCCCTCTGAAGCCCCCTGCCCCTCTGAGCCTGAGAAGGCCAGGTTATACCCACACCTGGAGATGCTGCCCTTTTCCAGGAGGAAGAACCATGCTACACACACAGTCTCCTCTGGGCAAAGGAGCAAATTGTTTTATGCATCTGCACACACTCCAACAGCAAGCATGCTGTGGTGAAGAAAGGCCTGGCTCAAAGTTTATAAGTACCGTGGGATTATCAGTAAAATGCTGATGTACAAATACAAATTGCAGGGGTGTAGGGTTTGTCCCACAACTCTAAGTGATAAGTATACTAAAGGAAAAGTTTATCTTCAAAATGAATCAAAATGGATGACTCTATTCCAGTCTTCAAATTAAGTGGTAAGGGCTCATGAGGCAAGATTTAAAACCTGGTGAATTATCATCATAACTTTTAAAGATTTTATTTTTTCTTCTTCACCCCAAAGGCCCCTGGGTACATAGTTGTACATATTTTTAGTTGTGGGTCCTTCTAGTTGTGGCACGTGGGACACTGCCTCAGCATGGCTTGGTGAGCGGTGCTATGTCCGCGCCCAGGATCCAAACCTGCGAAACCCTGGGCTGCCGAAGCAGAGTGCACACAAACGTAACCACTTGGCCACGGGGCCAGCCGCTCATCTTAACTGTTAAAAACTGGCTTTTTAGGAGATTGGACGAGCATCTTAAAACTGGCCATCTCAATGAGAGAAAGCATACTGTGGTCCAAGAACCAAGCAGCATTTATAAGAAAGTATTATGAAAGTACTAAGTATCGTAAAGAATGAAAAATTGTTGCTGTTGGAGAAATAAACATTTTAAATATGGTTACTTCATTAATACAACAGCTCTACATCTCTAAATTCCCCCCATTAGGAAAGTAAGGATTTACTTCTAATGTCTTGGGATGAAAAAAATGCCATACAAATAGAGTACATCATTATTAACTTTCAAGATTATATTTAAGTAGCACTATTCTTCTTGAGCCTCAAAGAGGTCTACAGGCATCTCCCACTTAGGCTACACAATACTCCTAAGGATCAGATGGTAGGAATTACTTCTCCCCTTTAGCAGAAGGAGACAGACAGAGGCTGTACAAAACCTTGGCAGCATGCTACAGTCACACGTGGAGCGGGAGCTAGCGCCTGCCTGCCTGAATCTGTTTCCTTCCAGCCGCTAATCCATGAACCCCCAGAATAAACGTCAGACTATATTCAGGCTTCAGCACGAATCAAGCAACTAACTTTAACAAGAGCTTTATAATAAATATTTTAATAAGATAAAACAATGATTCTGGAGCACGTACCCCAGCTCTGGTGAAACCAAGCCACGCTATCAACTACCAAATCAGACAGCACACGGAATAAATCAGCATTTAAATGTTATCAGCTACTGACCTGGAACTGTTTACTCACAAGACTCCAACAGGACACTGAAATCCATACCTGTTGTTTATTTGTTCAAATCCTCCTTCAAACCTGAGGTCACAAAAATAATGCCTTTGTCCTCAGGCTCACAAACTCTGAGTACTGGGCTGGATATGACAGGTTGCTGAATTATGAATGATCACGTAAGCCAACACCTGTCTCTGGAGATGCTTCTTAAAATTATTAAAATTTCAGAGAAAATGAACAGGTAGGTCTAAGCGTGAACAGAGCTAACAGATTGGATTTAATTCACATCCACTAGATCTTCATATTGCTAGTAACTCTTTTGGCAGACACCCATGAAATGCATAATAAATTACTTTTGTTCCAGTAAAGGAATTCATTTTCTTCGAAGATTCATTTAGCAATAACATTTCAGAGCATTCTAAGCCAGATTTCTTAAATTTGGTCATGTTTTCCCGTAACATTATTTCATGTTTTGTGACAATTTTGTATATTCTTACAGAGGCAGGGAAAAAACTGCAAAGAATTTGTAATCTGCAAAGAAAAGTTGCATTCTGAGATGAAGCCTTCTAACCTGAGGCCAAAGGAAAAGGCGAATGACATACTGCCTGCACTTATTCTTGACCCAGAATTCTGGCTTTCAGATTGTGATAATGAGTCACTTATTAAACAAACCACAATCCTGTGATAAATTGGGTGGACATACATATTATAAACTATTTAAAGAGCAATACAGTTGTACTGTTTCCTAATATACATACAAAGACATTGCATGTTAATGTAATACAATGTATTTCTAACTACTCCTTCTTACCATCCACCCCATGATACATGCACGAGCTTGAGTGCACACACACACACACACGAAAAGAAGAGGGACGTCTAGAAAAGGCCTTGAGATCAAAATGAAAGCACGCAAACTCCACACGCTTAAACATTCTCTGCCAGGGTGACGTGTGACTTTCACAGCGAAGGCCAATGTGGTCAGACAGGAACGTGAGTTATTAGAAGGGGCTGTGAAAGAGGAAAGAAAGGGAGCCTGGCACATAGGGAGCGTGAAGATAAAACGCCAACAAAATATTGATGTTCATGGCTTGCAGCAAGTGGCAAGTGGGATATTAATAACTGTGATGATTGGCCAACTCCCCGGGAGGGGTAGGAGACGTCGGTTCCAGTCCCGGCTCCAACGTGGGCTTGTTTTGTGACCTGATGGAGTCGCTCCGAGTCCTGGTTTATAAATGAGGCAATAACAATACCTAGCTGCAACTCTCTCACAGACCCTTGTGGGAGATTAATGACTTTTTAACTCTTTTTTTATTCATTTAGAAAAAAGTACCTTGGACTATAAACTCTGGGGAAGAAATGGATACTTGCCTATTAAGAAACGCTTTCCAATGATTTCATAAAAATTAATGAAGGCAATTTGAACATTCTGAAAAGTTCCAACTCACCTAGCACTCACTGTGTATGGATTTAAATCACACCATTAGAAAGATTTTTGTACTACTGCAACCTTGTATTTAATATTTTAAGAGAGCCTTTTGATAGTCACATTAGGTACATGGACAACAGCAAATTTTACCACTTATTATTTTTTCTATTACTCAATTAACATAGTCTTAGAAATATAATACATTCTATTAATAAGAATAATATTTAACAAGAGAATTTATACAATGTGACATATATTTTATCAAGAGCAAATCACTTCTCTGACATTACTTTCCCAAATGTTTCAGCGGGACAATATTTGAGGCTGAAATTATTCATCAAAATTAGTCAGATTTCTTTCAGAAAATGTTATTTCTTCTCTCTAAAGATTTCAATATCCCATATGCTATCGCATATTAATCTAGTATGCCGCAGTGATAACAACATTGAGTCTGCCTCTGCCAGCCCGGGTCCACATCCAAGCCCAGCCTCCTAATTTGATAGATAACCATGGGCCTGTTACTTACATTCTGAGTCTCACTCCCTCAAATGGAAAATTGGAAATAAAAACACCTCATTTGTAGAGAGATAATTAGGAATAAAAAGAAAAAACGTACATAAAACACCTGGAACATAAAAGGCACTTGATAGAAGCTGGCTTCCTGCCTTCCTGTGTCTACTACCTTATAAAGGAGAAAGTACGGGAAAGGAGAAATCATCCCAAAGCAATAGTACGGATGATGAAATGCAAGACTAATCCACTAATGCCTGGCTCTCAAGTGCCCTAAAGGCTCTCGTGGAAGATTCAAGAGAAGAGTGACGTGGTAATATTTTGTCCCGGCTCCAGCAGCCTCTTGAATCAGAGCTCTTCTTCACAGTCAAGTTCCTCTGAGTAAAAGCAACCCACACTGTATCTAAGTCTTATCTGAATGTACCTTTCAGCTATTTAACTGTTATAGGAATTGTTAATAAGAATGGAAACTATATTTTGTGACAATCTTAATGCCGTAGGTAAATCCAAAGCGACTCAATTACTTTGAGAAAAAGACAGAGGCGTATATTTGCCAATTAAAAAGTAACTACATGATTAAAGTGGTGTCTTCCAATTTTCACCACAGGATGAAATATTAACACATAAAATGAAAACTATAAAAATAATTCTATATCTTAACCTGCGATGTGCCTAACCTTTCTTCAGAAAGCCTTATAAAGACATCCAGATATCCTAACAGGTGTCAGTCCCTAATCACTGCCCTCACCTGCAAGCACTCAGGGGTGCGCATTAACTCTTTCAAACCACTTCCAGCACAAGATCCAGCACAACGCAGCTCAGAAGTACGTCTTCTGACAAAGTCACTGAATAAAGTTATCACCCAAGAGTAGCTACAGTAGGGAAACAGGTCTAGCCAGGCACAGAACGTCCCAGAAGAGTGAGTGAGGCAGGAACGAGACATTACATATTTAATAGCAAGAAAGTGACCAAAGAGTGGGTAAGGCCACCAAAAAGCAGAGGCGAATCTGAGATGAGGTCCTTGTCTCCCTCTAAGGACATGTGCCTCTCCTTGTGAAGCTGTCTATCACCAACAACGAACCACAAAGGGAAGGAAACATATTTCCTATCACTAACACACCATGCCTAATGTTTCCATCCGGAAGGTCACCAGACAGCTACCTCAAACCATCCTACACTGAGGAGCCCCGGGGACCAAAAACTCAACATTGTAAGCCATGAGGTCAGCGGTCAGCGCACGTCACCAGCTCCGAGTAAGTATTTTTCCTTACTGATTGTGAGGGAAAACCCTGCTTGTGAAATGTACAAGTAGGAGCAGGCTAACGTTTGTTTATATCAATTATCAAAATACTCCCAGTTAGGAATGTTTTAATTGTTGGACTCCAGCGTAAAGACAGGAACACATTTGTCACCGCCGTGGGGGTTAAATAAAGTCCATCAATTAGAAATGAAGGAGTTTGGGCCCTGCTTAAGGCTGACTTGATACTGACTTGAAACAGTTTCAAATATCTCCCTCCGCCGATTTTAGCAGTCTTATCTGCCTTTAGCTTCACACACCCTGCACTCCAGCCACACGGAACTCCTAAAACCACGTCCCTGAAGCACTGTAGACACCCATGCTCCTCTTCCCAGACACCTCTGTCCCAACTTTCCCTCTGCAAAACTCCCACACAACTAATTCAAGTTTCCTCTCCTCTCTGAATCCATTTCCAACTTTGCAGTCAGAATTCACTGCTCCCTCCTTCCAATGCCTAACGTACTTTGTCACTCATTTAAAGCACTTCCAGATCTGACCAGCACTAAGATCTGTCTATACCTGCCCCCCACCACTACCACCACTTTATGAACAATTTGGGGTCGGGGACCTTACTTTACTCAGTTGTAAACAGGGCCTCTCATAGCACAATGCTTCTTAAATGGAGCAACGACCACAGAGAAAGGGCCATCAGACCCAAGTCATCTCCATTTCAAGGCTGTACATTTAATGATGATTTCAACATTATCTTTGCAGGTTTAATGTAAACTTAAGTAGATTTTAATTTTTTTAAATAATTATTTTTTCTTTTTCTCCCCAAAGCCCCCTAGTACATAGCTGTGTATTTTTAGTTGTGCGTCCTTCCAGTTGTGGCATGTGGGACGCCGCCTCAGCGTGGCCCAACGGGCGGTACCATGTCCGCGCCCAGGATTTGAAATGGTGAAACCCTGGCCGCCAAAGGAAAGCGCACGAACTTAACCACTCGGCCACGGGGCCAGTCCCTAAATAATTATTTATGGAATTATTTTTAGGCAGGCAAAATACGTTCAAGTGACTTCCTATTCTCAGACATTATCTTACTGCTAATCTCATCCCCAAATTAATCCTTCGTGTCCCAAAAGAAATTTAGGAAAATACCTTTTATCTACAAAAGTTGGCAACTGAGCTATAAAGTTTATATATATTGTATACATACTATGTAATATATATACACATATATATATAAAGAACCGTCTAATTTCACAAATTCTTAGTTACAAGTCATAGGAAGGATAGGACCATTTATAGACTACTTAAATCTTATTTGGGAATTGCTGAAATAGAATATATTATCGTATTTCCCTCCTAAGTAACAATAACAACAACAAACTTATAAAACAGTCAGTAAATGGAATTCAATGAAAGATTTAAGTATTTTTACAACCCACAGAGAATATAAATGCCAAAGAAAATCTGATCTATTTAGGTCAACTAAACCCAGATTTTTCAGTAAATCTACATGTGTATATAAGAAAATTTCAGACAGAATGAAAGAATATATTTAGGAAATTTATCTTGAAGTTTAAAAGTCACAAAAATTAATCAATTGCCTATCAGAAATTAAGTTCAACCCATTTCTTAACAAACACAAAGAATTCCAAAGGAAGAAGACAGGCATTAACGTAATACCAGGCTGCATGGCTTCAGGTCTTCCCGACCTCATACAGGAAACAAACTGCCCTCCCTCTACATCCAACACATACACACCACACATATGCACAGCTCACCACAAAGAGAAACCGAGTCATAAGTAGCTGGGTCAGCAACCTGATGACCACCAGAAGGAACGTCTCCTTTTTTCCAGACAGACGTCTAGTCAAAACACAAACTAGCAACAAGTACATAAAGTTAAGACATGCAAATAAGTCAAAGAAACAAGGTTTCAGGGCAGTGCAAAAATGATTTTTGTGACACTCAGACACTTGTTCTAAAAGAATGCAGAATAACGTGTGCTAAGAATCCTGTGTGCACCTTCCTTCCTGCTGGGCACTGAGACCTTGAGACCCACTCACAGCAGCAGACAACTAGGAGTGCCTCCCTCCAGGACACTCAGCTCCTGCCACGCTGGCTGCCACCACGTGACCATGCCCACAGGCAGGGCAGGAATATCAGGACTTAAAAGAAGCTGCTGGAAATGTCTACTGGCGATCTCCTACAGCTGAGTTCTCAGGAGAGGATTAAAACGAACAGTAAGTTTGACATGGACCTCTGCAGCAGTCTTAGACTTCCCTGCTGTAACTCAGGATCATTAAGGAAAGGAGGATGAGCAGTTATGTTGCCACTTACATCTCTAAATGGAAGAACATGTGGGCCCCAGTTCCTGTCCTCCACTGGGAGAACGCCTAAGATTGCCCTTTGTTTGGTAGCTCCGTTGTTCCTTATTTAACTAGGATAACTCTGCACTACTAATTTCCACCACGTCAGTCACAGGGGCCACCGGAGATCAATGGGACAGACTCATCATCGGAGGTTTTAAACGCCGAGCCAACGAAGATGCTGTGTACTACGTGCCAGAGACAACCTCGCTCTGTGGAG
Source organism: Equus quagga (assembly GCF_021613505.1). Taxonomy (NCBI): domain Eukaryota; kingdom Metazoa; phylum Chordata; class Mammalia; order Perissodactyla; family Equidae; genus Equus; species Equus quagga. The sequence goes on along the minus strand of NC_060275.1, from coordinate 54,381,843 downwards.
ACGTTTTCCTCACCTACAGCACTCCACGAAATCCCATAAGCAGTCAGTCACAGCACCAGCTGCCCTCCAACATCGTAAACTGTGACCAAAATGGGAAAATGACACATCTTTGTCAACACAGCCGCCTTTCACAAATGCTTCTGCCAGCTGCTCACAGATAACTCCTCCAGCATGTTCTTCACAGCTCCTCAGCTGCCATGCTGGCCACGTGCACAAGACTCAGTGCAGGCAGAGAAGGCTCTGTAAAGTGCTAAGGAACTAACAGGCACACACAGGGCACTCCTTGGTACTAACCCGGGAAAACCACTTGAGTCTACTACAGTGATTCTTGGAGGCGGACAGTTTCCAAAGGCAGCCAGCAGACAGGCTCTATCAAGTAGGCCTGGCTCCCCACAACAGCCACGTCAGCCAGGGGCTGATGGAGAATCCGTGATGGATTCGCCATGGGGAGGAAACCCTCAAACCCAGTGCCGAGTGCCTGCGGAGCCAGGAGGGCGGGCGATCCCCCTGCACACACAGCACACCGGGAAAAGCTGTCGGGAAGCATTCCTGAGACGGCCTGGGTCCCGAGAGCCGCCCGATTTTTCTGCAGCTCAGAGCTGGTTCTCGCGGAGGCTGCGTGGGCTACGGGAGTGATGGGGGCTCGTGTGGAACTGTTCTCAAACTATCCTCCAATCTCTAAACTCCTTGTTGCTTTGCCTCCTGGCCGCTAGGAGGGAAGTGAGCACTCCTCCGAAGGGCACTAGCCAGTGAGCCACCTAAAGCGTGCTGGGTCCCAGGTGAGAGGTGCCGGGACACCAGAGTAGCGGTCGGACAAGCTGCAGAACTCCCGAGGTCCCTCTCCCAGACAGGCCGAGGCAAGACCCCGTCGCTGCCTCCTCACTGTCCCTCCCCTGGAGGGCAACTGGTGGGACTTGCAAACAGCCAATTTTGAGATTTTACATCACAAAACCACGAGAGCAAAACGGACTCCACCCACGAAGGTTCCGAGTCCCCGAAGCCCATTGTCGGGCTGACATCTCTATTTCTGCGCCATTTATCATTCACATTTGGCTTTTGCCATGCTTAAGCTGGACTGTATCACCAACAAAACTGACTTGGAGCTGGCAGCCATCCTCACTTCAGCCAGAGAGACAGACACTGAGGCCAAAAACCTGGCTGCTCCCTCAGTGCTCTGGGAACCAGAACACTGCTTTGCCTCACTTAGCGACATAATCACTTCTGAGGACTCAGGGCATCATAAAGAATATTCCTAAATAATTTTGACCTTTCCATTTCCCCACAAGGAACTGTTCTATTTACCACTTTAGATCCTTAAAGATACGTCTAAGCCCCCTGTAAAAAACATCGTACACCAGAGCCCACCTTTATAAGGTCTAGCAACATTCTTTAACGCGTCTGCAACAAACAGAAACAACTGAAAGGCTTTTTGCCTTGTGAAACTCTGAACAAACTTCTTACTGCATTAAAGAAAAAGCCCAAAAGAATGTCAGAAGACAAAAAGAAACAGCAAATATAATTTTAAGCACAGTTTAAAACTGTTTTAAAATATTGAATTTTTGTTCGTTTAAGCCAGTACAAATACTACGGGATCAAACCCCCTCTGTGGTTGCCAAACCCTGGAAGGAAGACACCTCGGGGCGGCAGCTTCAACTCCACCTGAGGTGCTTGTTCAGAAACAGGAATTCCCAAGCCCCACCCCCAGAGACTCCGACTCAGAGAATCCAGGGTGGGGCCCAGGAATCTGCAGTATTTCAAAGTACCCCAAAGAGGGCAAAACTAAATGTTGAAAACAATTACTAAGTAAATTGGGATTTTAATGCTGGTGTCCCATCCCAAACTCGTCTCACTGTAATCCTAAGAATGCCCAGGGAGCACGCGGTACAGTCTTGCTGCTCAGGCCCCGCCCTGAATCTCACTGAGGTCAAGGGTGAGACCTGGTCACTTTTAAAGAGCATTCTAGGTAAATCTGGGAAGCATTAGGATGGGAAAATGCTCTTCACTTGAGAAAAACTGAGTTTCAATCACAGCTTTGCAGACACTAACTCTGGGATCTTCACGAAGACCCTGGCATCCCAGTGCACAGAGGCATAAGTCGCTCACAAACCGAACTGCTCACAGGTTTGTTGAAAGGCTGAAATAAGCCTGGGCACAACTGGCATGCATTCGAAGAAGGCAAGGCGCCCTAGCAAGAGGACAGCTGGAAGAAGGAAGATCAGCAAATACAGCAGCACAGGACATTATGATGAGCTTTGCTGGGGGTTGATAGTTAAAATAAAAGGAAGGAAGGAAGAACAGAAGAGCAGAGGAGAGAAAAAAGAAAGCAGGAGTTCATATGATAAGCAAAAGCCATTTAAATGTCACGGGCAGTGGGACACACGAAACCACGGAGCTGGTAGTTTTTCTGATCTACATCAGAAATACAAATATATAGCAACTCAGATAAAAACCTGGAAATAAAACAATTTGAAGTACTCCAAAGCAAAACTTCTTGCTTTTACTTGGGTTAATTTAACCATAAAAAAATGATATAGATCTTAATTAAGAGGTTTGTAAAGTACTTAAGTTTGTCATTTTATTGACATTGAAATGTAATTTCCTCTAAAAACTATTCTTAGGTATCAGCTAACTAAACTGAGCTGTTGGTTTAGATTATTGTACTAGCAGATAAGATAAAATTTGAGATAGTATACTAGAGATTAACCGACTAGTTTAGAAAGAGTGTCTACTGTTTTCACACTTACCCCTGAGGCTGTTGGTTGTGTTGTGGGGGAAGTATTTTTGCTGCAATCATCTGAGTTAGAAGAGGTGGAAGTTGGAGTCATAGGAACAGAATTATTGCTATTACCTGCAATAGTCAAAATTAACCTCATAAATATACATATACTCTGCTCTTAAGGTTGGCATACTTTACAATCAAATAGCATTTTATTATATTTACCAGAGCAAGCCTTTGACTTATTTATGTTCTTAGGTTTTCGTTTCCTGGTTTGAATTCCCTCTTTTTTCATAGCAAGCGGTCGAGGCACCTAAAAAAAATGTTCACATAGGCCATGCCATAAGTTTAATAAATATTATACTGAAGAAAAAACAAACTTGAACCAACATCAGTACTGAAAGCCCTCATTTAAAAGAACTTGGCATAAATTTCAATCTGATTTTTATACACACTCAGTAGATTGCAACTGCACAGAGACTACACTTTCCCCATCAAATGCAGAGATTCCTTCAGAGAAAACGGGGTGATTTGCCAGGGAGAATTTACTCAACTTAACGTTTATTGTTTTAAACAACTTCGATTATAATAGAGTAAAACCAATGAATACATATTTTTACTTCAAAGAGATCATGTATTCTCTTCCTCCTACATATACAAGGTTATTTTCCTTTTTAAGATTTTTATAATCTTATTATATACAATAATATATACTTATACATCTATATTTATGGATGTTTATAATATTTTGTGGTACCCTTAAAATATAGAATCTTTCTAACTACAACTATCAAATATATTATTACTCCTTTGTATAAATGTATTTGATTGTATCCAAAAAATTAAGATATAAACTAGTTATTGTGCATTTCTAGTTGGTTCTACGCTATTTTTCTCTTTGAGTGTGCAGTTTTTTTTTTTAAAAAGGGGGTCCCTACCATTTTATCAATTCTAAAATGCAAATTTGTCACATTTTAGTATGTCTAAAATTGGAATGTCTTACAGTGGTTGTGTGTGACAGTTCAATTGGCAGCATTTTTTGTTTCTTACTGGTATGTAAGATAATTTATATTTTAATTAATAACAATCTAGATTCAATAATGTGCATTTAGAAAATCAGATTTTTCACTTTCATCCCCTCTCCTTTGCTGACTTTTTTCTTAACTAAAACCACGTACAAACAAGATATTAAATGTGTAGACACATGAGCAGAACATGTGGCGCACCCCATGGAGTTTCATGTAGAGTCCACAAGCATTGCACACAGGCTCGCCCTCAGCGTTTCTGCGCCACAAAGTGGTGGTTGTGGTGTGACAGTTGGCACAGGACAATCCAAGCCGCCGGGAGGAAGGCTAGAAAGCAGCACAAGAAAGTAAGTATACAGAATAAGTGATTTCTATGTATATTTCACACACATACATCAATGTATTGTGTCCCTGTCATCAACAAGCATGTACCTGGTTATTATAAGTAAGAGGCCCCTTGATGAAAAAAATGTCAAGTGTAATTGGGTTGACCTTCCTAGACCAAGCAACTTGAGTTTTACAGCGTGTGCTGGATCCCATACATACATTTGGTTTGCTCCAGCACGTTAGCGTAGATTATAGAATAACCGGGAAGCAGTCACAATGTTGGCCAATAACTAACTGACTGCTGCCAGAGGTCTCAGGTATTAACAGTCATGAAATGCAATCACAAACAGCCTACAAACATGTTAAGTGGCTTTGGGCAGTCTCTGATTCACCTGAAAACTGGAGATAATCAGGTCTACTTCTCAGATATGTGCAGAGAAACAAACCAGAAACTTTAGAAGGGCTTATATATATATATTAATAGAAATGGATTTTGGAAAATGTATCAAACTTTTGGAAAGAAATATATTTTAATACATTCTATAATTATCATCATGACTGCCTGCTGCCTGAATCTTTGTATTATTCATTTTACGAACGATAAGCAAATTTCACGGCATTGCTTTAACACTGGCATTGTCTTACATACAGTGATACTGATATATTTTATTTACCCTGTCAGTATGGTACTCAACTTTTGTCCTATAAAGGGTTAAATGGTATTATCAGAAAAGGCCAACTGTCTGCCACTGTCACTCAGATTTCCATGTCCCCTTTATGCCCATCCGTTAACATCCTTTAACGGAATTTATTTCCTCCAAATTATTATGTGTGAATTATAAAGAATGACAATTTAAACTAGTATAAGTTCCTCTCCAGAAAATCTACATTTGTTTTTAAATTACCTAGATGGACAACTAAAAACAATGCAATGACTTCAGTAAAAAAATCTATGGGGAAAGTCCAGGGACCAAAGCAAGTTGAATGTTACAGAACTAAGGGAAGTTTAAGTTTAATTTAAGAAAAATTGTTGTACAGAATGGACAACAAAAATATAAATTGAGCATGTATTGAATATTCACAGATTAAAGGACAGAGATTTACAAATCCGTTGCTGGTAAATTTAAAATATAAAATTGAATTTTGCATTTACAATTCATATCTCGTTATATTAATTTAGCATTATTCTTTCCAGACAAATTATAAAAACCAAGAAAGCCTGGTAAGCCTCTTAGCACTACAACAACTTTTAAGAAGTCAGTGCTGATAAAGAATCAATTTGACTTTTGGTTAAAATGAATATGCTTGGCTGACAGGAGAATTATTTGAGGAACTGCTTTGCTAAAATGATGAAAACATAAAACGTTACATATCAGGGCTTCTTTTCTTTCTTTTTCTTTATGGCTCAAAGAAAATAATTTCCTGGGAGAGCACTCCTTTCTCATCATAAATATAAAATAAGTAAACTAGGGACAGGAAGGTTCATTTTATAAACAGCTCATTTATGACAGTTTCCAGTGGAATTTGGAGCCAATGTGAAGCAAACTTCTTATCAGAATCTGCCATTATTAACAAAGAACTTTATGACTGTCAACTGCAGATCATAAGTGAAGCCAGTCCCCATAAACATGTGAAATGAAGGTGAACAGGTTATAAAAGTTCCTTGTAACAAGTGATCTCAGTTATATTCATTGCTGACAAGGAATTCAAGTTACACCATAAATCTCTTATTTTGCAATGTATTACAAGTTCAAATTCACAGTGATTGGTTCTGTACTGCTGGCTAAACAAACTTGGGGTTCAACATTCTATTTCTGAGAACTAAGCTGGATCCATCGAAACTATAAATAAGAAGCCCACAAGGAGAACTAATTGATAGACACACCCTTCAATTGGTATCATTTATAACCCATTTACAAAGCATATTGGCTGACCTTGGCCGCTGCCAAGACACCTGCCACACAGAAGGAAAACAGATTCAGAGATGGTAAAAACTGTTTTCTTCTGGTAACAGTTATTTTTACTGGTAAGCACACAAAACAAATGGCACTAGCTAAATATGGATGTCACTAGAGCAAATTTATAATGCAACTAGAACCCAAATGGTTACTATTCTACCAGTTTTTCACTCGATCCCAAGAAAATGTTACCTTTCCGAGAGCTCAGCTAGGTCTCAGCTCAACGTGCCTTTCCAAACAAAATAATAATCAGCATCATTGCTCATACACTGACTAATACACGAAAGCAAGGAACTTGCCTGGAATATTTTCTAGCCACTGCTGTTTCTTTTTTAATGTGATGCATGTAAGAAAAATGAAAACCATAGGGAGTCAGGCACTAAAGTTAAGGATGCCCTTTGAAGAAAATTTTAAGCTGTGGGAGGTTGTAACAAGTTTAAGGCACATACACTCATTAAATTAACCTTGGCCACTTTATTTTAAATGCATTAAAAACAAAACAACCATAAAACTAATTGCTTCTCTTTAAGGTGTCAGACTTACATTGTGATGCAATTTCACTCTAATCTATTTAACACAAACAACATGTGTAGCATTTGTTCCTGCTAATTAGAGTATAACAATTAAATAAATTACTGGGATACTTAAGATGTCTAGCATCTAACTGTAAAATATTCTACTTTAAAAGGTATTAGAGCGTGAGTGCTCAGCTAAACAAATGTCAGCCTTACAGTGGGGCTTGTGAAAGCTTTATTTTCTCTAATCATTACAGCAGTAAATACTCTCTCCTTCTAAAAAAACACACATAACAATAAGAGATTAAGCCCTGAAGAAAATCAGAATTCCCATACTTTGAAACATAGTAACACATGTTTCGATTGGCAAAAATCCTCAACTGGAGAAGAACATACAGGCTGCATTTTTTCTCAAGTTCTATGCAGTTCTCTGAACAGCCAGATTTCAAAATAACAAAGGTTAGAGTAAATAAATTTTCACCAGACTAAAGGGCAGTCCAAAAGATGGATGGAATTTGGAGGTAAAACCTGTCCCATGCTAAAGAGGTTAGAAGGGACCCAGAGGGACTGAATCAAAGTAGCCCAGAATGAGGCTGTGCTCTGGGGAGAAAGGGGATGTGGGTTTATTGTTGTCATATCCTATTTGGGGGAGAATGTTATAAAGGAGCATGGTTTTTCAAGAATAAAATCCAAACCAGACCAAAGAGTACACAGTGAAAATATCTTCCTTCCCTGACCTGGGTCCGTATACTCGGGTTTTCTCCCTATAGGTTACCATTATTACTAATTTCTTATGTCTCCTGCCTGAATTATTTCAGTGCGTTTACAAGTACATCTAGACGTATGTAAATATAGATTTTTGTACCTAAAAAAATGGTAGCACCCTACGCCTTCCTTTTTCCCTCCCTTTCACGTAAGGACATCATTCCCTACGTGTAAACGTGAGGAAAGGCTGTCTTCGTTCCCCTGAAGGTGGTGTCGGGATAACCTCGCTCGGGCGCCAGCGGGCGAGCGCTGAAACGGCCGGGGAGTGAAGGGCACAGCTCGGTCGCCGCGCTCGGGTCAGCCCCGGGCCGCGCCGCGCACTCCTGTCCCCGCGGGGAGCGCCGGCCGGCGGGAGGAGCGCGGCTCGGGGCCGGGCCGCAGGGGGGGCGGCGCCCGCACTCACCACGCGCTTCTGCGGCTTGATGAGGGGCCGGCTCAGGCCGTTCATCTTGCTGTAGAGGCCGCAGGCGTTGCACAAGTAGTGGCCGGTGCCGTCCCGCCGCCACAGCGGCGTCTGGATGGAGCCGCAGTTCACGCACTCACGACTCTCGGGCAGGTCCTCCAGCAGGTCTGCGGCGACAGCGGGGACGAGAGGCCGGTGAGGCCGCGCCGCGCCCCCCCCCCCCCCCCCCCCCCCCCCCCCCAAGACCCCAGCCTCCCTGGTCCCTGGGCTGGCGACGCGCCGCCCGCTCCCCAGCCCGCGCCCTTCCCCACCGAACTTTCAGCCCAGCAGCCACGCCAGCAGCCGGCTGTGGATGTCGTCGCTATTGATCTGCTGACCATTTGTCCGACACTTCTGCACCCCTGGGCGCGCCCAGTAAAATCCCCAGGAAAGTCGGAGACAGGGCTGGAAGCCGAGCCGAATCATCTGCCTTGTGTCTCCAAGGACCTCAGAGTTGGGATGAGCTGTGAGGAGGTCGATTTGGGTCCTCTGACCCCTTCTTTCCGGCTGTCCCCAAGCTTTTCGAAACTGAAATCCATCATAATTACAATATGCCACTTGCCAAAGCGGAGCAGACCATACACTATTAGCACTGATCACTGACCCCGCTCCACCCCACAAACATCCCCGGACGCAGTGACGCCGCCTTATTCACTTTTATCTCAAGTAATATTTAAAAGTACTTGCTACATCTGTCATCCTTCTTCTCCTCAATAAAAAATAGACAAATGAAATTAGAAGTACTGTTCTTGGGCACTTTTGTCAATTAATTAGAAAGTGACTCAGGTCTCCTGGGGGGGGGGAAGCACTAACACTAATAAGCATAGAGATAAATGTTAGGTGTGATTTTCACACCACAAGGACCAAACACTAAAATATTCCGATTTCAAAGTGGGTCTAATGGCTTCTATTTGCAAAATTTCTACAAATGGCTGGTACTTTATTGACTCCGAAAATTACTGAGATAGTCCTCGTGCCAAATAAAGCTATTTCCTATTTTCCTGGTCTAAAATTTCAACTTACACTATCTAAATTGTGTTTCGTCATTTTGCTATTCGGTTAGTTTTCGGAGTTCACAACCTAAACCTGTCAATGAAAAAAAAAAATCTTAAGAGTCAATGGTTGCAACAACTCTTTCACTTTCCCTTAAATCGGTTAAATATGAATGAATAAATATTATCTAAAATGAGATACTTATTAATAAGCACTTAAAAAATAAATATCTCCTTCTGTTTAGCCGCATTTATATTATAGCGAGTTTAAATGTTCTAATTTGGCTTTCTTTAAGGAGCATTTCTGAATCAATGCTTAAAGTAAACAAACATTACACTTTAGAGTTTAATTTGGAGATTCTGTGAGCTAGCAACACTTTCGACTCCTTCTGATGCCCGAGCACTTTGCAACTTGTTTCTACCATCAACTGTTTGTTGGAAAGATACTTAAATGTGTCTTTGGCATAAACACTCTTTTAATTCCATTAATACAATTTGCCCTACAAAACAAGTCTCCTTCCTCCTCAAGAAATAACTTGAAAAGAAACTAGCATCCTACACAACTGAGTTCAAAGTTGTCATGGGGACACTGCAACTTACAACACATCACAAAGATTTATTCTCCTCCGCCCTAAAAGCCACTATTGACTACGGTAATCAGTAAAATGCTCAGGACTTCAAGGACACTGAAGTTAAACAAGGTATTTGTCTTTGTTGTTGACTTTAAAATGTTACCTATCAGAGCCCCTTCTCCATAGAGGAGCCAGGCATTCCCTGGAGAACCAGCCCTCCGCGGGCCGCCTCTTCCCAGGCTGGGACAATAAAGACTCCCGGGAGAAGACAGTGGGAACTCTCCAGGTAAATCTCCCAGTCATCTGAAAACCCGAAGACAAAACTTGAACTCTTGGGATAAATAAAATTTAGGAAATTTGCTTATTTTTAATTAAATACAATCTATAGCCCCCATTCTCTCCCACCCCTCACTCAGCAGCTACACTTCTATAGCTGACTAAAATTTAAAAACAGTTTTTCAGTAAAAATTACAAAAGCTGATTACAAAAATTACAAACTCACCCATCAGTTTCCCCTACTCATTATCCCTCTCCTAACCTGGCTGCCTTGGGTGCCCCTGGAGAGTGACAGACTCAGGGGAGAGAGGCACCGTCGTCTGTCGTCCCAGGGCCCCGAAAATGGAAGCTCCTCCAGTTCAGCAGAAGCTTAGGAGGGGACCGAAGGGCTGTGAGGACCCTAAGCTTGCCCCAGGACTCTCCACCACCAGCATCAGGAGAGGCCTCCACAGTGTGCAGGTTGAGAAAGCTCCGTGCTCAGGTTTTAGCCCTGCTGTTTGCTCAAATCAATTAAAGAGTGCCTCCAAAAACGGTTTGTTTAAAAAAAAAATCAAAGTGGAGAACCAGGGAGTCCAGTTAGAAGGCTAGGAGGAGAGGGGTTGGGGGTCGAGGTCTCTCTAGCATAAGAACACCTGTGAGGACAAGCAAAGTTAGGGTCATTCACCTCCCCCATCCCCACACTGGCTTTTTCTCAGCAGCTTCCTGCCTTTTTAAGACTCTTTATGCAAAAGCTGGGTGTTCCCAAACCCCTTCCCATTTTTGGTTTTTGGTATTTTTTAAAACATACTCTGGATCTACAGAAGATTTTTTTTACCTTTGCAGCGTCGTACCCAGAAGGTGAGGAAATGAGTGAAAGGACAGGCTAAGTTTAAAACGAAATTTATAACTCGCCTACAGTTGCACCCTACTACCTCTAAAAGGATTTTCCATGCAGACCAGTTACTTTAAACATCCAAAGACTCCAATTATGGCTTTCAGACTACTGCTTTTTCTCAGTTCCTGAAAGGCTGGGAGACGGGGGAAGGAATACAGAGATCCCGCTAGGGTGCGTCTCGGTCAGGCAGAGTTGCAGGATCTTGCTCCAACTGCAGCTGCCCTGACCCAACTCACACGCCCTTTCGGATTCCCGGCTGGATTCCTGACGGACAAAAGCCCCACCCCTAACCACCAGCTCCTTCCCACCTTTGAATAGTCCTCATCTTCCCGGCTCCCGGCTCCTGTGGCAGGAACAGTGACAGTGCTGTGCTGTCTCAAGTCTCTACTCCCGAGGGCAAACCTCAACAGGCCCCCACCCCCACTTTACAGACAGTGAAGACGACTCCAGAGGCAGCTTTGCAGGGGAGAGAAGAGGGAATTTTGAGAGCCAAATCTTAGGGCCAGTGGAGGAAGAAAGGAAGGGCTTGTCATCAGAAAGCCTGCGCTCCCTCCCAGTGTTACCAGGAGGGCTGGGCAAATCAGATCTCTCACTTTCAGGCCACTAGTGTGTCCAGTATGTCTTTTGAACACACAGTTGGCAATGCCTAACTAATCAGGGCTTTGTCCTAACTAATCAGGGCTCCTAAAAGACTTGCTGTCCCTAAATGGAGGGCTGAGGCTCCAGGAAAAGCCCAGGTTGGATACTTCAGGCCCATGTGCCTCCTTCGTCCTTGCCACCTCTGTGACTCCCAGAGTTCCCCTCAAACAGCCACACAAGAAAGTTTTATCTTAGGAGACAGGTTATCAAACATGTTAAATATAAGGAGAGACCTGTGAAAGCATAGAGAAGGGCGCCGGATGCTGCGGCTGAGAAAAGAAGCCTGAGCGCCTTTGTCAGGCCAGACAACACAGTCACTCCCTCCCTACCTGAGCAGAACAAAACGCTTTTCAAAATGGGGTGTTTCCAGGTACTTTGGCAATTGTGTTGCCCCAGTGTACCCCAGACACAGACATGAAAGTATGTGCGGAATTGGAAACGGAAAAATTGGTGGACTGAACTCCAGGAAGAATAGATGTGGGAGCTCCAGGACCCCGGGGTGCCAGCCTGGCAGGGCATGCAGGAGCAGCCCCAGAACCCGGGCCCAGCTAGGGCCACGCAGAAGGGCCCCTCCGCCAGCTTCCCCTGGGACCGCCACAAGGCTGACCACCAGCCCAGGTGTCCTCTCTCTTCCCCCCTCACGCGCGGGAGGGGACGGATGCCAACGGGGTCCTTAGGTCCTCTTCCACTGTGGAGCTCTTTTAATACGCTCCTTGGGGAAAACGCACACAACTGCTCACCTCTGGAGAGTTAAACGGGGTGAGGCTGTGTGCGATCTGAGGAGAGGGCGAATCCAGTGCCCAGCACTCTCCTAAACTCACCCCCCATGGAGTCTCTCTGCTCCGTTCGCGCGAACTAGGGTCTGGGACCGGGCTCCGGCCCTGTCGCTCCGCTCCCGGGCTCATTTTTCCCAACTGCCCACCTCATTCACTGTCTATTAAGTCCCTCGAGCTTCTCCACCGCGCCGAGCTAAATATGCGTGTTTAGCCTCTTCGGTGGGAAAGACCTGAGACAGTCCGCAAAATAGAAGCGCCCCATCCACACTGCCAGACTCCGGGCTGCCCCGCCACGGGTCCGCAAATCCTGCCTGGGGCCACGCCGCCTCTGGGCACCCAGGCAGGAAAGCCCGGAACGCAGGACCCTGTCCAGGGGCCGCCGCACAGCCGCCGGCGCCCCGGCCCTCGGCCCCCGCCCGCGCGGCGCGCCCTTACCTGCGCTGGGGCCCCGCGGCACGGGGAGCGGGGCTCCCGCGCGGCTCTGCAGGCTGTGCAGCACCGGCGTCTCAAAGGGTCCGGCGGGCCAGGCGGGCGTCAGCGGCGCCCCCACGTAGGGCGAGTAGGGGCTCGGGTGGTGGTGGTGGTGATGGTGGTACGTGCCGTTCAGCGGCCGCGCGGCCGACAGCGAGCCGTACTGGTGCTCGCGGCCGCCCATGGCCGCCAGGCTGCCGCCGCCGCCGCCCACGCCGCCCGCGCCCCCGCCGCCGGCCGCCGCGTAG